>NC_062224.1:58007369-58337369 GCF_902686445.1 Sciurus carolinensis
TGACATGAAGACTTTCCAGTAGGCCCCACCTCCTAAAGGTTCTACCACCTCCCATAGTAGTACCCTGTGAACCTAGCCTTTAACACATGGATCCTTGGGAGACATTGAACCTACAAACTATAGCAATTGTCTTTGTGAATTTTTAACTTAAAGGACTGTCTTCCCTAGATCAATATATGTATAAGACATATGTTTCCTTATTATGGAAAAATTCCAATTTTGAGTGCTGACAAAATCAGCTCAACTGCTATGGTAATTAATTTTAGGTGTCATCTTGACTGGATTATGGGATGCCCAGATATCTAGCTAAAACTGTATATTGTCTGTAAAGGTCTTCTGGAAGAGATTAGCATTTGAGTCAGTAGACTGTAAAGGATTGGTCCTCGTCAATGCGAGTGATATCAGGTGTGTTGAAGATCTGAGTAAAACAAAAAGGTAAAGGAAGGGAAGTTTCTGTCACTCTCTCTTTCTAATTGATGAGTTGACACTACCCTCTCATTCCTGGTTCTCAGACCTTCATATTGGGACTGGAATCTACACCATTGGCTCTCTCCTCTCAGGCCTTCATACTATACTGCTGACTTTCTTGTCTCCAGCTTGCGAAGTGTATATTATGGGACATCTCAGTCTCCATAATTGCATGATCCAATGCCTTAGAAAAGGATGATTTATTTAATTATAATATGCAATTTATTATAGTTGCCTGTGCGAGAGTGAGCTAATATGTGTGAAATGAAGAACGCACACATGACCTTCTATGGCCCTGTATTTATTTTCATCTTCATTTTTTAAAAAAATTATAAAATATTTTATTTATGCAGAAAGTATATAAAACATATGTGGACTGACCAATAATTTTAAAATAAACACCCATGTAACTGCCATATTTTGAGAAACTCAGGCATACAATTCTAAGAAAGAATCATAACACAAACATTATTTTGAACTAAAAGATAATGAAAACATGATCTCTCAGAATATATGAAATGTCACAAGAGAAGAAGCATCAGCTTCATCCAAGGTAAAAAAAAACAAAGCATTAGCTTCACCCCAGAATCCACTGTGCTCTTCCCCAGTGGTGGTTCCCCTTCCTCAAGAGTAACCACAGCCCTGTCTTTCGGGATAAACATTTCCTTGGTTTTCATTATGGTATTTCCTCCACTATATCAGCACATAAATAAATTTATTTTTGTTCGACTTTCTCCTTGTTCTCCATGTTATGTATTTAAGATTCACCCATAGTAGTTTTAGTTTTGTTTTACTGTTGTGTGATATTCCATTTTATAAATATATCATGATTATTGTAGAATTGGTCCATTTCATCTAAACTCAAATTTATTGACATAATGGTTTTTTTTGGGGGGACAATATCTCTTGCTTCTTTTTAATGTCTAAGAATCTGTAATATGTTCATTTAAATCCTTGATATTAGTTATTTATGCCTGCTTTTCTTCCCTTCTCTTTCCTGGTTCATTCACACCAGAGGTTTGTCAATTTTACCAATGTTTTTAAAAATACAACTTTGGAGTTAGTTGGTATATTTAATACTTGTTTTTTAATGTGTTCATTGCTGATATCCTTACTATTTCTCTTCTTCTTTCTTTAGTTTTATTTGACTGTTCTTTTTCTAACTTCTTAAGATGAATGACAAGTACATTCATTTCCAGCCTTCCTTTTTTCCATTGCATTTATGTAAGGCTGTACATTTTTCTCTAATGACTTCTTTCATGACATATCATATATTTTGAGAGGTCATGTTTTAGTTCAAATTAATGTTTGTGTTATGATTCTTCTTAGAATTGTATGTCTCAATTTTCCAAAATACAGGAATATTCCTCACATGATAGTGAAGAATATTATTAAAAATTTATTGAGGCTTACATCAATGATTTAAACAGCTCGATTCACAATAGCTAAGCCATGGAACCAACCTAGGTACCCTTAAACAGATGAATGGATAAAGAAAATGTGTTATATATACCCAATGGAATATTACTCAGTCTTAAGAATGAAATTATGGCATTTGCCAGTGAATGGATGGAACTGGAGAATAAAATGCTAAGTGAAATAAGTCAATACAAAAGAACCAAAACCAAACGTTTTCTCTGATATTCAGATGCTAATTCACAATAATGAGAAGTGACTAGGAAAGAACAGAAGTACTTTGGATTAGACAAAGGGGAGTGAAGGGACGGGAGGGAATATGTGGGTAGAAATGACAGTAGAATGAATCCGACATTATTACCCTATGTACATATATGATTACAGGATCAGTGTAACTCTACATCATGTGCAACCAGAAGAATGAGAAGATATACTCCATCTATGTATGATGTGTCAAAATGCATTCCACTGCCCTGTATAATTAATTAGAACAAGTTTAAAAATCCCCATAATACATTATTATTAATGTTTATAAGTCAGTAATTATTTTATCTACTCAAATACATTTTCTTTCCATTCTATTCTTTGTGCATCTTCAGTTGTCCCTCCAAGCCCTCTTTTAATAGAGAGCTTCCTAAAATTATCTGTAGTAAAGGACCTGTTTTTTTCTTTTAATCATCACAGACTAATTTTTTTAAAAAAAATAAAACAACATGAATTATTAGGAAAATTAAATGAAAAATCCAATTATGTACAAAATACAAACCCCACATGTTCATTATTGGACTCAATAGACATAAAAGAACTCCGTCAAATGGCTACAAAATGTCCTGAATGCTTACTCTCTCTCTCTCATCTGGACTGGTAGCAAAAACTCACAGACTGGCATTAGATAGTGGAACTCACTTTGTTTTTTTGCCTTTTTTTTTTTTTTTTTTTTTTTTTGAGCCAAAATAAGCCTTTTATCTTTATTTATTTATTTACTTTTAATTATTTTTAAAAATTTTTACAGACTGCATTTTGATTCATTGTACACAAATGGGGTATATCTTTTCGTTTCTGTTTGTGCACAATGTAGATTCACACCATTTGTGTAATCATACATGCACATAGGGTAATGATGCCTGTCTCATTTCACCATCTTTCACACCCCTGCCCCTCCTCCCTCTCATTTCCCTCTACGTAATCTAAAGTTCCTCCATTCTTCTCTCACTGCCCCCCATTATATATCATCATCCTTTTATTAGGGAAAACATTCAGTCTTTGGTTTTGGGGATTAACTTACTTCATTTAGCAGATAGTCTACAATTCCATCCATTTATCTGCAAGTTAGTAGCACTGTTAAACTTTTCTTTAGTGAGTATCTACTACTAGTAATGTATTCTCAATGTGTTTGAAAATGCCATTTTCACAAACTATCCCTGTTCGCTGATGACATGATTATATATTTAGAGGAACCTGGAAATTCCACCAGAAAACTTTTAGAACTCATAAGTGAATTCAGTAAAGTAGCAGGTTACAAGATCAATGCTCATAAATCCAATGCATTTTTATACATAAGTGATGAATCTTCAGAAAGAGAAATTAGGAAAACTACCCCATTCACAATAGCATCGAAAAAAATAAAATACTTGGGAATCAATCTCACAAAAGAGGTGAAAGACCTCTACAATGAGAACTACAGAACACTAAATAAAGAAATTCAAGAAAACCTTAGAAGATGGAAAGATCTCCCATGTTCCTGGATAGGCAGAATTAATATCGTCAAAATGGCTATACTATCTAAAGTGCTATACAGATTCAATGCAATTCCAATTAAAATCCCAATGATGTACCTTGCAGAAATAGAGCAAGCAATTATGAAATTCATCTGGAAGAATAAAAAACCTAGAATAGCTAAAGCAATCCTCAGTAGCAAGAGCGAAGCAGGGGTATTGCAATACCAGATCTTCAAGTCTACTACAAAGCAATAGTAAACAAAAACGGCATGGTATTGGTACCAAAATAGACAGGTAGATCAATGGTACAGAATAGAGGACATGGACACAAACCCAAATAAATACATTTTCTCATACTAGACAAAGGTTCCAACAATATGCAATGGAGAAAAGATAGCCTCTTCAACAAATGGTGCTGGGAAAACTGGAAAACTATATGCAATAGAATGAAATTAAACCCCTATCTCTCACCCTACACAAAACTCAACTCAAAATGGATCAAGGACCTCGGAATCAGACCAGAGACCCTGCATCTTATAGAAGAAAAAGTAGGTCCAAATCTTCAACTTGTTGGCTCAGGATCAGATTTCCTTAACAGGACTCCCATAGCACAAGAAATAAAAGCAAGAATCAACAACTGGGATAGATTCAAACTAAAAAGCTTTCTCTCAGCAAAGGAAACTATCAGAAATGTGAAGAGAGAGCCTACAGAGTGGGAGAATATCTTTGCCAACCATACCTCAGATAGAGCACTAATTTCCAGAATCTATAAAGAACTCAAAAACTCTACACGAAGAATACAAATAATCCAATCAACAAATGGGCTAAGGAAATGAACAGACACTTCACAGAAGAAGATGTACAAGTAATCACCAGACATATGAAAAAATGTTCAACATCCCTAGTAATAAGGGAAATGCAAATCAAAACTACCCTAAGATTTCATCTCACCCCAATTAGAATGGCGATTATCAAGAATACAAGCAACAATAGGTGTTGGCGAGGATGTGGTGAAAAAGGAACACTCATACATTGCTGGTGGGGTTGCAAATTAGTGCAGCCACTCTGGAAAGCAGTGTGGAGATTCCTCAGAAAGCTGGAATGGAAACACCATTTGACCCAGCTATCCCACTCCTTGGCCTATACCCAAAGGACTTAAAATCAGCATACTACAGAGATACAGCCACATCAATGTTCATTGCTGCTCAATTCACCATAGCCAGATTGTGGAACCAACCTAGATGCCCATCAGTTGATGAATGGATAAAGAAACTGTGGCATATTATACAATGGAATATTACTCCGCAATGAAGAATGATAAAATTATGGCATTTGTAGGCAAATGGTCGAAATTGGAGAATATCATGCTAAGTGAGATAAGCCAATCTCAAAAAACTAAAGGACGAATGATCTCGCTGATAAGCGGATGAGGACATATAATGGGGGGTGGGACGGGCTAGCATTAGGTTTAGGGTTAGGTTTAGAGTTAGGCTAAGGAGAGCGGTAAGAATGAAGGAAAGAAGGACTGTGTAGAGGGAAAAGAGGGGTGGGAGGGGTGGGAGGGGTGGGGGGGAGGGGAAAAATAAAATAAACATCATTACCCTATGTAAACGTAAAAAAATAAAAAAAATAAATAAAAAAAAAATAAAAAAAAAAGAATGATTTGCTGTCTTCACCAGAATTTTACAACATACAAAATTTTTTATGTCATAAGCAAGCCTGTAATTCCAGCAACTGGGGAGCCTGAGGCAGGAGAATCACAAGTTCAAAGCTAGCCTTAGGAACTTAGCAAGGCCCTAAGCAATTTGGCAAGACTGTCACAAAATAAAAATTAATAGGACTGGGATGTGGCTGTACCCAAAATCATAATTATAATTTTGAAATTAAATACAAATATTTTTCCAGCTATTAAAAAAAAAAAAAAAAAAAAAAAGAAAATGCCATTTTCAGACCCTCATTTTTTTAAATAACATTTCTTGTGAGTGGTAATAGCAGTAGTACTAATAGTGAGAGATGCACATATCATAAGTGTACTGATGCTATAATTTGGATCTGTAGTGTCCCCCAAAGGCCTGTGTGTTAAAGGCTTGGTCTCCAACCCATAGCGAGGAGGTAGAAGCTTTAGGAGGTGGGGGCCTAGTGGAAGGAACTTATATACCTGGAAGCAGGCCCCCCCCCCCCCCCCCCCCCCCCCCCCCCCCGCCTCTCTCTGCTTTCTGGCTACGATGAGGTGAACAGTTCCTCTGCCAAGTACTCTCCACCATGATGTACTGTGCTTCTGTAGGCCCAAAGCAAAAGGGCCACGCAACCATTTACTGAAACCTTTGAAACTGATCTAAAATCAACCTTCAAGTTAATTTTCTCAGGTATTTTACCACAGTGACAGAAAGCTGACTAATAACAGCTGCTCAATAAATTTGACAAAGCAAACCTATTCAAGTAATTATCATCTAGGTAATATAAAAACTGGTAGCACTCCTAGATTCCCCTCAGACCTCTCTCATCCATCACTTTTCTCCCTAAAGATAGCCATTCTCCTGACTACTAATGTCATAAATTAGTTTTGTCTGTTTTTAAGTTTATGAAACTGGAATCATACTGTGTGTATTTTTTAAACTCTGGCTTATTTCTCTCATTATTATGTCTGAAATTTGTGTGTCACATTGCCTATAGCAGTATTTTGTTTGTTGCCATTGCCATATGGGATTACTCTGTATAAATATGGCACATTTAAAATATAAAATCCATCCTATTGTGAACACCCATTTGGATTGTTTTCACTTTGGGACTGTTATAAGTACTGCTTCTCTGAATACTTTGGTATGCCATTTGATATACATAAGTATGCATTTGTTTAGAGCAAATACCTAAGAATGAAAATGTTGGGTCATAAAATATGGGCATGCTCAACTTTGGGGCCCAAAAGTTTCCTTGTGCAGAAATCCACCTTTACTGGAAACCAGAATTTCTGTTATTACTTTGTATTTTATGGCAGGAGAATCTTGATCTTTTTCTAGTTTGAGTAAATCCTCACTTAGAAATATAATCAGAACTTCAATATTAATTTTGTTAAATTCAAAATTTGTTTTGAGTATAGTAACACTGCAGCACATATGTGTATGTTTATAAGCATAACATTTATAGATGAATTGTTATATTTGTCTTATTAATGAATATTATTTTGCAATTTGACAAGTAAATTCTTTTGCAGTAACTTATCCTCAATTGGTGTACTATGAAGGAGCAGAGTTTCATTCTAAAGCTAAGATATTAATTAATTACATAATATTTTATGTTTCTTATTCTTTAGATAGATCAGGGAGGTTAGAATCTTGGATGCCAAGTTACTCTTGTTAACAATATGTGGTATAGAAGAGTAAGAAATTCACTATTCACAGTAGCCAAGAAATAGAAGCAGCTTAAATGTCCATTTACTAATGAATGAGTAAAGAAAATGTGATACATATAAACCATGGAATACTATTCTGTCATGAAACCCTGACAACAAGGATGGAACTGGAGATCATTATATTAAATGAAATGAGCAGGTACAGAAAGACAAATTGCACGTGATTCCATTCATGTGAAATCTTAAAAAAATAAAAATTCATCTTATAGAAGTTGAGAGCAGGATGGGGATTACCAGAGGCTGGGGAGAATAGGAGTAAGGGAGGGAGGTAAGGTGAAAGGTCCATCGATGTGTGGTAAGTTATAGTTAGATAGGAGTAAGAAATTCTGATGGGCTATTATTGATAACAGTAACGTGCTAATATCTTGAAAAGCTAGAGGAAAGAATTTTTAAGTTTTTAACATAAAAAATGATAAATGAGGAGATATTGAATATGATTTAAACATTACAAAAGGTATATGAATATAAAACCATCACATATTACCCATTAATATGTATAATATTTATGCTTTTATATACCAGTTAAATAGCAAATTTAGTCTAAAAAATAAAATTAAATTTTTGAAATGAATAAGAGATGAATGAATCCTGTGAGTATGATATGAGAGAAATTATAGGAGATTCTTAACCTGTGAAACTTGGATTGGGGAAGGATATATTCTGAAAGGAAATTGTTTGTTGGATATATGAATTCTAATATTTGCTTCCAGTTAGCATTATCACCTGTCTTTTCCTTTCTTTCTTTTTAAGTACTAGGGATTGAAGCCAGGGACACTTTATGACTAAGCTAAATCCCTAGCCCTTTTTATTTATCTATTTATTTTTGCCCTGAGGATTGAACCCAGGGGTGCTTAAATACTGAACCACATCCCAGCCCTTTTTGTTTTTTATTTTAAGATAAGAGTCTCACTAAGTTGTTTAGGGCCTCACTAAGTTGTTGAGGCTGGCATTGAATTTGCAGTCCTCCTGCCTCAGCCTTCCCAACCACTACAATTATAGGTATGAGCCACCGCACCCGGAGTTATTTTTTACTTTGAGTCAAGATCTCCCAAGCTGCCCAGGATGGGCTCAAACTTGCAATTCACCTTCCTCAGCCTCCCAATTTGCTGGGATTACAGGCATGTGCCACTGTACCCAAATGCCCTTTTAAAAAACTTTTTAAATTTGTTCTTGTTAGGTGTTAGTCATACATGATGTGAAATTTCACTGGTGGTATATTCATACATGATCATAGGAAAGTTATGACTGATTCATTCTACTGTCTTTCCTATTCCCATCCTCCCTCCCTCCCTTCCCTTCATTCTTCTTTGTATAATCCACTGAACTTCTATCCCCCAACCTTTATTGTGTGTTAGCATCTGCATATCAGAGACAACATTCAGTCTTTGTTTTTTTAGGAGTGGCTTATTTCACTTAGCATTGTAGTCTCCAGATCCATCCATTTACTGGCAAAAAGTCATAAAGTCTTTCTTTTTGATGCCTGAGTAATATTTCATTGGGTATATATTCCACATTTTCTTTATCCATTTACCTGTTGAAGATCACCTAGATTGGTTCCATAGCTTAGCTATTAGGAATTGAGCTGCTATAAACATTGATGTAGCTTCATAACTGTAGTATGCTTTAAGTCCTTGGGTATAAACCAAGAAGTGGGAGAGCTGGGTCAAATGGTTGTTCCATTCCAAGTTTTCTAAGGAATCTCCATATGGCTTTCAGGATTGGTTGCACCAATTTTCAATCCCACCAGTAATGTATGAGTGTATCTTTTTCCCACATCCTAACCAACAATTATTGTTAGTTGTATTCTTAGTAATTGCCATCCTGAGTGGAGTGACATGGAATCTCAGTGTAGTTTTAATTTGCATTTCTCTAATTGCTAGAGATGTTGAACAACTTTTCATGTGTTTGTTGACCATTCATATTTCTTCTGTGAAGTACCTGTTCCTTTTCCCACTTATTGATTGGGTTATTTATTTATTTATTTTTTTGGTGTTAAGTTTTTTGAGTTCTTTGTATATCCTGGAGATTAATGCTTTCTCTGAGGTGTTGGTGGCAAAGATTTTCTCCCATTCTGTAGGTTCTCTATTCACACTCTTGATTGTTTCCCTTGCTGTGAAGAACATTTTTAGTTTGATACCATCCCATTTATTGATTCTTGATTTTACTTCTTGTCCTTTAGGAGTCTTGCTGAGGAAGTCAGTTCCTAACCTGACAAGATGGAGAGTTGGGCCTCCATCTTTCTTCTAGAAGGTGCAGTGTCTCTGGTCTAATACCTAAATCTTTGATCTGATGTGAATTGAGTTTTATGCAGGTTGAAAGAGAAGGGTTTAATTTCATTCTGCTATATATGTGGATTTCCAGTTTTTCCAGCACCATTTGTTGAAGATGCTATCTTTTCTCCAATGAATGTTTCTGGTGCCTTTGTCTAATATGAGACAACTGTATATGTGGGTTTGTCTCTGTGTTTTCTATCCTGTTCCATTGGTCTTCATGTATGTTTTGATGCCAGTATCAGGCTGTTTTGTTACTATAGCCCTGTAATATAATATAAGGTCTGGTATTGTGATGCCTCCTGCTTTACTTTTCTCACTAAGCATTGCTTTGACTGTTCTGAGCCTCTTAGTTTTCCAAATGAATTTCATGTCTGCATTTTCTATTTCTATGAAAAATGTCATTAGAATTTTAATAGGATTTGCATTATAGCACTTTTGGTAGTATGGTGAGTTCGACAATATTAATTCTGCCTATCCAAGAACATGGGAGCTGTTTACATCTTCTAAGGTCTTCTTCAATTTCTTTCTTTAGTGTTCCATAGTTTTCATTGTAGAGCTCTTTCACCTCTTTTTTTATGTCATGCCCAATTTGTTGTGTTTTTGTTTTTGTTTTTTTATTGAGGCTATTGCAAATGGGATAGTTTTCCTAATTTCTCTTTCAGCTGATTCATCATTGGTGTATAGGAATGCAATTGATTTATGGGTGTAAATTTTATATCCTGCTACTTTGCTGAATTTGTTTGTGAGTTCTAGAAGTTTTCTGATGGAGTTTTTTGGGTCTTCTAAATATAGAATCATGTCAGCAAATAGGGTTAGTTGGAATTTTTCTTTTCCTATTCATATTCCTTTAATTTCTTCCTTTTGCCTAATTGCTCTGGATAGAGTTTCAGGAACTATGTTGAATAGGAGTGGTTAAAGAGGGCATCCGTGTCTTGTTCCAGTTTTTAGAGGTAATGTTTTAATTTTTCTCTGTTTAGAATGATGTTGACCTTGGATTAACATGTATAGCTTTTACAATATTAAGGTATATTCCTACTATTCTAGTTTTTCTAGAGTTTTGAACATGAATGGATGCTGCTTTGTGTCAAATGCTTTTCTCTGTATCTAATGAGATAATCATGTGATTCTTGTCTTTAGGTCTATTTATGTGGTGAATTACATTTATTGATTTCTGTATGTTGAACCAACCTTGCATTACTGGGATGAAACCCACCTGATCATGGTGCACTGTCTTTTTAATGTGTTTTTGTGTATGATTTGCCAGTATTTTATTATCAGGGATATTGGTCTGAAGTTTTCTTTCCTTGATGTATCTTTGTATAGTTTTGCTATCAGGGCAACACTAGCTTCACAGAATGAGTTTATGTTCCCTCCTTCTCTATTTCAAGGAATAATTTGAGAAGGATTGGTGTTAGCTCTTATTTGAAGGTCTAGTAGGACTCAGCTGAGAATTCATCTGGTCCTTGTTATTTGTTGATAGGCTTTTGATGGCGTCTTCAATTTCATTACTTGAAATTGATCTGTTTAAATTTTCTATTTCCTCCTGACTCAATTTGGGCAGGTCATGTGTCTCTAGAAATTTACCAATGTATTCAGAATTTTCTAGTTATTGGAGTATAAATTTTCAAATTAGTTTCTGATTATCACCTGTATTTTGGTAGTGTCCTTGGGTGATATTTCCTTTTTTCATCACAAATTTTGGAATTTGAATTTTTCTCTCTTTCTCTTGGTTATCTTGGCTAAGGGATTATCAATTTTATTTATTTATTTCAAAAACCCAACTTTTTTGTTAAGTTCTTGAAAATTGTTAATTTCAATTTCATTGATTTTGACTTTGATTTTAATTATTTTCTGTCTTTTGATTTTGGTGTTGATTTGTGCTTCTTTTTCTAGGGCTTTGAGAAGAAATGTTAGGTTATTTATTGGGTGATTTTTCTATTCTTTTAATGAATAATCTCAATGCAATGAACTTTCCTCTTAGAACTGCCTTCCTAGTGTCTCAGAGATTTTGATATGTTGTGTCTCTATTTTTATTTACCTTTAAGTATTTTTTAATTTCACCCCTGATTTCTTCTGCTATTCATTTGTCACTCAATAACATATTATTTAGTCTCTAGGTGTTAGAGTAGCTTCTATTTTTTATTCTCTTGTTGATTTCTAATTTCATTGCATTGAGATACGATAGAATGCAGAGGTATTATCTGTATGTTTTTAAATTTGCTAAGAGTTGGTTTGAGGCCTTAAGATATGGTCTATTTTAGATTAGGATCCATGTGCTGCTGAGAAGAAAGTGTATTCAGTCACTGATGGATGAAATATTCTATATATGTCTGTTAAATCTAAATTATTAATTACATTTTTTAGTTCTATAGCTTCTTTCTTTATTTTTTTGTTTGTAAGATCTATCCAATGATGAGAAAGCATGTTAAAGTCACCCAGTATCATTGTGTTGTGATCTATTTGATATTTGAAGTTGAGAAGAGTTTGTTCAATGTGTGTAGATGCTCCATTGTTTGTGGCATAAATATTTACAATTGTTATATTTTGTTGATGTATAATTCCCTTAAGCAGGATGAAATGACCTTCTTCATCCCCTCTGATTAACTTTCGCTTGAAGTCCACTTTATCTGATATGAAGAAAGAAAGCCCTGCTTGTTTACGAGATCCATGTGAATGATATTTTTTCCACCATCCTTTTACCTTCAGTCTGTGGATATTTTTGCCTATGAGGCAATCTCTCAGAGAGATTATATTGTTGGGTCTTGTTTTTCAATCCAATCTGCCAGTCTATGTCTTTTTTTAATTTTTAAAATTTGTTTTAATTAGTTATTCATGAAAGTAGGATGCATTTATGCACTTTGATATTATCATACATAAATGGGGTATAACTTCTCATTTTTCTGATTGTACAAGTTGTAGAATCACATCAGTCATGCAGCCATTATGTCTGTGTCTTTTGATTGATGAGTTTAGGCCATTTACATTCAAGGTTATTATTGGGAAATGATTTTTATTCCCTATCATTTTGAGTTATTTTTGTTTTTTAACTTGAATTAGTTTCTCTTTGATTGACTATTTTTCCAGTGTAGTTCCTCCCTTCCCTGGTTTCCCTTTTATTTTTCAATTTTTCTTCATGAAATAGTTTATTGAGTATGTTTTTAGTGCAAACTTTGTAGTTGTGAACTCTTTTAACTTTTGTTTATCATGGAAGGTTTTTATTTCATTATTAATTCTTAAGCTTAATTTTTCTGGGTATAGTGTTCTTGGCTAGCATCCATTTTCTTTCAGATCTTGATATATATTATTCCAAGACCTCCTACTTTGAGAAATCATCTGCGATCTGGATTGGCTTCCCTCTAAATGTGACCTGTTATCTTTCTCTGGCAGCCTTTAAAATTCTATCCTTATTCTGTATGTTAGGCATTTTCATAATAATGTACCTTGGTGTGGGTCTGTTGTAATTTTGTATATTTGGAATCCTGTGAACCTCCTATTTAATTTAATGTTCTATTTAATTCTTAAGGTTTGGGAAATTTTCTGGTGTTCTTTCATTGAAAAGATTGTGCATTCTTTAATTTGTATCTCTGAACCTTCTTCTATCCTGGTAAGTCTTATATTTGGTCTTTTCAGCCTATCCCATATTTCTCATAAATTCTATTCATGGTCTCTTGACCTCTTCTCTCCATAGTCAATTTTATTTTCATGGTTATATATTTTGTCTTCATTGTCTGAAACTCTATCTTCCAAGTGTTCTAGTCTACTGGTGATGCTTTCCAATGAATTTTTAATATGGCTTATTGATTCCTTCATTTTGAGGATTTCTGCTTGATTTCTTTTCAGAATCTCTATCTCTTCATTGAAGTGATCTTTCACTTCCTGTATTGTCTCTCTGATGTCACTCCTTACATCATTCTTTATCTCACAGATCAATTTAACTATGAACATTCTAACCTCCTTCTCTGACACTTCTTCCACTGTGTCATCTATGGATTGTTACTGAAGTATTTTGGTTTGTTTGGGGTGATTTGTTCCCTTGCTTTTCCAAGTTGTTTGTGTGTCTACTCATCTAACAGTGTGGATCTGAAGCAGTAGAATTTCTATCCTATGGACTTCTCATGTCCCTGAAGGTTTCCAATGTCTTACAGTTTAGGGGGAGACAAATAATAACAATAACCAATGCAAACAATATACAGCATTGAACCATAGTTTCTGCTATGACATCTACTGTGTTAAATGTCATAATAAGAAAATTATGTGATCAGTTATTGCCCACAGTGAAAACAGTAAGTTTACAAAAGGGCTTACAATTTCAAATGGTGAACAGGGAGAGAACAGAAGTGATGTTGGATGTGATGATTATGAGAGAGGAGGAGAGAAAATAAAAGGGAAAAATTAAGAAGAGTGAAGGAGAGAACAATAGAGTTTAGTGTTAGCCAAAGAAAAGTGAGAAAGAGAATCAAGTGAAATAGATAAGTGAGAGAAAAAAATATATAAAATTTTTAAAAATAAAAAAATGCAAATCAAAATTGAAATATACTAATCAAACTTCCTAGTCTTCAAAATACTAATCTATGAAAAATAACTGCTCTCAAAATATGCTAGAAATTAGAAAAAAGAAACAAATATGTTTATGTATAAGTAAGTATCTATGAACCATTCAGTTCACAATTAAACAGAGAGAAGAAAAAGGAAAGGAAAGAAAAAAAAATCTCGATGAAAAGTTAAAGAATTGTTTCCTTTGGAGGTCAAAAAATGTTTGCCTTCTCTTCTCAGCTGAGATAGGTGGAATGGGTTGGAGTGTGATGTCTGCTCCACCTTCAGGGTGCTGTTGCTGGAGAGTGAAGGAGTTCTGACATGTGAAGCTCCCAGAGGCAGGGTTTAGGCTTAGGTAGGTCCTAGGTTCTTCCTTAAATGGTGTTTTGTCTGAAGATTTTAAATCAGTGCAGCTCCAGGGCCCAGAATTTGCTGGTCCACACTGGAAGACTGCACCCCAGGGATCTCCCCTAGGTTTTATTTATGTGACAGAAAAGCCATCCTTAATCTCATCCATCATCTGCAGACCACACATTTCCTAGTCTCTCAGGTTCATTCTCCAAACTCATTCATGCCTGCCCCTGCCCTTTCAAATTCCCAGCACATCTCTCCTAGCCTGTCCTGCAAGGCACTGGACTCAAAGTTGGGGGGACTTGATTCTCCCTACGTAAAACCCTTTCCATGTTTGATTTTCTCCTCGTCACTAAGACACTATGTTGTGTAGTGGGGGTTTGCCAGCCTTGTATTTCAGCCCTAGTTTGAGTTTGCAAGGAATCACCCCCTCTACTGCCAGTCCCCATGCTGTGACTGCAAAATGTCTCTTACCTCTGCCTTCCGTGGGCAGCCAGGAGAGATGCAGCTTTTTCCTGTACAGGGATATTATACAGCATGTCTTTCAGGTTAGACCAGCAGTGTCTTTGATCTCTGATCTCTCTGTACCCAGACATGCCACAGACCTCCTAAAAATGCAGGTTCCTTTACTGTCCTTATCCCTCCACTTTGCTCAGGGAGGGAGTGCTCCTGCTGGTGCCCCTGGCAGTGGCAACAGTGGTGGCAGTAGTGCTGAGGATTTCTTTCTTATTTTATTATATTCAACCTCCTGAGTCCCTGATCTGCTTTGAATGTCTAGTATTAATTCCCAGTAAAGTCCCCCCCTGCCCACACATACATTTTTTTCACCCATCTCGTTGATAAGCTGCCTATCTACTCTTTGATTTTACACCATGAAGCAGCTAAGAAAGTGACCACCTCTATTCCTCCATCTGGACATCCTTACATTTCTTTTTTAAAGAGGAGACTTCTTAATTTTAATGTGATTCAATTTATTGGTATTTTCTTTATGCTTTTTGGGTCATAGCTAAGAAATCTTTACATGAAGATTTTCTCTTAGGTTTTTTTCCTACATGTTTTGTGGTTTTGTGTAGTGCATTTTTATCTATGAAACATTTGAGGTAAATTTTTTTTCTGTATAGTGTGAGGCAAAGGTTAAAGTTCATTTATTTCCATGTGGATAGTAAGTTTTCCTAGTATATTTTATTGAAAAGACTATTGTCATCACACTTTTGTCAAAATGTCTGTGTCTATATGGGTCCATTTCTGGATTCTCTATTCCATTCCATTAATTTATATATCTTTTCTTAAGTCAATACCATACTCTGTTTATTATGGGTAGTTTTATAGTAAGTCTCAAAATTAGGTAGCTGTAAGTCTTCCAACAGTTTTCCTTTTCTTCAAGTTTATTTAGTCTATTTTAAGTTATTTTCATATCCATAAAAATTTTATAGTGAACTTGTCAACTCAACAACAACAACAAAAAAAACTTGCTAGCCTATTGATTGGGATTGCATAGAAACACTAAATCAATTCGTGGAGAGTTAACATTTTAAAAATACTGAGTTTTCCAGTACATGACCATGGCAATATGGTACAATTTAAATATGCAAAGTTTATGTGTTAGAAACTTAGTCCCCAGTACAATAGTGATGAGAGATGGTACCCTTAAGAGGTGACCAGATCATAAATGCTCACCATTATGATTGGATTAATGCCATTATCATAGGAGTGTGTTAGTTATTACTGAAATAGTTTCTGATAAAAGAACAAGTTCAGCCCCTTTTCTCTCTCCCTCTCCCTTTCCCTCCTCTGCCTCTTTTTTTTCTCTCTCTCCCTAGCCTCTCTTACCCTTCAGCCCTCTACCATAAGGTGATGCAGCAAGAAGTCCCTTGGTGTTCGCCTCTTGATCTTGGACTTCCAAGCTTCTAAAACTTTAAGAAATTAGTCTTGGTTCTTTATAAAACTACCAAAGTCAAGTATTTTGTTACAGTAGCACAAAATGAAGAGAGATAGCTTATCTCCCTCTTTCTCAAAATTTTTTTTATAAAAAAAATTTTTGTGCTTGTAGATGATCAGAATACCTTTATTTTATTTGCTTAGTTTTATGTGGTGCTGAGGATCAAACCCAGTGTCTCACACATGCTAGGCAAGTACTCTGCCACTGAGGTACAGCCCCAACCCTCAACAATGTTTTTAGTTTTGTTTTTTTCAATGCTGGGATTGAATTGAAGGCCTTTTACATGTACTCTACCACTGAACTACGTTCCCAGTCCTGCTTTTTAGTTTTTAATGTACGGTTCTTACATACATTTGTTAATTTTATTCTCAAGTCTCATGGTCTTTGAAGCTTTGTACATTTTTATAAAAGTGATTTTCTAATCAGTTGTTGAAAGTATTTTTAATTTATCCATTTAGAAATAAACTGATTTGTATATTGATTCTGTCATAAGACTTTGCTATATTAATTATTAATTTCTAGTAGCTTTTATGTAAACTCCCTATGAATATGATCATCTCACTTTCAGTAAAGATACTTTGATTTTTCTTTCAAATCTGTGTGATTTTTATTTGTATCCTTTTCCTTATTACACTGGTTAAAACTTGTAGTAGGCTGAGCTTGGTGGTGCACACCTATAATCCCAGTGGCTTGGGAGACTGAGGAAGGAGGATTGCAAGTTCAAAGCCAGCTTCAGGAACTTAGTGAGGCTCTCCGCAACTTAACAAGACCCTGTCTCTAAATAAAATATAAAAAGATCTGGGATGTGGCTCAGTGGTTGAGTGCCCCTGGATTCAATCCCCAGTACCAAAAAGCAAAAAACAAACAAAAAAATTCTAGTACAACAATGATAGAAGTGGTGGGACAGAGTAGTTCACTATCAAATACAATATTAGCTGTAGTATTTTCAAGGCTGCATTTTATGAGGTTGAGAAAATTTATTTCTATTCCTAGTTTGCTAAGAATTTTTATCATATGGGCTGGGAGTATAACTCAGTGGTAGAGAACTTGCCTAATATGCACGGAGTCCTAGATTTGCTTCTCAGCCCTGAAAATAAATAAATTGATAGATATTTTTGTTACAAGTTTATTTTCAATTTTGTTAAAATATTTGTACTGTGCCTATTGGGATAATTATTTGACTTTACTCCTTTGTTCTGTTAATATGATAAATTACCTTAGGGGATTTTTGAATGTTAAACTAACCTTGCATTCCTTGGATCAATCCCTCTTGGATATGTTGTTTTATCTTTTTTTTTTTTTTTTGTAATATTGCTGAATTTGATTTGTTTGTTTGTTTTTGGTACTGGGGATTTAGTCCAGGGATGTTTTATCATGAACTACATCCCCAGTCCTTTTCATTTTTTATTTTGAAACAGGATCTCACTGGGTTGCTTAGGTCCTTGCAAAGTTGCTGAGACTTGTCTCCAACTTGTGATCCTCCTGCTTCAGCCTCTGGAGTTGTTGGGATTACAGGCACATGCTACTAAACCCTATAATTTGTTATTCTTTAAAAGGATTTTGCATCTCTGTTGATAATAGATATTGGTCTGTGCTATCATTTTCTTGTAAGGTCATGTTTTCAGTGTTATGTTGTCTTCATAAAACAAATTAAAGCACTCCCTTTACCTTTATTTTCTGATAGAGTTCATATAGAATTGGTATTATTTCTACCTTAGATGTTTGATAGAATTTATTTGTGAAGTTCTCTGAGTCTGAAGATTTTTCTGTGAGAAGTATTTTAAACACTTGATTTCTTTAATGATATGGGAATATTCAGACTTTATATTTCATCTTGTGTCACTTTGGGCATTTCATGTCTTTTAATTAATTTTTCCATTTGATGTAAATTGTTGGATTTATTGGCATAAAGTTAATCATAATATTCTTTTGCTCCCCTCTTAAATTCTGTATGCTTATAGTGATGGTAGCACTCCTTTCATTCATGAGAGTGATAATTTGAGTCTTACTTTTGATCAATCACCCTAGATGTTTATTAATTTTAAATAAAAATCTTTTATCTTCTTAAAGATAAAAGTAAAATCTTTATCTTTTTAAAGAATAAGTTTTTGTTTTTATTCCATTTCTCCATTGTTTCTCTTTTCTATTTTATTGATTTCTGTTCTTTATTATTTCCTTTTTTTTTTATTGCTTGAGGTTCAATTTGTTTTAGTTTGTTAAGATGGAAGTTAAGTCATTAATTTAGACCATACCCCCACCCTGGGTACTGGGGATTGAAACCCCGGGCGCTCTTCCTCCCCAGTCCCTTATAAACTTTAATTTGAGACAGGTCTCAATAAGTTGCCCAGGATGTCCTTGAACTTGCAATGTTCCTGCCTCAGCCTCCCAAGTCTCAGAGATAATACGTGTGCACCATGTGCCTGGCTAGATACACTCATTTTTCCTCAAGTAAGCATTTAAATTTCCATCTAAGCACCACATCAAACACATTTTGGTGTGTTATGTTTTCAATATCAATTAAAAATTTTCTAATTTCTGTTATGTTTCCTTTTTGAGCATGATTTATTTAAATATGTTGGTTAATTTGCATGTCTTTTAGTTATTTAAATATTTTCTATTGATTTGTAATTTAAATTCTCTTTGAGTACATATCATAAACTGTATGATTTCAGTCCTTTTAAATGAATTGGTTATTGTTTCATGATTTAGCATATGATCTATTTTGTTGAAGATTCCATATTGTCTTAAAAAGAATGTACATTTTGCTGCACTTGAAAATATTTTGTAAATGTCAGTTAGGTCAAGTTTGTTGTTATTTTCATTCAATATCCTTACCAATTTTATGTCAACTTATTTTATTAGTTGTTGAAAGTAAAGTGTTAAATTTTCCAGGTGCAACTTGACTCAACCATTTCTCCCTTTTTTTTTTTTCCCTGAAATCTTCTGTAGCTTTGTTATTGAGCACATACACATTCAGGATTATAATGGCTTCTTAAATCAGCTATATTTTTATTATTCATCCATTTAACCATTTTATATTTTTATATTTAGTGTGTTTCTTGTAGACAGCATATAGTTTTGTCATTCTTTTTTTTAACCCAGTCCGATATTCTCTACTTTTCAGTTGGAGAGCTGAGACCATTCATTTATGTATAATCCATGAATCCCAGAAGTATCCCAAGGCTCTTTAAGGGTTGTTTGTATATCAACACTATTTTCGTAACAATACTAGGGTTTCCCCTCCCCCCTTTTCACTGTGGGGACATTTGCACTGATTGTGCAAAAGCCAGCATGAATCAAGGCAGTGACAAGAAACTGCACTGTAGTCATTGGCATTCAATACGTAGTTGAAAGACAAAACAATTTTTTAAAATATCAAGTTTCACTTAAGAACCTCTTTTATCAAAGAGTAGAATGTGTTAACTTTATTAAGCTCATATCATTTAAATATTCCATTTACTAAATTGGAAATATACATAAAGAACTTCTGCTACATATGGAAATATAATATCCTGACTAAAAGCACCTGGGATTACTTTAGTTGCAAGCTGAACTAACCACTTTTTACTTGAAAGAACAATTCACAAAATATGGTATTTCAAACTTGGATATTTGGCAATGATTTTCTCAAAAAATAAATGTAATGATCCTGTCACTTAAAGGAAAACTACTGCTATAGTTTTGCCAATTTAGTGTAGTATCCAACATGAGTATCCATAATTATATGAAAAAACTATTAACATACTCCTTCCTTTTCCATCTAGATAACTGTGTAGAGCCAGATTCCCTTCATACATTTCAACTAAAATGACATGTTGCAACAGATTGAATGCAGAAATAGACAGGAATATCTAGCTCTCTCCTATTAAGTCAGACATTTAAAAACTTTACAAAAATGCAAAACAATGGTACTCTTCTTATTAAATGTTTTTGTTTTGAAAATGTAGTTTTTTGTCTAAAAAGTATATTATTTATATTATTTCCATTGAATGAATGTATTCAGAATTTATTGCAGTTTAATAATTAATACATATTAACATATTTGCATATGTAATTTTCCACATGAATAAAAAATCTGTGAAATCCTCAATACTTTTTTTGTAGGACAAAGATTATAACACCACAAGTTTGATAATTGCTTGTTTTGACTTTACATTTAATGTAATTATATGGTTGTATTTAAGATTAACTTTTTCTTTTTATTTTTTTTTTTGAGGTGGGTACTGGGGCCTTTCTATAGATAACAAAATTTAGTATTTAATTTTTTCTATTATTGTTTTATTACTTATTATATTTTATTGTTTGTCAATGGCATCTACCCCTTGTAGATGAGTGACTGTCCTCTTCAAAAGGGTCACAGTTCCTCAATTTGTCACAGTCTCTATGCACATATATTACCTGTCATCTCCTATAGGTAATTGAATTTGGAACCCTTGTTACAGAGTCTTATACTAATGTTAGTTTAGGAACCAGAGTTAATAATGGTAATAATTAGATCATCAATGTTTTTTCCTCCTGCACTAAATCGCTGTTACAGGTAGAATCCCTCTATTGCCTGAGTGTTCCTTTAGGGCTTAGGAACTTTTTAACAGTTTTAATATTAAGCAGATTTATGGAGAATTCCCTCCCCCACCTTTTTTTTTTTTTTTTTTTTTGGTACTAGGGATTTATCCCTGGGGTGCTTAACCACTGAGCCACATTCCCAGCCCTTTTTATTTTTTATTTTGAGACAGGTTCTTGCTAAGTTGCTTAGGATCTCAAACTTGTAATCCTCCTGCCTAGCCTCATGACTTGCTGGGATTATAGGCTTGTGCCACTACTTTGGGTTTATTAATAGATTTTATACATATTCATTAGATTCATCTTAACCAGTTCAGGAAAGAAGAGCAAAACTGGCATGGACAGCCATCTTATGAAAATATACCTGATTTATTCAACCAAGATTTATTAACTTTTTACTTCATAATAGACACTTGTGTGTGCCCTGGAACTACAAATAAGATACAAATCCTGCCTTCAAGGGTCCTGTGGTCTAGAAATAGAAGAAAAATATGTACAACAGATTTTAAGCTGACATGCTGGAAGCACATTGGATGGAATGATCAAACAATAGAGGAAATGTTTTCTCTCAGGGGAAGTAGAGAACGGCTTCCTGGGCTCTGTGTAAAGATCTGACTAAGAATTTTCCAAATTGAAAACTGGCGTGTTTGGGGAACTACAAGCTGTTGTATATGGCCATTGCACTATGCCAATAGAGGGAGGCAAATGTTAGTGTTAAGTGGTATGGCTGAGTGGTGGTGAGGCACAAGAAACAATGAAGACAGCATTTCATACTAAGAAATTTGAAGGGTTACAAGTGCCAGGATCTTAGCAGAGAAGGATCAAAGAGTCTTTTGTTTGGGAGCCATGAGATTGAGATTGAGATAGAGATCTAGAAGCAGTGCAGAAGATGGAATGAAGAGCAACAGGAATGAGAGATAAGTAACTTAGGATACTGTTGCTTTTCCTAAAGATGCATTAATTCAGAGATGGAGACTGAGATTTTAATGCTCTTTTGGTGATCCCATTGCAAAACAAGGGTGAGAGCCATTTGCAGACTCTTGATACCGATTAATTCCTCTTTCATACCCACTTTGATCCTATACTACTTCTCCAACTACTTCTCATTCACTCATTTAACAAATATTTTATGCCTACTCTGTGGCAAGCAATTATGCAAGCTCTACAGTTATACACAGTCTTTGCTCTCATAGAGTTTATAATCAGAAGATTAAGAAACTATTAGAAATTTAAGGATGTCTGTGAATGTTTTCTTCTTGTCAAATGCCTGTTTTTCTCCTCTCCCTCTCAAAATTCCACTAAGATGATAGTAAATAAATAAAAGAGATCCAACCTAACAAAAGGAAATGAAGAGGAGGGGAAACTGGCATATGAGAGACAATTTATTCAATGTTTGCAGGGTTGAAACATAGCTACCTGAGTTAGTGAAGCAGTCACTAACTCATAAGGGCCAAAGGATCATGTTATGCTTTGGAAAAAGCTCACACTTGAGACCATGCAAGAAGGTTCAGAGGAGAAATGATTGGGTTGCGAGATCCTTAACCCAATCAGTGAATTAATACCCTGATAAGGATTAACTGAGTAGTAACTGAAGTGTTACAGTATGGCTGGAGGGGGTGGGGATTGGGGGCATGGATTTGGGGTATGTATTTATATCTGGCAAGTGGGATCTCTCTGTCTCTCTGTGTCTATCTCTCTGGAGATGTCTCTGTCTCTCTCTCTGCTTTCTGATCACCATGTGAGCTGCTTCCCTCTATCACACACTCTGTCAGGATGTTCACCCTCAACTCCAGTCCTGAGGAATGGAGCCTGCTGTCTGTTAATTGGGATTTCTGAAACTGTGAGCCCCTAAATAAACCTTTCTCCTCTACAACTGTGCTGGTCAGGTCTCTCAGTTATAGCAGCGATAAAGTTGACTAAAACAAAAGGGAATACCAAGGCACCAGGGAGCAGATACTCTTCTAAACCTTGAGATGACTCTTAGCCTGACGCCTTTATTGTAGCACATGAGAGTTTCTGAACTAAAGGCACCTAGTTAAGTCATGCCTGAATTACAGACCCACAGGCTGTGAAACAATATATGTTGGTTTCTTAAGCTTCTAAGTTTTGGGGAAATTTGTTCCATAGCCATTGATAACTAACACCTATTTTGTGAAAAATTTTTTTTTTTTTGCTTGATTACAGAACCATTTTCTGGCTTTGTTTTTCTACTTTTTTTTTTTTTTACATTTCTATTTCTATTTTTATTAATTCCTTCTTTCTGCTATACCCCAACAATTTTTATAACTTTTTGAATTGAATTTTCACTTATGTTTTTAAACTTTTTTATTGGTATAGATATTAATTTCTACTGAGGACTCTATTAACTGTATCCTAGATTTTGATATCTTTGAATAATCATTACTATTTTAAAATATTTATGCAACTTCTTTCTGTAATTCCCTTTGAAACCAAGTATTATTTATTGCCGTTTTTCAGGAGGAAAGAACTTTCTGGTTTTTAATTTTATTAGTTTTTACTTGAATTGCATTATTGTCAGATAATTCTTTGGGATTTATTGAGATTTTCTTTATGGTGTAGGATGTGACTGTTCACAGGTGTTGATGAGAACTTGAGAAGTAGGTATAGTCTCTAGTATTGGGCTTGAAGGTTCAAAATATACTAATGAATCTGCCTCATAGATTTTGTTATTTAGTTCTTCTGTGTCCTTAAAATTTTATCCTTTTGATCTTCCTGGGTTGAGATGTGTGTTAAATTCTAATATTCGCATGTATTTTGTCTTTGTTGTCCTTTTATATCCTATGGTTTCTGCTCTACGAAAATTCTTACTGTTTTATTGGATATTTAAATATTAATAAATGTTGTATATTCATTGAAATTATAAAGTGTTTTCTTATTTATTTTATGCTTTTGAGCTGAATCTGAGGGTTGTGAACCCTCTCGTGTTAGTCAGCTTTTTGTCAGTGTGACCAAAACAAAACAAAACAACAACAACAACAAAAACCTGACAAGAACAACTTAGAGGAGGAAAAGTTTATTTGGGATTCAAGGTTTCAGAGGTTTTAGTCCATAGTCAGCTGACTCCATTGCTCTGAGCCTGAGGTGAGGCAGAGCATCATTGTGGGAGAGCATAGCAGAGGAAAGCAGCCCAGGACCTGGCAACCAGGAAACAAAGAGAGAGGGACAAGCCAGGAGGACAAGATACGATCCCCAATGGCACACCCCTGGTGTCACTCCTCCTCCAGTCATGCCCCTCCTGCTTACAGTTATCTCCCAGTACAGAAGTCCTTTCAGATTATTAATTCATTGGATGGATTAATCCACTGATTAGGTAATAGCTCTCATAATCTAATCATTTATTGCTGAACATTCCTGCATTAATACAGAAGTTTGGGGAGACACCTCATATCTAAGTCATAACACTCATCGTTTAGTCTTAGTTCTTTGCGCAAATATTTATTAATGTAGTGCCCAGAGCTGGTCCTTGTTTTGATGTCTCTATAGTCTTTTTGATTCTATGAAGCTCTGGTAGATTTTTCTGGAAGCCTTTATGGTCACAGTATTACGTGAATACTTGCATGTTTGTAACAGTTTATCTGTCACCTTCCTATTGAAATTGATTTTTCCCAGATTTTAAATCCACAATTTACATTTTCTCAAGTGTCTTAAATATGTAACTTGACTGTCTTCTGGCATAAAGCACTGCTATAGTCTGATGACAATTTATTGTTCCTTAAAAGAGTTTTAGTTTCTCCCTAGATATATAAAGATTCTTTTTCTTTTTCTTTTTAAAGTTTAACATTTTTACTAGACTGTATTTTAGAGTGCCATTAGGGGTTGCTTTTCCTAGCAGATAATGTGCCCTTTCAATATAGTTTCAAGTTATGGTTTCTTTCAAGATAGTTTTCTTGAGTTATAGTATTTAATATTTGTCCTATTCTGTTGCTTTGGATTTTCTCCTTTGGGTTCCTATTATATGTATGTCGGCTATTTTTTCCTTTTCTTTCTTTCTTTCTTCCTATCTATCTCTCTATTATCTGTCTATCTATCTATCTATCTATCTATCTATCTATCTATCATCTAATGTTTCTTTCAAGTCCTTATTGTCTTGGACTTGACAATAATGACAATAAGGACTCCCTTATTACTTTTTAAAAACACAGTTTTAAACTTTCACTTTTCTATCTTCTACTTCTCTTAAAGCATCATTCATTCTGTGTTTCTTCTAGTTTTGTTTTTATTTCTAAAAATAATTTTATTTTTCTAATACTTGATTTTTCTTATCTGTTTTTAAAAAATATTTGTTTTCAACAATCACCTTATTTATGAATTTTTTTTGCCTTACGTTCTTTTTTTGTCTTTTGTTTCAAAAGGACTTAAAATTAGCATACTACAGAGATACAGCCACATCAATGTTCATAGCTGCTCAGTTCACAATAGCCAGATTGTGGAACCAACCTAGATGTCCTTCAATTGATGAATGGATAAAGAAACTGTGGTATATATATATATATATATATATATATACAATGGAATATTACTCAGCCATAAAGAATGATAAATTTATGGCATTTGCAGGCAAATGGATGAAATTGGAGAATATCATGCTAAGAGAGATAAGCCAATCTCAAAAAACCAAAGGATGAATGATATCGCTAATAAGTGGATGATGACACATAAAGGGGGTGGGAGGGGTTAGTGTTAGGGTTAGAGTTAGGGTTAGGGAGGGGGGCAAGAATGGAGGAAGGAAGGACTGTATAGAGGGAAAAGAGGGGTGGGAGGGGTGGAGGGGAAGGAGAAAAGTAACAGAATGAATCAAACAACATTACCCTATGTAAATTTATGATTACACAAATGGTATGCCTTTACTCCATGTACAAATAGAGAAACAACATGTATCCCATTTGTTTGCAATAAAAAATTTAAAAAAAATTTTTGATAAATGTTGTTTTCTCATAATTTCTATCAGTTTTAAAATTTTTTAGTTTTTTTTAATATTAAATTATAGTTTTCATATTGTCTTATTTTTCTGACTTTATTTTATTATATATAGGGATGTTATTTTATTCTCTTTTATCTCTTTATGAGATTCAACTATAATCTCCTTTCTTGTGTTTATTTTTTAATGAAATAAACTTTCCTGTGTTTTTATGAGCAGAATAGATTTCCTTTCTTTATAGATCTAGAAAATATGTATGGGTTTTAAAATTTTTTTCCTCCCAAAGTTAATAAAATTAATTTCTGAAAATTGTCTTACTTTCTTGCTTCCCTTCCCAACTTTTAATTAGACCTTGTCTTTATTTGCCCTTACTGTTTGTTTCCTGCTCGTTTGGGATTCTCCTTTTAGAATTTTATCCTCAATGTGGGACTTAGTATTAAAGGGATATTTGGTTTGTCTATTTTGAGAGTTGCTATGGTTTAGATGAGGTGTTCCCCAAAAGCTCACATGTGAGGCAATGCAAGAAGGTTTGGAGGAGAAAGATTGGGTTATAGCCTTAACCTAATCGGTTAATTAATTCCCTGATAGGGATTAACTGAGGGTAAGTGAAGTGGTAGGATGTGGCCGGAAGAGGTGGAAATTGAGGTGTGACTGTGGGATATACATTCTGTACCTGGCAAGTGGAATCCTTTCTCTCTGCTTCCTGATCACCACACCACACTCTTCTGCCATGATGTTCAGTCAAACCTCAAACCCAGAAGAATGGAGCCGGCCTTCTAGGGACTAAGACCTCTGAAAGTATGAGACTCTAAATAAACTTTTCCTTTTCTATGATTGTTCTGATCAGGTCCTTTTAGTCACAGCAGCAAAAAAGCTGAGTAAAACAAGAGTTTATGAAATCCAGACTGCTCCATTTGACCTTATTATAACATGATTCCTGGACCTTACCCATTAATTTTGTCCTCTAAAACTTCCTACTTCAGCTATTATTCTCAGATTGGCCCATGCTTTGCACTGAGTACCACACAGTGATGTGTGTTTGTGTGTGTGTGTGTGTGTGTGTGTGTGTGTGTGTGTTTAACCTCAGGACTACTAGAAGATCGTTTGTCATTGATCTCTCCTCCAGTACAAATGCTGATGTGCTCAGATCTCATTGCTGAGGGTGCTGTGTACTTGGGGGATACCTATCATCTAAGATTTATTGTAGAGATCACTCATGGGTCTTTTGTTTTGCTATCCTAGTTGCTCTTTATGCTTGTAGGTAAACTTAGGGAGATTAAAACTATACTGCTTCTGCTACCACCTTCTCAAACGTTCTTTCTGATGCTGAATTCATGTATCTTAGCCCTGTGGAAGTAATTCAATTAGGTTTGTTTCCTTTAGACATCATCCCATTAGTTCTTGATAGTTTTCTTACTTTATGGCACAAAAGACATCTAAGGTGTATAAACATTCCTGACCCAGAGTTTGAATGTGTTTCTACAAAGAACTTTTAATTCCTTTTATTTATAGGATTTTTACATTGTTTATCTACCTGAGCTGTGAAGTATTTTCTTTTCTTTTCTTTTGGTACTGGGAATTGAACTCAAGGGCACTCAATCACTGAGCCACATCCCCAGCCCTATTTTGTGTTTTATTTAGAGACAGGGTCTCATTGAGTTGCTTAGCGCCTTGCAGTTGCTGAGTTGCCTTTGAACTCAGCAATCCTCCTGCCTCAGCTTCCCGAGTGCTGAGATTATAGGCTTGCACCTTGAAAATCCAAGCAAGTCGTCTCAAAGAAGATTCACGATGGTATAAATGGTCTCCATTAAGGCTGTATCTTGACCAAAGAGATATGTTGTATCAAAGATAAGGGGGAAAGTATGATATAATGGAGCCATAATTGCACTTGAAACCCAATTGGAAATAAGGATTCATCAAGTAGTGCAGTACAAAATGAAAGAAAAGCAAAATGAAGGAAAATAATGAATGTTTACTGAGTGTCTAACTTTTCAGGAAGAGGACTGGGACTTTTGCATGCTACCTTATTCAACTGACCCTTTGAAAAACCTAGTGGGCATGCAGAGTAAGTATAATTATTCCAATATTACAACTATGGAAACAGAGGTTCAAAGAACTTACTTAGGTCATCCCAGCAATATACAGACTGGGTAATATAATAGGTATATGGAAATATTTTTGTCCTTAATTAATAGCTTTAACATATATATATATATATATATATATACATATATGTATATATATATATATATATATATACACACACACACACACATAATTTGGGGTTTGCTTAGCTTTTTGAATCTTTTGCCAAATTTCAGAAGTCTTTATACATTATTTTTTAAAAATTTTTTTAGTGTAAACAAATGGGATACATGTTGTTTCTGTTTGTACATGAAGTAATGGCATACCATTTGCGTAATCATACATTTACATAGGGTAATGGTGTTTGATTCATTCTGTTATTTTTTCCTTCCCCCCCACCCCTCCCACCCCTCTTTTCCCTCTATACAGTCCCTCCTTCCTCCATTCTTGCCCCATTCCCACCCCTCCATTATGTGTCATCATTTGCTTATCAGCAAGAACATTCGTCCTTTGGTTTTTTGAGATTGGCTTATCTCACTTAGCATGATATTCTCAAATTTCATCCACTTGCCTGCAAATGCCATAATTTTATTATTCTTTATAGCTGAGTAATATTCCATTGTATATATATATATATATATATATATATATATATATACCACAGTTTCTTTATACATTCATCAATTGAAGGACATCTAGGTTGTGAATTGAGCAGCTATGAACATTGATGTGGCTGTATCTCTGTAGTATGCTGATTTTAAGTCCTTTGGGTATAGGCCGAGGAGTGGGATAGCTGGGTCAAATGGTGGGTCCATTCCAAGTTGTCTAAGGAATCTCCACACTGCTTTCCAGAGTGGCTGCACTAATTTGCAGCCCCACCAGCAATGTATGAGTGTACCTTTTTCTCCACATCCTCTCCAACACCTATTGTTGCTTGTATTCTTGATGATCGCCATTCTAATTGGGGTGAGATGGAATCTTAGGGTGGTTTTGATTTGCATTTCTCTTATTACTAAAGATGGTGAACATTTTTTCATATGTTTGTTGATTGCTTGTAGATCTTCTTCTGTGAAGTGTCTGTTCATATCCTTAGCCCATTTGTTGATTGGGTTATTTGTATTCTTCGTGTAGAGTTTTTTGAGTTCTTTATATATTCTGGAAATTAGTGCTCTATCTGAAGTATGAGTGGCAAAGATTTTCTCCCACTCCGTAGGCTCTCTCTTCGCATTGCTGATAGTTTCCTTTGCTGAGAGAAAGCTATTTAGTTTGAATCTGTCCCAGTTATTGATTCTTGCTTTTATTTCTTGTGCTATGGGAGTCCTGTTAAGGAAGTCTGATCCTAAGCCAACTATTTGAAGATTTAGATTTTCTTCTATAAGATGCAGGGTCTCTGGTGTGATTTCAAGGTCCTTGATCCATTGTGAGTGAATTTTTGTGCATGGTGAGAGATAGGGGTTTAGTTTCCTTCTGTTGCATATGAATTTCCAGTTTTCCAAGCACCATTTGTTGAAGAGGCTATCTTTTCTCCATTGCATATTTCTGGCACCTTTGTCTAGTATGAGAAAATTGTATTTATTTGGGTTTGTGTCCATGTCCTCTATTCTGTACCATTGATCTACCTGTCTATTTTGGTGCCAATACCATGCCGTTTTTGTTACTATTGCTTTGTAGTATTATGCATTATTTTTTAAAAATATTTTTTAGTTGTTGATGGACTTTTATTTTATTCCCTTATTTATATGTGGTGCTGAGAATCGAACCCAGTGCCTCATACGTGCTAGGCAAGTGCTCCACCATTGAACCACAACCTCAGCCCTTCTAGGCAAGTGCTCTACTACTGAGCTACAATCCCAGTCCTTCAGGCATTATTTCTTTGTAAAACTTTTCTTCTCTTCTTTAAACTCCAAAAGCATGAATATTATGTCTTTTATTTTAATCTTAATGTCCCTGGGGTAGTGTTCAGTTTTAAAATTTTTCAGTATATTTTATCTTCATTACCAGATGGTTTAATTTCATTGGTTTCATGTTCAATTTCATTAATTCTTGTTTCTGTCCCTCCATTTTGTTATTAAACTCATCAGTTGACTCTTTTCAGTTGTTATATTTTTCTGTTCAAAAAATCTCTATTTTAAACTTCTTAGTTGAGATTTTTAATGTCTTTGCCAAGACTTTTAATTTTTTTCATTGACTGAAGAATGGGCTCTTCATTACTCATGAGTGAGGGTGAGAGTTCTAGCTCCCTACTGGAATCCTCTGGTCCACATGGGTAGGTGGGATAGGGGTATCTCACTATGTTCCTCAAAGGGTCTCCACTGACAGCACAGGGGTGGGGCAGTCGCCCTTGTTACTAGTGTATCTTAACTTGGAATACCATAACAAAATAGAATAGACTGAGCAGCTTAAACAACAAAAATTAATTTTCTTACAGTTCTGGAGGCTATAAATCCAAGATGGAAATTCTGACAGGGTTCAGTTTCTGGTGGGGACTCTTTTTGGCTTATAGATGGCTACTTTATCATTTTGTCATCAGATGGTAGGGGTGAGGAGAAAGAGAAAGAGAGAGAGAACTCTCTTACAGGGACACTGATCATCTCCTACTAGAGGCCCACCTTTATTATCTTCTTAAGCTTCGATTACCACCTTATAGTCTCTGTCTCCAAAAATAGACACATTGGCGATTTTGACTTCAACACATAAATTGGGGTAGAGGGACACCATCCAGTTCATAGTGCAGTGGATGCTCAGGAAGTCCTGAGTCTCCTCTAGGCCTCCTCTGATATGCCTGCAGAGGGGAGAGGGAGAAGCATCTAATTGCGACTAAGTGGGCTGGTCTCCTTTGACTGCTAGTGTCATGGAGGTAATGGGGACAGTTACTTTTGTGATTATGTCAGAATATGAAGAGCTTGTCTTAGAATGAATAAGACTCTCCTTGATGAGAGGCAAGCTGTCATGTTGCGAGTGGGGCCACCTGGCAAGGAATTGTAAGTGACCTCTAGGTGTCCAAAGCAGCCCTGATGATGCCAGCAAGAAAATGGAGACCTCAGTCCTACAGCTCCAAGGAGTAGAATTCTACTAGCTACTACGTGAAATTGGGGATGGTGCCCCCAAAAAGGAAGGCATCTCTGCTGCAACCTTGGTTGCAGCCCTGAAGAGACTCTGAGACAAGGACTCAACTAAGCTATGCCTGGACTCCTGACCTATAAAAACTGTGGGATAATAAATATATGTTATTTTAAACCACTGTTGTTTTGTTGTGATGCAATAGAAAACAAATACAACACTCCAATTTCCAAGTCTTTCCTTCATATATATATAACCTACCTGTCCCCTACCCTACAACCTGCATCAATGACATAAACAAAGAGTAAATATAAGCATTTTGGGGCATGTTTAATGATTTGTCTATAGAAAAATCTGACAAAAACTTGATGTGTTTCTTGCCATATGAAATAAGTGGGTTTATTGGAGAGTAGTCTCCTCTGCCAAAAGTTGGAGGAAACAACAAAGGGTAATAAAATTTAATATCAGAGGAGATGGTAACAGATGGACTGTAGGCTTTAAAAAAAAAAGAATACTGAAATCTCTAAGGTGAATGAATCTTTTATGACTAAATATGGAAGACAGGTTTTACAAGTATACAGAAAAAAAAAGCGAAGTTGAACTATCATGAAAAAGATTGAAAATAAAAAGTTAAAAGGCACAAATCTATGATTAGCATCAAAAAGTACATTTGTGCCAAGAAGTTAATCAAAGAATAAAATAAAACAATTTTAATAAGGAAGATAGTAGCAATGAAATGTCTCATATTAAGAAACATGAAAGGCAAAGAGAAATCACTGTGGAGCAAATCATGATAATGCTGGCATGGGTGCTAAAATATCATCAAAGAAACAAGTTTTCAATCCAGAAGCACAAACTTATCAGTCACTTCTTGCCCGTTTCAAAATTCCAAAGAAGTTGCGTCCAAGATACAGCATGAGTCTCATGCTAGCCAAACATCATATTATTTTCTCCTCAATTAAATCTTCTTGGTGAGCTACAAATGTTTTTTTGTCACTAACCACTCCAGGTGGGCCTTGTTAGCTCTCAGTTTATTGCCAGATTGTTAAGCCCACTGCTCAACTGAGTGCTGTCATTTCCTCCTCTTCCCACATTTGCTACCTCCACTCTCTTAAATCACAACTGCTTAGCACTCCCACTCTTGCCTTATAACTTCCGCCTCCTCATGTGCTTCCACATGGCCCTACATGGTGGAACAAAATTCTCTTACCCATCTGACATCACCTTTTTCCTACATATTCCCCCCCAAAAGCTCTGCTCCTCTGGGAAAGCGATTCTGAAACTATTTTAATGCAAAATTGAAGGAGCACAGAATCCACTAATCAAAAGAATCTCTCTGATCTTAAAGACATCCATAGTTCCTCCTTTCTATAGGTCCCTGGGTCTTATCTTGCAAAACAGGTACAAATTATGAACCTGAGAGGCAAAGGCTATGTTAGTGGGCCCAAGTCTGTCCAATTGCCACTGGAGAGTCAATACTCAGCAGATGAGAATTGGTGAACTGAAAGAAATCAGGTTTATTCAAAGGCTGGCTCCCAGAAAAGACCATCTTGGGGAACTCAGGTACATGATTGGGCTTTTATAGGGAGGGAACCGAAGTGCAGTGGGATAATGGTCCTGGAGCTGTGTGAGGTCTTTGTCATTCTGGGTGCCTGCCTCTTTTTGGGTCTGGAACATCACAATTGACCTTGACCTGAGGCTAGTTCCTGTTAAATTTTTAGACAGAGCACATTACTTTTCTGCAAGTTAGGCATCATTTCATAATTCTGATACAATCTGGAGGTCATCAGATGGTCTGGGTCCTGTAAAATTAAAGAAAGGTTATTTAGCAACTAGTTTCTTAATCATTTAGGTGAGAATTTTCCTTTGAATTTAGGATGTGAGCAAAGGGAGGGGAAGTAATCTTGTAAAGCATTGGCCACTGTTACAACTAAGCCCTTGAGAATATATTATAGGTGGTATCTCTCCTGTTTTCAGTGATAAACAAATAATTCTTGGCTGGTTAAAAACGTTATTGAGAACTTGGCCTCCAGTTCTAAAATTATAGTATTTAATTAATTGATTCAATAATTGCATCTTGCTTGCTGATTATATACTGACATTGCTTAGTGCTATATATGTACTTTGGAGGAGGACAGACTTTCTGAGAGAATATCAGGATCAATAATAAAGGAGGGTGCCTGGGGTTGTAACTCAATAGTACAGTGCTTGCCTAGCTGGGTTTGATCCTCAGCATCACATAAAAATAAATAAATAAATAAAAGACATTTTGTCCATCTACAACTATAAAAATAAAAAATAAATTAAAAAATAAAGGAGTGCTGGGGGTGTAGCTTAATGGTAGAGCACTTGACTAGCATGTGCAAGGCCCTGGAGTCCATCCCCAGTACCACCAAAACAAACAAAATGAAAAAAAAATTTTAAAGGTTAAAAATAAAGGGAAAATAAAGAGTTTGGGTGGATGTTTTGAAGGAAATGAAGAGAGTTCAAGCATGGGGAATGAGATGAGGGGAGCTAGGTGCTCAGAGAATGTAATGGCTAATTTTATATATATATATCTACTTGACTGGGCTAAAGAATGCTCAGATAACTGGTAACTTTATTTCTGTGGTGTGACTTGAGGGTGTTTTCTGGATGAAATTAGCGCATGAATTGGAGGACCAAATCAAGATTGGCTTCAGTGTGGGTGGGCATCACCCAATTCACTGAGGACCCTGATAGAATGAAAAGGTAGAGGAAAGGTAAATTTGTGTTTTCTTCTTGAGTGGAGACATCCATCTTTTCCTGTCCTTGGACATTGATTCTCTTGATTCTCTGGCCTTTGACTTGGACTGGGACTTACAAACATTGGCTCTTCAGGTTCGCAGGCCTTTGGGCTTGGACAGGCACTATACCACTGTCTCCAACTTGCAGAGGGTAGATTGTGAGACTTGTAGGCCTCCATAATCACATGATCAGATCCCTCATAATAAAGACCTACTTATAGATTAAAAAGATAAACAGACAAATTTGTAATGTGTGATGTCTGACAGAGTGGATTCTGGGGTCAGATCTCTTCTGGCTGGAAATTCCGATTCTGCTATTGTCAACTATGTAAATTTGTGCAAATTTCTTCTTGGTTTCTTCAAATATAAGATGGTATAGCTCAATGGTAGAGCATGTGCCTAGCATGCTGAAGGTCCAGGGATCATTCCCAGTGTGTGCACATGCACACACACACATACACATACATATGACACAAGGAATGATTATGGTTCTTAGATGATTATGGTTCTAAGGTAGTTGAGAGAATTAATTAAAATACAACATGCAAAATAGTTAATATAGCGCCTGCTGTATAGGAAAGATCAATGGATGTTAGTTGTTGCTGTTATTTCATCTTGCCTGCATTTAAGATAAGTTGCCTTTCTAGGAATATAGCGTGGAGGGGTTGCTGATTTAGGCTTCTTCAGCCTCCAAGAAGTCAAGTATCCCATCAACATAATTAATTGAGTTTAAAAGATCATTGGTTTCTACCAGGTGTGGTGGTGTGCCCCTGAAGTTCCAACTACCTAGGAGGCTGAGGCAGTGAGATCACTTGAGCCCAGAGGTTTGAGGCTTGAGCCCAGCAATTTGAAGTCAGTCAGGCAGCTTATGGAGACCTGGTGTCTTAAATTTTTTTTTTAGTTTCAATCACATATATTCTTGTACAAAGTTAATTCTTTATTGCAATGCCTTTGTACACTTTTTAAGGTAATCATAGTCAGACCATACTATGGTAAATTTAAAGATATCTAAGTACCCAGGCAAATATACTACCTTTACAATCTATTTGTAATCCCTATTTTTCCCAGCCCCAAATTTCCTTTAGAATTCAGTAACAACCCATAGGAAGAACATAACACTCATCCTAATCTCTTTTGGAGTCAGACTGTTTCTCTGAGAGTTCTGAGACTTATGGCCAGATTGGTGTTTAAAGGTTTCTGAGCTACAAGAGTTAGCTACCCTCATTAAAAGATGCCCTTCAACAGATGAATGGATAAAGAAACTCTGGTTCTTGGAATACTATTCAGCCATAAAGAAGAATAATATTATGGCACTTGCAAATAAATGGATAGAATTGGAGAATATCATGCTAAGTGAAATAAGCCAAGCCCAAAAAACCAAAGGCCGAATGCTTTCCCTGATAAGTGGAGAATGATATATACTGGGGGTGGGGGGTGGGGAATGAGAGAATAATGGGGGAACTTTAGTATATATAGAAGGAAATGAGAGGGAAGGGGTATGAAAAATGGTGACATGAGACAGACATCATTACCCTATATACATGTATGATTACATGAATGGTATGAATCTGCATTGTGTACAACCATAGAAATGAAATGATGTACCCCATTTGTGTACAATGAATCAAAATGCAGTCTGTAAAAAATTAAAAGCTGAATAAAAATAATAATAATAATAATAATTAAAAAGGTGACTTCTTTATTCTCTCTGATTCCACTGTGCCCAACGACTTCAGTTTGTGTTAAACAGACTTGGGTGACTACATGACTCTGAACTTTGGTGGTTGAGTCCCAAGACTCCTTTATAGCACTTCTTACTGCCTCAGTCTCTACACAACTGCTACTAAAGTGATTTCCTGAAGAATTTTAGCATTTTGCCCTTCAAACCTCAATTTTTTCTTTGAGAAAAGATTATGTTCTCACTGTTACTTCCATATGTTGGTCCTAAGAATTTTAGTGAGGGTTTTTTTTTTCTTTTTTTTCAATTCAAAGGACATTCATCATTGGCCCAACTTTCTTTCTTTATTTCTTTTTTAAAAAAACAGTCTCCCTAGTTGCTGAGGCTGGCCTTGAACTTGCAATCCTCCTGCCTCGTCCTCCTCAGTATTGGGATTACAGGAGTGTGCCACCGTGTGCCTGGGTCCAACTTCCTTTCTTGGAAGGGCAAAAGACACTTTTGTCCTTTAAAACTTGAACTTTATAATTTCAGTTTGTGCATAATTCATTCAGTGGCTGCTCTTTCATACTCTTAGAAAATCTTTAATACAATGCTCCCATATCACATGTGTTTGTTGACAAGGCCATCTCTATATAATGAATGTACTTCCTTGAAGGCAAAGACTGTGACTTTTTCTTCAGTCACCATAGCATGTAAAACTGTTGGACATGTTGTAGGTGCTCAATAAGTTTAGCTGAATCAATAAACAGTATTTAAGTCTATTTATCTACTTGCTGCCATATATAAAATTATTTCTAAACATTGAATAAGACCAGCTACACACTTACATGTGAAATTTGAAAAGGTCTGAAAAAATAGCCATAAAGATGGTCTTAACACTATTTATAGTTTAGTAGATGGCAGAACTATTTTCTATCCTCAAAGGTCTTGTTAAATATTGATATGGGCTAGGCAAGGTGGCACATGCCTGTAATCGCAGCCACTTGGGAGGCTGAGGCAGGAGAATCTGGAGTTCAAACCCAGCCTCAGCAACTTGCTGAGACTCTAAGCAACTCAGCAAGACCCTGTCTCTAAAAAAATATAAAGAAAGGGCTTGGGATGTGGCCTGGTGGTTAAGCTACCCCTGGTTCAATCCCTGGTAACAAAACAAAACAATATATGTAAATATATATAGATAGGTAGGTATGTTTCCTATGTATGGCAATAGTCAGTGGTGGTTCTGAGTGAATTAGAATACTATATGTATATCTATGTTATCTAAGTCCATTCCATGTTTATGACTCAATATTAGACGGTGCATGTATAAACACTATAACATACTGAAATGTTGAAACACATATGGAGATCATCTATTAGCAAAATTTAGGCACAAAACTAATAAGCTTTAATAAATATTTCAAAAATAAAATACAGTCCATCTGGGAGAAGCATAAAATTTATTTTCATTCATTAGGGTGATCCACTCACTGACTCATAGTTCCAACTTCCTTTACTAATTTGGAAAAATTAGTCACTCTATGTGGTGATGCAAACATTGCAACTAAAGGTCTCATAATTTTGATTTGCATAATTTGTGAATACTATCTATAAATACTAGTATTTTCCTCAAAGTTGGAAGTTACATAATGATAAAAGAAAACTCAACAAAACTACTTGTGCAATGTGTAGACTTTATTTTCCAAGATCTTAAACAGAGAGCTCTATTTGAAACAAATTCAAGAAAATTTTAGACTAAGTGGTGTTTTCCTTAACAACATTTGATATAAATATCCACTCATTTAGTAACCCTTATACCTATACCCCACTTACATATCCTTCCTAAAATAGACTTAATAGAGAAAAGGATGTTCTAAAAAAAAACTTGGCTGTTTTCAAACTTTCCAAGGGTTTCTATCTTCTCTTCTGATTATAAACCTATTTAAACTGCCAAAACAGAAGTGGCTGTTCCCATATACTTATTTTGATTATGAACAGATATTTCCTTTAAGTAACCTTATTTGGGAGTGAGGTGTGGTAAGGTGGTGTGGGGTCTTATTAAACTCTTCATATGGATTTTTTTTTTTTTTTAAATGGGGTGACGTTCTCTTTCCAAGGCTAGCCTCAAACTCCTGGGCTTAATCAATCCTACTGCCTCAGCCTTCTGAGTAGCTGGGAATGCAGCAGATACCAATGTTCCTGGATCATATAGAAAGTTTTAATCATCAAAATATTTTTCCTAACTTGCATTCATAAAATTTTCAGAATAATCTTCTTGAACAATATACTAGAGCTATTCAATGCTATTGCCCCTCAGAAGAAGTCACCATCCAGAATATCATTATGGAAGGGAATACAGAGGAAAAAGGGCAGAAGGGCGAGTTTCACTGAGCAATCGGTGACCTGGAGATTGGGTTTTGGGCAGAAAAAGGAAGAGATAAAAATCCTACACATGACATTGCATTGTGTCTGAGAATTCAGTTCAATATGTAAGAGATTGTCTGGGGCAGCTCATTCTATCCATTAGGCCTAAAGGAAGAATGCTTTTTTTTTTTTTTTTTTTAATTTATAGAGGTACACAATACCTTTATTTTTTTTTAACCTGTGGTGCTGAGAATCGAACCCAAGGTCTCATACATCCTAAGCAAGTGCTCTACCTCTGAGTTATAACCCCAGCCCTGAAGAATGCTTTTTTGACCCTGCATGTACAGTGGTAGTATTGTGAAGTCTGCAGCCAAGGGCCTTACAAGCCTTCTTTTGATGATACTCTGGATTTGCAGTGAGCCTCATTGTAATTTTCCTTTGAGGAACTTGAAGAAGGGGAAACTGAACTCCCGAGTGAATTCTTCAGTGATAACTGCCTTCCTCTGTGAGCAGAGGAAATACATTGCACAGCCATGATATGAGTTACAGTAGCTGAAAAGTCAATTGCCAAGAGGTAGCCTGCTGCAAATTTCCTGGAATCATATTTTAGGACAGAGAGGAATGCTTTAGAAGACATGAGTCATGATGTGTTCTTAGCAATTTTGCTAGAACATCAGGGAAGAGGTGCTTGGTATTGCACACTGCACACATCTGGATGGAATTAGAGCTTTTAGTTTTTCCCCCAAAAGGACTTATTAATAGCTAAGGACTAGAGTAATAAGGGCGTGCCATGAATAGCATTTGAGGAAGTGAGCAATGCCAGAGAAGGGTTATCAGGACTTGCTGTTTGTTCTTTCTCAGCCCCTGGGGAAACACATGTATTGATCAGATCTTTTGAGAACAGCCTGAAATGAGTTTACTGTGCCGAGATATCACGTAGCAGGAATGTCTTTTATGATAGCCCAGGAAATATTCAGTCAGAAGACTTGCAGGGTGCTGACCTGTATGGCAAAGTTGGAAGGCTGTGACACACAGGGAACATAAAAGATGTCAGGGTTTGTTTCTAGTTTAAAATGTTACCTTAGTCTCTTCAGGTAACATTGCTGACTTTCGGTATATGTTATCCAAAATCACATTCTAAAGTTAAGGGGTAACTGATGAAAATAGTCTTAAGAATAATCAACTTTTCTTTCCCTGTCCTACAACAAAATCCCCAGCTATAAAAAGACACCAAAAACTTAAAAAACACTTTGTGTAGGTATGAAATTGAAATGTACAAATAATTAAAAATAGCAAACTAAAACTTAATGACAAGGTAAGTGGGCATAATATAAACCGCACTGTATTTGTATGTATATAAGCCATAACATTTCCTGCTGTTTCTTCTTGTTGATTGACTCTATACATATGGAAACACACTTAAGTGGATATAAATCCAAAAAATGAATTTACTGGCTCATATAACTGAAAAATCCAGGTAGCTGACTTCAGGCTGACGTGAATCTAGCTACTCAAATGATGTCATCAGAATTTTCTTTCTCTGTCTTTCAGCTTTGTCTTACTCTAGATTGGATTCCCCATCTGATGGTTCCCAGCAGTTACAGGTTTATATTCTTAACTTGGTAATCCTCAAAGAAAGCAAATTTCTCTCTTTATGGCTTCAGAGTTCTGAAATTAAATCTCATTAGCCTGGGTTGGCTCTGGGGCCTATCCCTGAACCAATTACTGGAACCATGATAATGAACTTGTGCCTCACTGATCAAGTTCAAGTTGCACACCCTCCCCAGGACTCCTGGGCTAAGAGTGGATAAAGGGCTGTTCCCCATAGGAAATCCGTGAACTATTCTCAGAAGAGAGAAGGATAGGTGCTGAGTAGAAAAAAGAATGGGTTCACACTTCAATTGGTAAATATGCTGGATTATTTTTTCCTTTGTGGTGCTGAGGATTGAACCCAGAGCCTTGTACATGCTAAGTGCATGCTCTACCACTGAGTCACATTGCCAGTCCTATGTTGGGTTTGTTTAAGGACAGGAGATTTTTAAATTTTTTTTAAAGCAGTTCTTTATACTCAAACATGAGCAACCCCCTCAGAAAGCTATATGATTATTCAAATCATGTTGTCTTTGACTCAACATGTTTTTGGAACTCCCTTTTTGAATTGCCTCCTGAGTCAGTTTAAAAACCATAAAACAAAATTTGTCTCATTAGTTTACAGTTACATAACATTTTTGCATGAAACATCCAACCCTATTAAATAGACTAAGATTCTATTCCCCTGTCTGAGAATGAATATGCAAAACAATGCAGAAGGAAATTCCAAAAAGGGAACTTTAAAGATGATCTGAATAGAAGAATTACTGGATTAAGAATAGAACCTCCACAGCACCCATTTTGAAAGAGATTCATTTGTGTAAATAAGCCATTTTAACATGGTCCTTGCCCTCAGAGAAAGCTTGGCTTTACCGTGTTTCTGACGGTACGTGCAGCAGGAGCCAGAACTTTTTTGAGCTTGTTGCTGAGACTGAGTTTCTTCCTGTGTATTTGGAAGATGGAAGAGTGAAATATCAAGGAGCAACTTGTCTACCAGCATAAGCATCAAAAGTACTGAGCTCCCCCATCCTCAATAATGCCAAGATTTGAGAAGGGTGCTCCTGAGCAGATGGTTTGACAGACTAAAGCATTAGTTTGCTGAGCCTCCGTGCTTGCTAATTAATTCTTCAGTTTACTAGGGTTTAAAATGATTGTTCAAAACAAGACATCCCTTAAAATAAATGCTAGGTGGAAGTCTCAACACGGTATTGATTATTGAGATGGTTATTTCAAACAGCTGAGGGTCGTCATTAAATAACAGAATTGCCTTACCTGCTCCATTGGTTTAATTAAGCTGTTTTCAGTTTGTAAAAAGATTATCTACAGTTTTAATATTCATGTGCTTCTGGATTGTGTTTTCCAATTTTCTAGCTAAAACAGTAAACAGAATTTTCTAGTAGATTTCACCTTATAATTCAGATATATAATGTAGTTGAGATTTATTAATGGGAGAGCAGACTTTGACTTAAATGCCCTGGGTACTGGGAATTAAAAGTCTTAAATTCTAGTTTTGACTCAGTTACTTATTATGTTACCACATATCACCTAACTTCTGTGTATTCCTTTCTCCCTGGAAAACAGAACTTACTGCTGATCTATCTCATGTAGAACAATGAGAGTTAACAATCTATTACAGAGGATGTTGTGATCATATAATATTTTCACCCAGTAAAAGATTATGAAAGCTAAGGCAACCGATTTTTATTGTATTAAATTCTTAAAATTTATTAAAGGGGCTTTGGGGTGGGCTCTTTTTATATTAGAATCTTGATATTGAAACCAGGTATGTGCCAGTGTGAATCATACATCTATTTATTTAGAATAATCAAGGGAATCTCAAGAGCATCTTTTTAATAAGACGGGCTCTCCAAGTGCATATTATTCCCTTAGAATAATGAGCACATTTTGAAAGATGTAATACTTTGGACAGGTTGCTAGGCTATTGTCATTTGGAAAAAGGAGCACTATAATCTAAAGCCTTGAGCTCTAAAATAATTCAGAGCACAATCAACTAAAAAAATGGCATCAGATATATATGATAACAGGTGAGTGAGGTGGGGGAATAAGGAGCCATTGGTCAAGGGCACAAAGTTCCAGTTAGGAGAATAAGTTCTGGAGATTTATTGTTCAGCATGGTGACTCTACTTAATAATTATGTATCATATACTTTAAAATTACTACAAAAGTAAATTTTAAATGTCATCACTACAAAAATATGATGTCTATAAAATGATGGATATTAGTTTGATTTAATCATTCCACAGTATATACATATATCAAAACATCATATTGTACACCATAAATATTTACAATGTTTATCAACTTAAAAAACAAATTATAATAGGTAAATATAGTGAGTATAAATGAAGTCAAGAAACACAATCCTCTTCCTACTCCTTTCATTCATTGTCATGAGTGAGTGACTCTGTTTGCTATTCTTTAAAAGTAAAGAATAGAGCTAACCACTGTCTACCTCTCCCACCTCATTACCTTTGGATACTCTAAGCTCCACAGTAATTATTTCTTCTGTGAAACTATCAAGCTTTCTTTTACCTTCTTTTTCTACTACCATTTTCTTTCATCTTTCCCATTTTCTCCTTCCATCCAAATTTTCTCCTACTGAGTCCTGTTCCTCACTTAGGTATCAAGTGAATATCACGACATTACAAAGGCCTTCCCCAGCTTCACTGTCACCTCCTGTGGTCCTTATCTGCCCTTGACATAACAGGCAACACATTGTCTTAGTGAGTAGTGATCTTCCCTGTGAAGCCATACAGCCTAAGAGGCCAAGGACTGTTACAGTCTTGTTTACAGTTGTGTCTTCAAAGACTCATACATGTTGAGATCCAATAAGTTGTTGCTTAATAAGGGAACAACGGAGACGGCTAGGAATTACCAAGTAAAGCCCTGTCTTCCCATTCAATGTGAAAATAGACTACGTACAGACTTCTAAAAATTTATGCTTTTATGGAAATTTGTAGGAGACAGAAAGGCATTGCTGAGAGAAAAGTATGTGAGTGGACACTTGAAAAATTAGGAAGTTTATTAAGGGTACGGGAGGGTGGGATTGAGGGTAGGGTTCATATAGAACCAGGAATGTGAGAGAGCCCAGAGTAGGCTACAGTTACCTGGGCTGGTGAGTGCAGTGGCTGAGACCCTGGGAGAGAGGGCAGGGATGAATGTCATATCATGCTCAGAACTTGAGATTTTTATCCTATATGGAAGGTGAAACCTTAAAGACTTACGAGATAGAAATGCACATCAGATTTGCATTTTGGAGAAGCATTTGTAACCATGTAGGAAGTGGACTGGAAAGGGTAAGTAGTGTTAGGCCCTTTAGAGTTTTTAGCAATACACTTGCTTAATTCATCTTGGATGGTTGGAAATATTCCTGGAAGAGCAGGGAATGGAACCATGTTGAGCATTGTGCAGTCAGACCTCATGAAAATGAGAACAATTGTTGCTCCTGGTTCTACACAGCTCTGGCCCCTGCACTATCTCATTGCCTATTCAGCTTTAGATAATCTCTGAGGCCTCCCCATTCAGAGACAGCAGCTGCCTTCTGCAGCCTGCCTTTGTATCTTAGCTCCGCAGAGGGAGGTTTTGATTGGCAACAATCAAATCTTTAAATCCAGTGCAGAGCACCTCCATCCCTACCACTCTTTGGGTAGGCAGTACCCCTGGATCTTCTAGGTCTGCAATGAGCAGCCTTTGGGTTAGATTCTTTCATCAGTTATGGCCAGGTGTGGGACTTGTGGTAACCATAAGCAATTTGGCCTGATAATCCCCAGGAAGAGAGCTGTAGACATTACAAGGCTTCTCAAAAGTAGGACTCAAAGACTCTGCTATGGTTTGAGGGTGTCCCTCCAAATTCACTATTAGAACCTTAATTCCTTAATGCAGCTGTGGTGGGAGGTAGGGCCTAGTAGGAGGGTCTTGAGCCATGGGTGTGGAGCTTTCATGACTGGATTAATGCCATCTGCTAGGAGGGAGCAAGTTCTCTCCCTGTCCTAGGACTAGATTAGTTACCTGAGAGCAGGTTATGATAAAGCAAGGATGCCCTTTGTGTTTTCCTCTTCCACACATACCTGCTTGCCCTTCTGTTTGTTTCCACCATATTATGAAGCATCACGAGGCTCTCACCAGATTGGCTACCCTCTCCCTCCCATCTTGAACTTCCCAACTTCTAAGACTATGAGTAAAATAAGCCTCTTTATAAATTTCACAGTCTCTGGCATTCTGTTATAGTAACAGAAAATGGACTAAAACAATCTCCTCACCTAAGCCTGAGTGGTTAGGGGCTTTGGCCAGAGGCAGTTGAAAGACTTTTTGTACAGTGTAAGGTGGTGAGGTTCAGAACAAAGACAGAAGTGATGTATTGAAGAGAGGATGAATTGAAACACATGTTAAGGAAGTAAAATCTGCAGAACTTGGCCACATGTTCAGTTGGGTTTAGGACAAGAGAAAGCATGACTCCCAAGAAGAAATAGGCTAGTAGTGTTTAGTAAATTAGGAAGCATCAGAGAAGAAGCAGCTGATTTATCATGGAAGAGGGAAGTTTGTTTATGGATATATTTGTTTTTCCATAGCTATAGGACCTCCAGGATTGAGCCAATAGGTAGTTGACTAATAGTTCTGGAGGAGATCTGGATTGGTGCCACAGTCCTCTGCATTCAACAGAAAGCTCAAAGCCAGAGAATGCATGCAAAGACCTAAAGAGAACACAGAATGAAAAGAGAAGCAACCTGGGGTGGAAGTTCAGGTAGACAAGCCAATGAGACTGAGATGAAATAACTAGGCAGTTATAAAACATATACAGTTAAAGCACTAATATTGTAGACATATGGGAACTACTTTATCAGTTATTCCCTGAATATATTTAATGATTAGTACACTTACATCTAAGATTTTTCTCTGCTACTTCTTGCAAGATTTGGAGAACTATATCAAATACTTGTATCACCTTCACCATATCTTTAGACTGTAAAAAATGGAGTGTGCAAGTGTAGAAGTAGAACAGATTAAATTTAAGAAATTTTTATCTGTTCATTTCCCCCCATATTTATTACCACTTGACACACAATCAAGTTCTTAAATTTACTACCACTTACTTAGTACCCTGGATAAAGTGCTACTTCATTAATTCTAAACTTACCACTTCCAAGTAAAAGCATGCCCCATGTTTTCTGATGTGCAATATCTTTCTTTAGATAAATTAGTGTAAGTGCTTTAACATTATCTATTACATTAATAATGTATTTTGTTTTTATTTCCAGGATATTTCATGACACCTTGCTTGATATTTTTAACTGCATGCTGAGCTATAACAGAAGATTCCCAGACCACTGTTTTTCAAATTGCAAATTGTGACCCATTGTGAAATCAGTTTAGGTAGTCATGGTGGATTATGAAATTAGTTTAGGTGGTCATGTCAGTCTTTTAAAAACTTAAATGAAATAGACTAGAAAATATTCAGTGCATCACATCTATATGTTAGATTGCTTTGTAAAAATTTTGTTTCAGTAGAGTGTTGGATGCATGACTGTATACAAATGTGTCCATGAATGTGTGTGTATATGAGTACATGGTTGGGAAATAGTCTATTTGTTACTGTAGATTGAAATAAAAAGTTTTGATTTTTGAGAAACACTGGCTCAATCACTTCAGGGTTGATATGTGCTGAGATCCCATCACACTGAAAATCTTTTTTTGATCTTGATAATCCCAGAATTAAGCATAGTGCTTTGCATGGGGTAGACATTGAGCAAAGGCTTGTAGAATAAATGAGTGAATGGTCAGACGAATGTTAGTAGAGCATGGGTTAATTTGTTATCCTACATTTACTGATGTTCAGGATAGTCTGTGATACAGTGAGAAAATAAGGACAAGAAATCAACTCAGTCCCTCCAGGAGCTTTAAAAAAGGAAACCTGATTTAGACAGAAACGATTATTATGCATTTCAGCCACTCTACTGGGCAGAGAAAGCCTGAAATGCTAAATGGAAATGCTATGTATAGCATATTTATAAAGTTTTAAAATATTATTGTACAGTCACAATCTTGTTCATTCCATTTATAGGAAATACATCACTTGTTTTTTTTAAAAAAATTCTTTGTTTTGTTAAGAAATCATTTATCCTGATTCTTGAACTTCCGTATAAAATGGAGGCAAATATCTGATGTTAGCTAGGAAAAACAAAGACAGTTATTATATATTTTTTTCTCCTTCATGATGAGCAAAACTGCAGAGCTATATTTCTCAGATACTTAGGTCATGCGACTTTATCCAGTGACACCTTCCCAGTGGGAGCTGTTCTGTCTGGAATGAGCTAAGTTTAGTCAGGTTCTCAGATGGAACTTGAGTACAGAGAAACTCACAGCTAATAGAAATAGAAAACAGCAGATGAATCCCACACTCTGGCAAAGAGCAACTGAAATCACTGGTGCAACATCCTGAGAAATGGAACCTGCCACCTCCTTACACCTGGGGAAAAATGTCGAACATCCTGTGTTCCAATATCTGAGCAACTTGTGCAATTTTATCAACAGGAAAAATCTGCAATCACATTTTTTTCTTAGTTCATTTCCCCATCCCCCCACTTTCCTACTTCATTTTCTTTTCCTATTTTTCTGCTAACTGTTCAAGTGAAATCACTGCATGATAGAGAGGGACCAGAATTAAGTGATGAAAAGTTAAACCATTTTTTTCTCCGAAATGCTAAACGATGGCAGAGGCTCTCAAAATATGAAATTATCCATAGACTGCTCATATACTCCAGCTGAAAGGTATTATTTTGGACCAGAAGGATAATAAATAATTTTGTTTAAATACATTTATGTAATGATAGTATCTCCAGGTCGAAAGGACTTAGTGATTACCATGAATTATTTGCCCAATAACTGGTGCTGGCCTCAGAGGAAGTTTATCTGATTTACAGTAAATTGAGAACTCTAAGGACAACATAGTTTTAAAATAAGCTAAATGATTGTGACTTTTCTTTGTTATGAGGAATTCTAGCTATCCTACTTTGAGTGTGTGTGTATGTGTTGCCCAGTGTGCTCGGCGGGTGTTCTACCACTGAGTTACAGCCCCAGTCAGTCTCACTTTGTTGGTATTAGAACTCTCTTCATTTTTTTAAAAAAATGAAATTATGATGATAGTTCATGATTTTTTTAACTTGGGAAAAAGTTGGCAATCCTCAAATGAGGACTACTGATCTTTTCCAAGCGTCTGGCATTTGAATGTCCTTCCCAGTTCTTAGGTTAAGTTCATTTAGCCTTTGCCAAAAACAGGGTATGTGCCATCCCTGGAGAGCATGCATCTGGAAGGAACATTCTCAGAATGCTCTTTGATGTCTCTTAGGACACTTGAATACTCTTTCTTCATTGAGGCTGTATCTCTCTAAATGTCCACCCTAATGGTCCTATTGTGAATTTGGTACCTGGGAAGAGGTAATAAGGAAATATTCAGAACTGTTTCATTTTTGGGGGAAGGTTTTTTCAGATATATTCTAGATTATTTTTAATGATTATCTTTACAGTATATGCATTATAAAGAATATTGTTGAAATGAAAAGATCTTTTTGGACCAGATTACTTCCTGCCTCTACTAATGATTTTTTCAGTTTTGAATAATTCGTCCAATAAATTGAAATCCTGCAGGAGAAAACTGAAGCATATTTTGAATTTATTATAATAGTATTAACTTGTACTTGGAAAAATAGGTTGATATTAATTTCAAATGGTCATCCTCTGTACTGTCATCCCTAATCCTGACAGCTTGTATCATTTCATAGCCACAGTGTTAAATTATTATCATAGTTATTAATTTCTCACACTGTAGAGTCTTTTATGGTTTACAAAGCTATTTCACATTATGATCTCATTTAATCCTCATGATAGTTCTGTGACACAGGTAGGGTAGGATTGTTTTCTTTCTTTTATAGATGGTAAACTGAAGCCAAAAGATAGTAAATGAACTTCTTATGCTCTGGTAACTTGTAAGTAGTAGAGCCGGGGTTCCATATTTGGTCTTCTGACTCCAAATGCAGAGTTTTCCCACCAAATCAGAGAAACCTCCATTCAGGTATGAGGATTAATACTTTTTCTCTTATCTTCAACTTTGCTAATGTTTGATATTAAGTCTACTAAAGAGAAGGTACATCAAAGAAAACATGATCAATAGTGATTCTCTGGTAAACAGACTGCTGGGTCAATTTGTTCTATCTAAATACAGTCAAACAAACAAAAAGATCAGGTTTCTACTCTTCTGTGTACAAATGAGCACTCAGTAAATATTGTGGACAGACTGCTGTGATAAAGTTAACACACAAAACTTAAATAACTAGAAAGTCGCGATATTTCTTACTTGGTACCAACCCAAAAACATCTCAGAGAAAATTCTGTGTGTGTGTGTGTGTGTGTGTGTGTGTGTGTATGCATATGTACATATTTATGTGTGTGTACATATATTTATGTATATATGCATATACATAAATATATATACACATATACATACATGGTACATAGAATTTCTCCCAACTGAGCTTATAATTTTTGAGTGACCAACCCAAAATAAGCTTTTCTCTCATATTTTTTTTTCACAAGAAAGATCAGTTCAGAATAGTAATAGCAATTAGTATTCTGTAAGCAGCAAACCATCTTCAGCTGCAATGGCAGGATCCAAACAGCCGAAGCCAGAATCCATATGACAGGAGCTCCGTTCTTTTTATTTATTTATTCTGAACGCATGTGGTCTCTGCAACTCAGTGGCTTGGGATTGTGGTTGTAAGGGCAGGATGACAATTTCTACCAGGGATAATGGCTATTTGCTTAGCTGCAGTTCAAGGCTGCTAAACAGACTATGATGAAATATAGAATTAGCTTATACTTTTACCGGCCGGTTCTAGCAAGTCAGCTATGTTCAACAGTTTCTCAAGGACAAGGGAGAATTCGTGCTGGCTTTATATCAAGAAGCTAACTCCACATAGACAAGAGAAACAAAAGCAAGAGCAGGACCAATAGATAAAAGAGCCCTTGTTAGTGGACTAAAGCGGTTGCTACAAATAGGACAGCGGAAGGAGAGTTGGGAGGGGGAAGAGTGAAGCAAGGTCAAAGAAGGATGATATCAATAGAATATCTCCAAATAGCACAGAATGCAGCAAGAAGTAGCAGCAGATGTCAGTCCAGCCCAATGTCAACCCCCGTGGAGCTATGAAGAAAGACTTGGAAAGAAACAGCTTCGCTGCAGTTGGTATTAAGAGTAAAGTGCAGTAAATGATACCTTTCTCCCCATGAATTGAAAGCCATGACTTGCCACTGGCCACAGCCTCATCTCCTTTCTCACTGGCCCCATTCAAGCTTTTCAGTTTTTCTTTTGATTTCAGATCTTTACTCCCCTCCTTTCCTTTTGATTTCCTTTCTTCTTCCAGACTCTCTGCCAATTCTAACTCTGATCCTCACCCCACTTGCTGTTTCTTTCCTATGCCACCAGGTACCTGCTTCCAGATGCTTACCCTGGCCTCAGCCACGTTCCAGGACTGACGACGTGTATCTAGGAGAATATATTTACTGCAGCTCTCACAAAATTCCCATCGTGATTTTAGACATTACTGGCATGGATTGACTTTCATAACTGTGGAGGAAAGCCAAAAATGTATAAAGGAAGTCTGTTTTCAGAGTTCATATCCCTTAATTTTAGTGAATGGATGTGGGTGTGTTGAAAACTTCGTTTCTTAAGAACTGCCTAAATTTCATAATTATTTCATTTTCATCCGCTCACAGATGGCTTTGCCCTGGGTGTAAAAATTGAAGAGCCAATATAAAATGATGCTACCTTTACTCTGGCAGTTAAATTTTAAATTTCAAACACTGGTTTTCAGAACCTTGGAGAGCATCAAGCTCAGCCCTCCATTTTCCTTACTGGAGCCAGCTCAAGTGTAGGCTGGTTTCTCCTGTAAAAATGTGAAATAGGAAATAATGAGGTAAGTTGACAGTGAAGTTTGTGAATTCTGCAACACAAATGCCTTCCACAATGACCTACTTTTATGATTTAGGTTTATAAATTATGTTGTGTAGTGTTGTGTAATGCTTAAGATGGTGGATAGTCAGTAAGATATGAATTCAAAGCCAGATTGAGGTAATTCCTAGCAATAAAACCATGGGCAAGTCAATCTCCCTAAGCCTAAGCTCTTCTTGTCTGTAAAATGGAGATACAAATAGTAGTTATTTGCCCTTTCCTTCCTTCTACTTTTGTTCCTCCCTCCCTCCCTTCCATTAGATCATACATTCATTTATTCTTTCAGTTATCCATCATCCATCTCTCCACCCAGGCAGTGCTCCAGTGGTTTTCCCTTCTCTCCACACAGGACCTGCAGTAGGAGAGGAGCCAAAGAGAAACAAGACGTAGTTGCTGCCTGCAGAAGAGTCTACTTCTCACAAAGGGTGTGAAAGTATCCATCTGAGTTAGAATATGATTTGAAAACTTAAGATGCTGTGTCCCTTCTGCATTTGGGGACTCAGAGAAACTTCACAGTTGTTCTGTTCCTTAATCTGTAAGATACTCCAAGTTCGTTCAGGGCTATTATCTTCCTCCATTGGAAATGAGGAGACTAAGGTCCCTGGAGGAAGAAATGGATGTATAGAGAGGCAAATGACTGATCTAAGACCACACAGCTAAGAGATGGGAGAGTTAGGGTATGAAATCAGGTCTGTCTGACCCATAGTACTTATTTCCAATAAATATGCTGCCCTTTAAAAAACAGTAGCTATTTCAACAGGGTTCTGATATCTGTAAAAACTTTAGCATCTAGCAGGCACTCACTGCTTTCTCCATGTTTTCAAATGAATTGTTTCTGACCTAGCTGGCAACAGCTATAGTTACCAATACAAAGGATTTGGCGTCTTCAGATTTGCTCTCTTTCTGGGGGAGGTGGGGTTCTGGAACCCCAGGAGAGAAGATGTATCCTGGAAGTAATGAAGAAACCCAGTATCAGCCTTCTCAGTTTTGGTTTTATATTTGAGAATAGAGGTTTCTTTCTAATTCATATGCTACCTAGAACTTTCACTTGAGAGTGGTTTGTTTGTTTGCCCATGTCCATGGTGTTATCAACTCTCCATAGTATTTCCTACTTTTCCTGTGCCCTTCCCAGAGACAGCTGGATCATACATTCATTTGTTCATTCTGCACTTATTTATTGGACACCTACTTAGTGCTAAGTATTGTGCTAAATGCTTGAGATAGCATGATGAACAAAAGAATATGGCCATTCTCTTCTAAGGTGAAATTTCTCACCTTAGAAAACTACAATGGCAAAACTACTCATTCCTTGCTGCTGGGGCCCAGGCACATGACCTAAGTTCAATCAATTAAACTTGACTGCTAATGAGGATGTAGTGATCTGAAAGAGCAGATAGAATCCAAGTCTTTCTGGTGGCAGCAAGAGTAGTTGCAAAACCCCGATTTCCAAGAGGAATGGTGCTGGCAATCAACATTCACTGCAAATGATTGCACTGCGGGCTGCAAGACTCAGGATGATTTGACTTCACAGTGGTACCAACTAGGCTGGTTTAGTGGTAGGATTTTGTCTGGAGTTCTGCCTGTATAACCTTCCTTTGTACCTGCCCATTTTTCTCATGGCTATTTCTATAGCCCTCCTAGAACTTCCAAAAGAAACCTATTATTTTTCTAATAATATTTTCCTTTCACTAATGCCAGCTAGTTAGTTTCTATCTTGAGTTTAGGAATTTTGACTGTCTCACCAGATGCTCAAATCCCAGATCTGTCCTTGAAAGCTAGGTGAACTTGGGCAAGTAACTTATTCTCTATAAGCTTCTGGTTTCTTATCTGTTACCAGGCAGGTGAAAGGGTGTACATAAAGTACTTCTTACATCATATTTGAAATATAAGTAATTCTGTTAAAATATTTCAAAATTCTGTAAGAGCTATGACTTTGGGTAAAATGACTGGAGTGTTCATTAGTCTGGAAGCATCCCGAAGGATATCTTTCTTACTGGGTATTCAATGGTCTACATTCAAATTAATCTCTTTTGTAACTAGCCTCCAAACCAAAAGAACTTAACTAATAAAAGTCTTAAGATGGATAAACAAAACTGGAATATGAATATTTGAACATCTGCAGGAACAGGGTGCTTGGATCAAAAACTTTAGCTATATTGCAAGTATAAGGGTATTTCTACTAGTAAAGATAAGTTATTCTTTAGGATGGGGAGATGGAATGTGGAACAGAATTTGCAACAGAAACAAACAAACATTGAGTATAATGGTAGGTGATTGTAAAACAAAACAAAACAGAGAGAGACTTCAGGATAGAGTCATACGAACTAGTGAAGTGTTGCTAAGAAATAAATTCATGGGGAAAGTGGTTTCTAATTAATCAAGAAACTGGACTCAAAGGCTTTGGTTAATGAGGAACTCCCTTCTAAGGTGAACAGCTAGCTGTTTTTTTTTTTTTTTTTTTCTTTTCTTTTCTTTTTCTTTTTCCTACAAAATTCTATTATCAAGGAAGCTGCAGGTCAAACTTGTGTGGGAATAATTGTGGTGGGGCCTACATTTTTTTCTTTTTCAGACAAGTTCCCACTGTATTGCTCAGACTGGCCTAAACTTCTGGGCTCTAGCAGTGCTCCCACCTCAGTCACCCCAGTAGCTGGGAACACAGGAATGCACCACCATGAAAGGCATATGGGCTTTCGGTTTTCACCTTTGAGCACCAAAAAATTATCTGGTACTTCACTGAATAGAATGCCTTAGTTGATTCACATTTTGGTAGAGTTAGGGTTAGACTGTAACTTAATCTCTTATTTAGATTTGTTTGAAGCGGAAATAATTTTTATTAAAATTATCAATGAAAAATCACCTATAGTGAAGGAACTGTGTCTATTAACTCTAGCAATTGGCTCTCATGATTTTGAAATTCTAAAAAAAAAAAAAAAAGTTTTTCAAAGGATGAAGTTACTGGTTTGAAATATCACTTTTCCTGTTTCATTAGCATTCATGTCATTTAATGATCTCACAACTGAGTAAGAATGCAGTTACACTTTTATTTTCTATTTCTAAGAAATGTTTAGACTACTGTTTTCCCTTTTGTGTTATTGGCTCTTGATCTTTTTATTCTTTCTACTTTGAGATTTCTTTGATTCAGGTGCTATCTCTTTTACTCAAAAGCTGATTTCTTCCTTATTCCTGTTATTTGACTTTTTTTTTTGAAGTGTGCTTTGAACATACCCTCTTCTTTAGATAAATTAGTTTTCTCAAATACAAAAACTTCTTTGGGATGGTATTTGTCAAAATAGTGTGCAGGAGGCTGTTATTTATTAATGGGAACTGTATGTTGACTTGTGTATAAAGATTTGAAAATTACCCCTAAAGAACAGTTGGAGCCTAAGATGAATAAAGATACGAATCCATGTCAGCATGATCACTGGGGAGAGAATTCATTCAAATGCAATGTTAGCAAAAAAAAAAAAAAAAAAAAAAAAAAAGAAAGAAAAGAAAAAAAACTACTCGGTAAATTCTCCTTGTTTGCAACAGTCTATTTTGTGAAAGGTATGGATTAAAACAAAACAAAAACTTAACTTGGTCTGACACTAAATACCATAAGACAAAATAGTAGCTCTGTAAAATACCTTGAAACTCTCAGTGCTTTTTTTTTTTTTGGCAGAGGGCAGGGGATTGCTTCAGGCGGCAAATAAAAATGATAATACAAAGGGTACTGCAATGTGTCTTGTATTGTCACCCAGCTTTCATAACCTGTAAGGCAGATATTGTTAGCTTTGTGTATAGCCCAGAGACACTGAGTAAGTTGCCAACACACAATGTTGGGAAGGGACTTGAACCTCCCTCCAAAGTTCATACTCTTTCTGGGTTGCATTTATTGGAATAAATGAACTCTGCATTTTTCATTTCCCCTAAACTCATCTCTATTTGTGCATGTAATGTTCTCTTCTGTGATTTATTTAAATCAAGTTACCACTTTGTGCTTGAGTCCTCAGGAGAACATATTGGATCATTGTCAGGTAGTGATGTTATGAGAAAGTGAATGCCTGGTTGTGGGGAAACCCAGCACTCCCCACATGGAAGAATGAATATGATGGATAAATTTGTGTTATTTTAATTAATCTTTAGAAGAACTACATATGACATAGTTGATTAAGCATTTATTCATTCACTGTATTGTTTTTCATCTATTATGTGATCATTGAATGAGACAGACAAGATCCTTGTCCTCACTCGACTCATATTCTGGTGGGGGAGACAGAAAAGAAACAAACAAGAAATATAGATGAATGAGTACAAGTTAGAAAATATGCTTTTGATGACATTGGAGCTAAGGCTGCAAGGAAAAAGAAGTGGAAGCCACATGAGGATCTGGAGAGGCCAATGCAAGACACAGTGAATGTAAGGGCCCTGAGAGGGGAGCAAGCCTAGAGTGCTTCAGGATGGAAAGAAGTTCTGAAAGGCTGAGTGTAGGGATGAGGGTAGAGCAGGATGCCTGGAGGTGGGAGTAGGGGTGGAGGGTCGGGAGATGGACCAAGAAGTCAGCAGGTTAACTTACAGAACTGGGTAATGGGAGTTCAGAGAAAGGGACAAAGGAATAAGACGCACACCTAGGCTTGGGTGTAAATACCTAGTGGTTGATGGAGTCATCTACTGAGAAGTGGGTGATGAAGGCAGAAATAGATTTGGGGAGAAAGATCGAAATCTCTATTTTGAATATTGTAACTGTGAGATATATATTAGATAGTCAACTAGGATGACTGGAGGCAGTTAGCTCTTTGATTCTGGAGCTTGGGCAAGGAAGTCAATAGGAAAAATTGTAGAGAGAGAGAGAAATCCATTATATAGCAATATGTGTGGGTCTAATAACTACTATAATTTTGAAGTTAAAGCATAAATGCTATTTGAAGATATCTGCAAAACTAATGAAATATCAAAACATTGATGATTTCTGTTGCTAATAAAGATAAAACTTTTGCTACTATGAATGGTTTGTTTCATTAATGAAAAATGAGGTGTAATATTTTTCCTGAGTTTATAAAATTCCTGAATTCTTTTCATGAATGTTTTGTGGGTCTATGGACCCCAGGTTAAAATCCTAGGTTTTAATAAGAGCCAGGAAAGATACTTCTCCCACTATATCCAGGCAATGGAAAAGATAAGTACTGACAAATACAGGTTTATAGATTTGGTGACTTCTTGTTTCTCTAGGAAGGGAAGGTCACCAACTGAGAGTATGGATATAGAAAGAGGGTTGGGGGATGTGAGGAATTAAATACTCAGGTCAGATAGAAGGAAGCTAACATTCAGGAAAGTGTAATAAGCTCTCTGGAACTGTACAGAGCTGCCACTAGACATATGGCTCACAAGGTAGTCATTTGTGGTTTGATTCCAGGCTCTGCCGTTCATTCATTGCATGACCCTGAGAATCTTATGTAATGTCCATATCCCTCTGTCTTATCTTGAGAATCAGAATAATAATTGTGTCTACCATATATTGTTGCAGTCAGAATTGAAAGTTAATATTAATAAAGAGTTTAAATTGTACCTGAGATAAATGAATGCTCACAAAATGCAAATCTTTAATTTTAATTTTTAATTTTGAGGGTAGGGGATGGTTCTGGGGATCAAATCTAGGGCATCATAAAGGCTAAGCAACTCTACCACTGAACTACAGCCCCAGCCCACAAATCTATTTTTAAACTAGGCTTGTAGCAATGGTTATGTAAATAAGCATGTGAGTTCAAAAGATGCTCAATAGGTAGAACTGATAAGTCTTGGAGATTAATTTGATAAGCAATGAATCAAGATTGATTTGTCTAAGTAATCTAGTGTGATTTTTTTTTTTTTTTAAGTCAAGGAGAATAATGGAATTGCAGGTTTGTGGTAGTAAATGGAGAGGATGTAGAGTGAGCTCTACACAGACAGATAGGCCTGGGACTGCGAGGATGATGAGTATTCAAAATGATGAGCTCACAATCCTGGGATTCCTCACCTCTGTGCTCCTAGTTGTCTTTGGCGTTTGTTTTAGTGGATTTATTGGAGGTATGCCCTCTTCCCGTGCTTCCTCTTCTCCATCTTTTCCTTCTTCATCCCCTTTTCCCTTCTTCCTTCCTCCCTTCCTTTGAATCCAAAGATGGATTCAAAGAGGAAAGATTCCCCTCTTTTCTCTTTGAATCCATCTTTGTTCAGATTAGACATGAGGAAACCAAACATTGATTTCTAAGGATTAACAATTTGAGGATGCTAATTATTGTTCATCAGTAATCCCTTATTAAATTGTTCCCTGCTTTTCATAATTTCTTCTAATGGTTTCTCTCTCATTGCTTCTTTTGCACTAATTATTCTGCTTCTCAACTGAATTAAAGGCAATTTTCAATAAAATTACAGGATACTCCACAGGTGAAGGAAACCTGTTTATTCACTACTATTTCTCCTTGCACAATATTTTTGTACTCATAGTAGGCTCCCAATAAATTGGGTCCCTTGAAAAGATGAAAAAGTGAAAATCAAGTAGAATGGGAAGAATCTACATACTAAGATACTAGACCAAGAATCCAGGATTACTCTCACACTTAAAAAAAAAAAATGTTTGAATTCTTTTTTAAAGTGAAATTGTCACCTGGAAACTCAATGTGTATTACAATGAAGGGATCTTGAGCAAATAAAATAGAATATTAATATGAATAAATGCTTTTCCAGCTCTCAATTATTAAAAAAAATTATGGTATTCAAAAATCTTTAAATGAGTTTTTAATATAAGTATTGCTATAGCTTTGTTTGGAATGTCCCCCAAAGGCTTTTGTTTTAAAGGCTTAGACACAGAATAGCCCTATTAGGAGACAGTAGAAAAGTAAGAGGTGGGGCCTAGTGAGGGTCTTCCAGTCAATGGGGGCTTGCCCTTGAAGGGGATATAGACCCTTGCCCCTTCCTCATCTTCTCTTTACTTCCTGGCCACCATGAGGTTAGAAGCTTCCATGTTTTCCATCATGATGTACTGTCTTGCCACAAGGCCAAAAACAACAAGTTAACTGACCCTGGACTGGAATCTCTGAAACTATGAGCCAAAATAAACCTTTTCTCTTATTAAATTGACTTATCTCAGGTATTTGTTTGCTTAACAGAAAGATGAACTAACACAACTGTCATCATTCAATTGAACTGCTTTTTGAATCATCTACAACATTTTTAAAAAGATAATTTTGTCTTCCTATCTAATCTATTTGAGATATGCAGTTTTTGACTATGTATGATGCAGGCATTGGAATTTTATCTCAATACACAATATCATTTACACGGACCACACAGCTTTAAAAAATTACTTCTGTAGCTATATGTTATGGTTGAATTGTGCCCCCCCCCAAAAAAAAAAGATATGCCAAAGTCCTACAGGTCATTTGTTACAAATAACCTAGGAAGCTAATATAGAAAAGAAGCACCAAGCTTACAAATGGAAGAAAAAATGCCCAGAGAAGTACAAGAGGCATTCCTGAACACCTCCCTCCCAAAAAAGACTTTGGAAGAAAGAAACATAAATATTTTCAGGGGAATGAGGGAAGATACCCATGAAATAAGAACAGGCTCCTAAGAAATAAGAACAATTACCCTAAAACTAAATATAATTGATAGTTCACAATTATAGTTAGAATTTGACCTTTTAGAAATAGGGTCATTACAGATATAATTAAGATGAATCATGCTGGAGCAGGATGGGCCCTTAACCCAATATGACTGGAGTCCTTATAAAAAAAATCAGAGAGACACATGGGAAAAAGATGGCTATGTGATGACAGAGGCAGAGATAAGAATGATGCATCTTTGAGCCACAGAGTGCAAACAAACAGCAGAAGCTAGAAGAGGTAAAGAGGATCCTCCCTTAAAGCCTTAAAGGAAGCATGACCCTTCAGAAACCTCATCGGATTTCTAGTTTCCAGAATCATGAGACAATAAATTTCTGTTGTTTTAAGTCAGTACTTGTTGCAGTACTTTGAAATAACAGTCCTGGGAAAAAAATGCAGTTTATATTTGTGGTCTTTACAACATGATCATTTATTTTATTACTTAAAAAACAACCTTTAAAAGCCTTGTTTCAGTGGCATACAGAAACTTCTAATTGTGAGGTACACCTCCAGAAAGACAACTTAAAACTCTGTTGAATTTCTTTGCCTTCTTTGAAAGCATTCAAAACTAGGATGAGGGTGGTATCAAAGTATTTCTTTCCTAAACAATACTTTGTGGTTAAGAAAAACTGGTTCTTATAATATGAGAGTTAAGGGCTCAAATACAAGAGGACTTTCTCTTTTCCAATGGTTCATTTTGGAGGAGAATGAAATCATAATGTATTTGACCTCTGCACTAAAAATAAAAGTAGAGTCTTCTACTAGAAGAGGGGCTTGGTTCCTCATCCCTCACAGAAGCTCCTGCAAGCTAGTTTAAACACACTGCTCTGCAGGGATTTTTATCAAGAGAGTCAATACACAGATAAAATGTACAACATAAAAACCATAAATAGCAAAGGACTTATAAAGAAGATATTCCTCAAATGACCATTTCATTTTGAGCTCAAATAGAAGCCAAGGGTAAAACATGAAAATATAACTCAGGAAAGACATTTCTGTAGAATGCTAATCTAATGAGGTCTGTGTGCAGAGGTAGTGATCTAACTGTGTGCAATAATATTTTCTTAAGTCTTACTACAGGAACTGCAGGCCTCTTGGACTATCTTTTTTGAGTATCACTTCTCTTGGATGGGCATTTACCAAACATTGGATGGCAATACAATACTTTACAGTTAAATTACCTTGTGAGAACCTAAGACCACACATTCTATGATGTTCATTGGAGGATGTTCTTATGCTTGGGTAACAGACACTCACATGGCAAGACCCACGTTCCATTGAAAGTCCTAAAACCCAATGAGTATTCTCATGTACTTGGAGGACTGTCCTATCTTTGATTTTATGATTATAAAATAAACAAATGTATTTTCTTTTTAAAAGTTTTAACTGGGTGAGGTGGCATGTACCCAATTACTCTGGAGGTTGAGGTGGGAGGATCACTTAAGTTCAGGCCATTGGAGGTCAACCTGGCAACATAATGAGACCTCACCTCAAAGAGAAAAATAAAGTTTTGTTAGACGACACAGAAACCATGAAGGAGAAAATAAAATTCACAATTTTTGGGCATTAAACACAGTTAACATTTTGTATGACCTTCCAGACCTATTTCTATATACATTTTTTTTCAAAATATATTGCATACAGTTTTCCTTTGGCTTATCATGGATCGTTTAAGATGTACTTTATTGATGGACATCAAGATCTGTTTCATTCCTCTGGTATTATGAACATTTCATTAACACTCTATCTAAAATATTTGGTACATTTTAATTATTACTTTAAGATAAAACTCCATAGCCAGAATTGATGGGTTAAAATATACATATTTTAAGTTTTTTGACAAGTATTTCTAAATTATCTCTTGAGGTATGTCTATTTATGTGTTTCCACAGCAATACATGAGATGGCACACTCTATCATTGGTATTATCCCACCACTCCCAGTTCAAGATGTAAAATTTGATGTCTTCTTGCTGTTTAATTTTGTGTGTGTGCTTGAGAAGAACCCAGGGCCTCCTGCATGCTAAGCACAGGTTTAACCTTGAAGCTAAGCCCCTGACACCAAATTTCATTTCCTCAATCACGAATGAAGATGAACCCCCACCCATTCCCCCAAACATATCCAGCACAGTTTTCTTACTAACTTGCTTCAAAACTAACAAATCTACCTGGACTTTCAGGATTTTGTTTACTGTCTTGCTGTTTTCTGAATTATCAAAGTATTCCTGGGCATGTAGTATACTTCTTCAGGTATTTTCCAGGACACCAAGAGGATCTCTTGTCACCAATTAAAAACCTCTGTAGAATTCCCTCTTCCTCTTTTTTTTTTTTTTTGTAGTGTGTGTGCCCACCATGGTGCCCCTGAGAGAGTGTGTGTGTGCGTGTGTGTTAAGGTGGTGCTGCAGGCGGGGACAGAGGCCTCAGGTGTGGCTGTGGGATGATAAAACAGTTTATGGAGTCCTGCTTCTGCCTCCACATGCTCATTGCTGCCCCATATGGTAACTCAGATTCCAGCACTGGCTTCTTGAAAGGTCAAGCCCAGGAAGTGAGTAAACTGCTTGCATGTAGGTAATTGAGAATGATGTCCTGGGGTGTAATCTAAGCAGTGTATCTTCCTTTTTTATTTTTTTTTATATTGAAGCACTATAATTATATATAGTATTTAGGTTCATTTTTGACAAATTCATAAGTGAAAGAAATTTATTTCAATCCCCATTCCCTATCCCCACTTTCCTCCCCTCCTCCCTCCCCCTATTCTCCCTCTTCTATTCTACTAAATTTCCTTTCTTCTATATGTATATAAAGGTGAAATTCCTTTCAGTACCTTTATATATGAATATAACGTGATTTTGTTAAATTAATTCCATACTTCTTCCCCTTTCCCTTCCTTCCTCTCACTCTCATTCTTCTTCTGCTCCACTGATCTTTCCTGTATTTTTAGATATCCAATCCCAAATAGCTACCTTATTTGCTCTAGCTTCCACATATGAGAGAAAACATTCAATCCTTGGTTTTCTGAGTCTGGCTTTTTCACTTAGCATGATCTTCTCTATTTCCATCCATTTACAAGTAAATGCCATCATTTCATTCTTTATGCCTGAGTAAAAACTCCACTATGTGTGTGTGTGTGTGTATATATATATATATATATCACATTTTCTTAATCTATTCATCTATCGAAGGGTATCTGGGTTGTATCCATAATTTGGCTATCATGGATGGTGCTGCTATAAACATTAAGGTGGTTGTATCACTACAGTATGGTGATTTAAGATCATTTTGGAAAAATACTGAGAAGTGAGATAGTTGGGTCAAATGGTGGTTCCATTCCTAATTTTTTAAGGAATCTCCCTACTGCTTTCCAGAGTGGTTGTACTAATTTGCAGTCCCACCAACAATGTAAGAGTATATCTTTCCCCCCACATCCTTGCCAGCATTTATTATTATTCATGCACTTGATAATTGCCATTCTGACTGAAGTGGGATGAAATCTTAGTTTTGATTTGCATCTCTCTAATTGCTTGAGATGCTGAACCATTTTCATATATTTCTTGGCCATTGGGAACACCCTCCTTTCATCCAACCAAAGGCCAATGGTTCATGCTTTCTGTAACTTGGCTATTTTGTTTTGTTTGAGAGGGGTCTTCCTGTATTGCCTAGGCTAGCTTTAAACCCTTGGACTCAAAACAATTCTTCTGCCTCAGGCTCTGGAGTAGCTAGGACCACGGGGGCAGGCCACCATTGGCTACCGTGTGGCTTTTAAACCTCCTCACTGAGGGAAAGAGCTGGTAGAGGTGGAAGCTCTGTTGAACCAACAACCCTTATAGAAACAAGAGAACATCTGTCCCAGCTAGACTTTACTGATGAAAATGTTTTTCTTTTTTATGCATTTTGGTGAAAATGTTTTGATGAGCTGTGACCTGTCTCTGTCTGTCCTCCATTCGACTGGCTCGTGACCTGGCATTCTCTCTAAAAGAGGCAGTTGAGATGGAAACAGATGTGTTTGAGTCAGGGCGACTCCCAGAGCAGATTACAGAGGGGTTCTGTTCTAGTGACAGCAGGAGCAACTTCTGTAAATTAGCAGTGAAGAAGATGAGCCCCGGAAGCCTGATTCCACCTCCACAACCCACTGGACTAATTTGTGCCTCCGTTTCCTCATCTGTATTAGGTTCTTACTTTACAGAATGGTCATGAGGATTCAGTCGCTCCCTGAAAAGTTTCTTAGCGCTTGGCACATTGAAAGTGCTAAAGGAGGACTGGGAATGTGACTTGATGATAGCAATCATGGGACCACGGTTCAATCCCCAGCTCTCATTTAAAGAAAGAAAGAAGGAAAGTGCTAAGTGAGCCAAGGGAGTGGGGAAAAGGAAGAATGATTAGGTATAGAAGGTGAGGGGAATCCGGGTAGAATCAAAAAGTGAGCAAGAACTGGTTGGAGGGACAGGACCAAACTGATCTATCTTGTTTTTCTCCTTGCAGCCAGCACTTTTTTCTTTCTGATTTTCCCACACAGTCCTCCCACCCCCTTCTGCACTGAGTGCCTCGAGGCGGCGCCCGCACGTGGAGGTGAAGCAAGGGGCCCAGCGAGGACCCGGCGGAGGAGCAACGGTCTGGAGCTCAGCGAGCGCATTGTGCCGAAGCGCTGAATGGAGCTGGGATGTGTGCGCGCTGGCTTGCACGGATTAGCCGTGCTTTCCCATGAACTACAAAAGAATGCCCGAATCTGGGACGTTTGTCATCAAGGGGCAGGCTGCTCAGGATGCAAGGTAACCAGAGCTTTTCCCGGACTGCTTCAGTCTTTTGGGACGTGGGTCACTCTAATCCTTCCTGTTTATATTGTGAATGCGTAGGCAGCAAGGCTTAAGCTCTGCAATGGTAAATAAGAATCGCAATGCAGGCATTCCTAAACAGCTACGTCCTCTGGTTGCTTTTGCTTTTTCTTTCTTTCCTTTTATTTTTTTATTTTTTTTTTGAAGGGGCACTGTTGCCTCCCATTTATTCAGTCCTTCACAGCAGCGAGACTGCGGGATTGCTGCAGAAGCGCGCACCCAAGGCTGTCTTTCTGCCCACCAAAACCCGATTTAGCCCCTGGATAGTGTTCTTGTTTACACATTTATTTCCCTGTTTTATTTCTTCATTCTTCATGCAACCACTTTGCCCTCCTATTATTTGAGGAGCTCAAGAATGTCTGTGCAAAATTGTCCAGACACATCTATTGAAACAGTTAATTCTCAGAAAAGCAAGTTTCTTATGGTGTTTGTGGAAGCTAGGAGATAAATTTATTGGTAGCACCCTGTTAAAACTACACTTTTCTCTTTCATTCAAATTTCATGTCTTTCAGAACCTGGAATTTCAAGTCTATGATTTTGTGTTTGTGCAATTAAATGTTTGTGGGTGGTGAAGTCTAATATCACAGAAAAAAAGATCCTAGAGCTAAGCTTGAAATCTGAGCTCATAGAAGGGCCATTCCTGTCCGGCTGTGAAGAAGTGATCTGCTCCTGGAGATGAGTGTCCACCTGGAAGGAGGAGCACAGAGTATTCTCCAAGACGTACCAGGACCAAAAGGCCAGCCCCATCTTAACCTTTTTATCTTAAAAAACTAGTGAACATATCTTTTCCTGACTTGTGCATTTATTGATTCATTCCACGACTATGTACAAATGATTAAAAGAGTTTGAGTGTTGCACTAGAAATAGGAAGAGTAATATGATGGACATTTGACTTTGGAGAGGAGGGAAGGGAGAGGCAGAAGCCAGGAAACATGGTTACTGTGTGCTAAGTGCTTAGTGCAGGTTAGAGTGGAGCTGAAAGGATGAGGCAGGACTTTCAAGAAAATGTGGCATTTGGAAAGGGTGTTAGCAAGTGTTCATGCTTCGGGGTGAATTAGGAAGGGCCCTGACAAAAACCCATATTCCCTCCCCACTCCCACCTACTGAGTTAGAATCTCTGAGGGTTGGGTAGAGAACCTTTATTTATTTTATTACTATTTCCTCCCACCATAGCTGGGGATAGAACCCAGAGCTTCGTGCATGCTACCACTGAGCTACACTCCCCAGGGCAGATCCTGCATTTGAAAACCACTTAGGGGATTCCATGAAACTCATCTGAGTCTTCAGTCCCATTTAAAGCATGAATGAAGGTGGTGATTGGAGGGAAATGATTTGGGGCTAATGGAACAGACATCTGCAAATAAAGCAGAGGTGACTCAGACCTTATTTAGCCAATGATGAGCAGCATTTATCCCAAAAGCATGTAGTTGGTATTTCTGCAATACCTATGTAGAAAACCTTTACTTCTAGAATTTTTTTGTTCCTTAGCTTGACATTTTTATTACTGTACTAGAAATCACTGAAAAAAAAAATCAATATCACAGTACTTGACTTAGGGACCCTCTCTAATAATACATACTGAATTGAGCACATGACAAACATACACACACACTCTGCTGGAATGTATCTAGTTAATATAGTGGAAGTTATCTGTTTTTCTAGAATTGTGAAATATTTCATACAAAGTCTTGGATAAAAGGTTAATTCTTACTTTAAGAATCTAGACTAATATGTGAATATTCATTTTATAAGCAAATGATTATTTTGCAGGTATATTATAAAAAGATGTAGCCATGAGACTTTTTGTATAATCAGCAGTAACAGCAAAAGCCTTCTTTTAGTTTGTGGGAAAAAGTTACTGTGCAGGTCTGAATTGTGAGCTGTGCCCCTTTCTATTTAAGCCCAGACAATGGTTTGGAGTCTTGAAGTATTAGAATGGAGATATTTATTAATTTTCTCAACTAAGTAGATATTCAAACTTGATTTTTTTGTTGTTTGTGTTTCAAAATTAAGGCTTTAAGTCCTCTGACAAATACTACTGCAATACATGTTACCTTTGGTTTTTTTTCTTTTCTTTATCTTTAATTCATTGTTGAATGTTTTAAAGAAGTCACTTTTTTTTTTTGGTCTGCATTGATATTTGACTCCACACCTGAATGTGAAGATTTCCTTAAATCTGTGCTGGGGGTGTAGCTTAGTGGAAGAGCATGTGCTTAGTGTGCAGGAGGCCCTGGGTTTGATACCCAGCACTTAAAAAAAATTTTTTTTTTTTTAAATCTAACCTTCCAGTTGTATTGTTTTCTAACTAAATTAAAGGAAGTTCAACTCCCTGCTCAGCTCTTGGGTTATATACCCTTCCTCAGTAAAGTCTTTTCTGATCCCTAACCAGCTAGGCTCTCTCAGATTCTGACCCCTATTAATACTTGCAATTCATCTCTTGAATTACCCACCAAGATACTGTTTATTTGTTTAATGCCTGTGTTTTTCACTCCCTTAAACTCCTGAGGACAGGAGTTTATCAAGTTCAACAATCCCCAGAAGCTAGCACATAGTAATTGTTCAATAATATTTTTCAAATTAGTGAACAAAATGGATTTTCATAAATCAAAAATACCTTCTTTCCACAGACCAATAACTTTTGACATTAAAATTTCTGAATTAGGACTGGGAGTGTAGCTCAGAAGTAGAGCATGAATAAGGCCCCAGGTTCAATTCCCCACATACATATACATGTTAAATATATGTACAATTTCTTCATATGGTTGCCCAGAAAATGATCCAATTATCTTCTTTTTTTTAGATCATCTTCTTCCATGAAGTCAGGAGACATGCTTTTATTTATTTATTTAATTTTTTAAATTATTTTTTATCTTTACAGACTGCATTTTGATTCATTGTACACAAATGGGGTACATCTTTTCGTTTCTATGGTTGTGCACAATGTAGATCCATACCGTTTGTGTAATCATACATGTACATAGGGTAATGATGTCTGTCTCATTCCACCATTTTTCATACCTCTGCTCTCATTTCCCTCTACGTAATCTAAAGTTCCTCCATTCTTCTCTCACCTCCCACCCTGCTACCCCCATTGTATACATTTTCCACTTAACAGGGAAAACATTCGGCCTTTGGTTTTTTGGGATTGGCTTATTTCACTTAGCATGATATTCTCCAACTTCATCCATTTATCTGCAAATGCCATAATATTATTCTTCTTTATGGCTGAATAATATTCCGTTGTGTATATATATCAGAGTTTCTTTATTCATTCATCTGTTGAAGGGCATGTAGGTTGGTTCCACAATTTAGCTATTGTGAATTGAGCTGTTATAAATTATTAATATGGCTGCATTAATGTAGTATGCTAATTTTAAGTCCTTTGGATATAAACTGAGGAGTGGGATAACTGGGTCAAAAGGTGGGTCCATTCCAAGTTTTCTGAGAATTCTCCACACTGCTTTCCAGAGTGGCTGCATCAATTTGCAACTCCACCAGCAATGTAAAAGTGTGCCTTTTCCCCCACATCCATGCCAACATCTATTATTGTTTGTGTTCTTGATAATAGTCATTCTAGTTGGAGTAAGATGAAATCATAGTTGTTTTAATTTGCATTTCTCTAATTACTAGAGATGTTGAACACTTTTTCATATATTTATTAATCCCCTGTATATCTTCTTATGAGACATGCTTTATACCAGAGGGTTGAGTGGGAAGAGCTTAGCAGCCATTTGTTCTCAGTCATTAGTAAGCAGAGATATATCTGTGCTTTGAAACTCCTTTATGTCAGAGACTGTTGTTCTTGCATAGCTCTATGCATGGTTATTTCAACTGAGCACTTGTCTATTGAGTGTATATTAAGTGCTCAGCCCTGTGCCAGGCAAAAAATACCATTAGATTTAATCTCTGCTCTCAAGAAACTTATGATCTATTTGAACAAACAGTAGAGGGTCAAGTAGTAAAGATCAATGGTACAGACAGTGCATTTAGGAAGACTTCAGAGAAAAGGTAAAAATTCTGATATGAAAAGTAAACAGAAAAGACATTTTTAAGGATGTGGGATTTACACTGAAGAATATATAAGACCAGGTTATACTGTGAGACAGGACCAGCCTAAGAAGTGCAGAATAAGAAATGACAGCATGTGACTGGACATTGTTGAGTCCATTGGAGAATTTGCCCATTTGCCCATTTGGGGAATTTAGGGAGAGCAAAGTCATTGGAAGTTGTTGCTTTCATGCACTTTGCTTTGAAAAGGCTCAAAGGAAGAAGGCAAACAAGACCTGTTCAAAACACCTGGCCTCAGAATTATGGTTACTGAGCAGATAATGTAATTATCAAAAAATATGGTAAAACACAAATAATACCACCAACAGAAATTTGAGGATAGGGAGGAAACTAATTACCTCATCTATCAATCTTTACTAAAATTAAATGTATATTTAAAAAACTAAAAACTAACTTCTTAAACATTTAGATTTTTTTCTAAAAAAAATCTTAGATATCTTAGGACGTAATCTATCTGTGATCAAGGAATATTGGCTTAAAATTCAGTGACACTTTCACTTCAAATTATGTTTCCTGATTAAAATCCAGTAAAATTAAATTTAAGACTTTAAATAATTCAGAGCATAAGTATCACATCATTCTTATTAACTTATTTCTATCTAGTGCTTCATCTCTGTATCCTTTCATATGCACTGTGTGGTCTTCAATGGTGCTGATCAAGTGTTACCATCACTTAGTTCTGGGCAGGGGATTTGTAGTGATTTTTTGCCTTTTTTCTTCTTTCCTTTTGAAATTACTGATTTAAAAAATACGATACATCATTTTGACAAAACACTTAATTACTTAAATGCATATCTGACCAAAATGAGACAGAAACATGGGGAGAAGAGCTATCCAAAAGAAACCAAAGTAACTAACTTTTCTAATGGTCAGTTTGCTACTTCAAGCCCACTTCTTCTTACTCTATTGCTATTTATAACTCTACACTACATATTTTATTTACCCATGAACTTTACGGAGCTCTAATAATGTTTCAGCCTGGAGATAATATTTTGGATGGTGTAGTGACACAATTGTCTACTGTTCTCTGATATTGTTATACTTATGGAAGACATCCTCCTGGGATGAATTGTGATTGGTCCAAGGCATTTCTGCTGATCTCATTCCCAGTGATTGGTTAAATATGGAAAAATGGTACAATTTTGGCCAATTAGATGTGAATGAAAGATTGCCAAGGAGTGACCTATTGTGGAAAAGAAAAAAAAAAAAAAAATATATATATATATATATATATATATATATATATATATTGCTTTTCAAAACAAGCAAGTGAGTGGGGAAAAAAAAAAAAAAAAAGCCATGGCAGAAACTCCTTATTTTCCTAACTCTATGAAGTGTAAGGATATGTGTAAGGATAAAATAAATGCTTGGAGCTACTGTATCCATCTTGTGACTGTGAGACTACAAACATTAAGACAAAAGTCACTATACTGAGAATGAGAGAGCAGAAAGAAGAAAGATTTGGATCCTTGATTACATAAATATGGGTCCACTTGCTGATAAACTGTGAGTTACCAGTGTTTTGTCTATAGTTCTGTTATGTGAGTTAATAAATGCTATTGGGTTTAAGGTACATTTAGCTGAATTTTCTGTTCTTGTTAAGTGAAAGCATCCTAATAGATATATGTAGTCCTGGGAAGCACTGTGACTTGTACTTTGGGCTGGTTATAGGAAAAGAAAGAGTCTCACTATTGTTTTCCATAATAAGAGCCTAGGTGGAATTAGAAAAAAAGTTCTGTTTGTTACGATTCTATAGGTTCCATTTTAGGCCACATCTACATGCCCAGAAAACTGCCATTTATGGAAAACCTATTCCCGTGCTAAGTGCTTTATCTCATGAATCCCCATAACAACTGTAGGCCTACTTGACAGATGAAAAACATGAAGCACAAAGATTTCAAGGGCAAGGCCCCACTAATAAGTGATAGAACCAGGATTTGAAACCAGATCAAAGTTCTTTTTACTAACTGGCATTTGTTCTCAATGGTCAAATTGTTGATACCCATTATGTAGCAGTTTAGTACTAATAATGAAGCAGCAAAAGTTTTAAAAATTGCAGATTCAAGGCTATGCTTACATAAAGTCACTCTAATAAACTTTTATGCCCGTGTGCTCACTTTACAATTTGTGAAGGAAAATGGTAGAGCTCTCGCCCACTCCCAGGAAATTTTGTCTACCCACAGCCGACCTTATCTGTGTTCTGGCCATTAGTGTGGGAACAGAGAGTAATAATTACAAGAAGTACTGTAGTTTTGATATTAAATGTCCTTCAATAGCCCAGTGTGTTGCTACTGGGAAGTGGTAGAAACTTTAAGAGGTGGAGTCCAGTGGGAGGTCTTTAGGTAATTGGGGGAGTGTGGAGAGTGTGCTTTCAAGGGGATATCGAGACCCTCTTTCTCTGTATTTTCGTATTTTCCAGCCATGAGGTGAGTGGTTTTGCCACTTACATGCTTCCACCATGATGTGCCACCACAGAACAGAGCAATAGCCAATTGATTGCAGACTAAAACTTCCAAAATTGTGAGCCCAAATAAATCTTTTCTCTGTATAAGTTGTTTATCTCAGGCATTTGTCATAGTAAAGGAAAGGTGACTAGCACAGCAGGCAATGAGTTTTGAGCTTGAATGTGTTGGAGGAAGAATGTTGGAAATTGACACTGTGTTGGAGGAAAAATTTGGAAATTGACACTGTAGGAATGATTTACAGGCTCTTCTTTCTCCTTATAAGTTGGACATTCTTCTTGTTTCCTGACCTCACAATTATTGGGGGTTCTGGTGTTATTGTGATTTCCAAAGTAAAATTGTCCCATGTGCTAAAAATCATAGACCAGTGCATCCTCCTCCCCAAAAACATTAATTTTACTTTTTGTTAATTTAAGGAGAAAACTGGGTCACCACAATGGTGCCTGTACTATGTTACTAGCTTACTAAGCTATCAAGAACACAGTCACCCTGCTAAGTCCAGAGAGCAAGCCCTCAGTCCTAGGAAAAGGAATGTTTTCCCCACCTCCTTAGTTGCACACTACAAGTTGGAGGCTGGTAGCAAAGTGACACTTAGAGTATGGGATATTGTCAAGTGCCAGGGAGTTAAAGAAGAGTAGCTGACTTATTAGTTATGTTGGAACTTCTCAAGATGCAGGTAGAAATTGATTTCATTTTTTTCCCTATTGACCCCGGTTAAACATACTCTGGCCTCCTTTCCCTTTGGAAGGAATCTTGGTCAGATCATATAAACTTGATAGTTATATTTTTTTGTTCACTTCCAGTGTTTCTTTAATGTATGGTAAAAAATGATTAACATATAAGTGATCATTTTAACCATTTCTAAGTATTGATTAGGAGTTCTAAGTTCACTCACTTGTCCAATCAATATCATTATCCATCTCCAGAACTTTTCCATCATCCCAAAGTGAAACCCAGTATCCATTAAATAGTAACTTTCCATTCCCCTCAGCACCAGACAACCACCATTCTTTCTGTCTGTATAAATTTAACTACTCTATGTACCTTATGTAATGAGAGTCATACAGTATTGGTCCTTTTGTGTTTGACTTATTTCACTTAGCATGACATCCTCCAGGTTCATCTATGTTGTAGCATGTGTCAGAATTTCCTCCCTTTTCAAGACTGAATAACATTCCATTGTGTGTAGAGTCCACATTTTGTTTATCCTTTGATCTGTCAATGGACTCTTCAGTTACTTCCACCTTTTGGCTAGTGTGAATAATGCTGCTATGAACATGGGTGTACAAATACCTGTTTGAGTTCCTGTTTTCAATTATTTTGAGTATACCCATAAGTTAAAGTTCCACATATGGATCATATGGTTATTCTATTTTAAAATTCCTGACAAACTGCTGTAACCATTTTCTATGGTGGCTGTACCATTTTACCTCCCTTGATAATTATGCTTAGATAACCACAGTCCCAGTCCAGTCAAACAATCATGTCTCTAGTTAAGTTTGGTGTCAATTTCAAAATGTTAGATTTTTATCCTACAACAGTCTTTGTCCTATGCAGCTTGGGCCTCCCTCCTTCTTAGAAGGTCACTGGAGAAGGGCATGGCTGGCTAGTTCTCCTTTTCCTCACTTCTCCTCTTCTCACACTCTTTGGCTGCTGCTGTGGTTCCCTGGGTTTGTACACTGAGCGTGATGTAGAGAGCTAGTAGATACCATGGATATCTGCATTGTTCCCGTCTAGGTGGGACTTATGTTCTCTCACAGAGTCCTTTATGGGCTTCTCAGAAATTCCCTCTCAGAACCTGTCTCTGGCAATGCCTTTCCCCTGGGTGCCTGTTTGTAGGCCATGCCCAACCCCTGGATCCCCACCAGTCTGTCCTCGGGCAGGAGTGAGTCTGTTCCACTAAAGGATCCTTATAAGTAGGTTTTTTTGTTTTGTTTTGTTTTTGTTTTTAATATGACAACCCAGGCTGGCCTTTTTATGCTGTTGGAAGTGTAGCGTCCTTCTTCTGCAGCCCTTCTCTTGGCTTTGCCAGCTCTCGTCAACCTCCTGTGCTTAGATTTGCACCTCTGGAGAGCCAGACTCAGTTCATGTTTCTTCTTTAATTCAAGCAGATGGGGTGGGTTTCATGAAGTCTCCTCTTACTCAGTCTTAAAGTAGAGGGGAACATTCCTCCCTCTCTGCAGAGATCATCAATGATTTTCCAATAGATAGTCCTTTATGTCTCTCTCCCGCTCCTCATAAGCCTTCAGGTTGGTGATGGACGAATGCTGGCAGAACCAGGTCCACAGCCCCTGTTCTTCCTTCAAAGGTAGGCTAGTGTATTCCTCTAGGGTTGGGTTTGTTAGCCACAGCACCATGACATTTTGGGCCAATTAATTCCTTGCTGAGAGACCTGTGTTGTGCCTTGCCATATATTTGACATCACCCTTAGCCTCTACTTACTAGATTCCAGTGGTACCTCCTTTCCCAGTTGTGACACCAAAGATGTCTTTAGACATTGCCACATGTCCCCTGGTGGACAAAATCACCCCTGACAAAGATGGACTGCTTTAGAGTCTTGAGTTGCTCTCAGCCCTTGGCACTCCAGAGAGCCCTCTTGATCATTCTGTTGTAGATGTTTTCTGATATAAGAAGTTGAGCTTAAGCCAGACTGAAGCAGACCCCAAGAAGATTTATGATAAGCTGAACTTCAGTCATTTTGGTTTATTTCCTTCTTCTTGTCTCTTGGAAAAATCTTGTTCATGTGTTGTAACCTGGCCTCAGCTGTAGCCCAGGAGATCAAGAGGAAGGTGGAGGTGGACACACTTAAGCCTAGGGGAGGGAGTGCAGCCCCCTCCACTGACCTGTCCCAGCAAGGTCAGCCTTGGTTGTGGGGAGGTTGATCATCAGTGAGCATTCACAGAGAACAATTCTGGCTTCAAGATCCTGTTACCTCTTCCCTACAGAGAGAATCTCCCCTCTCTTGTCAAGCCAGGTACATCTGGATTTCTTTCTTTCTTTCTTTCTTTCTCTTTTTCTTTTTAGGAAATTAGAAGTTTCTTTATAAATATTCTGTAAAGATTGGACAAACAGCTAGAGCTAGGGAGTGGGAGTAGAGCTAGTTAAGCATGTCCTGCCTTAGGTCAAGTTTGTCCCTGAGACATGATGCAGAACTGGACTCTACCTGCTGGGGACTGGGGGTGGAAATAGCTGTTGACGACTGAATGCTCCAATAAGAAATCTTCTTTCAAAGAAGATTGCTCACCCCCACCAACTGAATGCATCTGGTAACCGCTCATGGAAGATAAATGGAAGAAGGCACACTGGTGACCAAAGGGCTTACAGACTGCACAGCCCAGTCACGAGCCCTCAGAGACTCCTGATCTCTGGCCTTCTGCCTAACCTCCGTTGTTATCGGGAAAATTGTCCAGGGAGCTTGCCTTGCTGTTGACAGCTCTGATCCCAGAGACTGAAGTCAGAGCTTCAATACTGTTAACGTCAATGTAGGAACTATAAACAGACTCGCTTGAGTTTTAAAATTTTTAGTGAAATAAAATTGGATGAGTAGATGTACAATTGCTAAGTTATTCAAACATGGGAGGTAATAGGAGAGAAGGCTCAGAGACAAACATAAGAGTAACAGACAGATGCTGTCAGAAGAAAGAAAAATTACATACATAGAACACTAGAAGAATGAAAAATAATAGAGAAATGCTTGGAAAGACATAAAAGAAACAGATTTTGAATATAATATCCCATCTGGTGTGCAGCTATTTTACATAGGCCATTTTTTATAAAGTTCAAGGAAATTCCATGGGATGGTGGAGGTTTTGGAGAACAGGGAGGATATTGGGATACTGTTCCTCACCTCTCCATTAACCATTTGCCCATTAATCCCCACCACCCTCCTGCCGCAGCTGTTGGGCAGAGATTTCATTCCAGGAGTGAATCATAATTGGCCCAAACTTGTTTTAATTTCACTAGTGATTGATCTTGGGATGGATGTGAAACAGCACTGTCAATAAGATACGAGGGGATGTCTAAGGGAGCTTCCCTTCCTGAATAAAAAGGAAGTGTAGTAAGGACAAAACTTTTACCTGTGTCTCTTCCTTGCTTACTGGGATGCTAGTGGAAGAATATGATACCTGAAGCTTTGTTAGCCAACTTTGGACCTTGAGCTGACACATACTGGTATGAAAAACCAATACCCAGAACTTGGTGGATTAGAGGAATGGGAAGAGTTTGGGCCCATGAGGGTACCCGTGAGCTGCTGACCTACCCTGAAGCCATCTTCCCCTCCAGATTTGTGAGAGGGCAATAGTGAATAATATTTTTTTTTTCTGCCTTTCTTTTCCTTTTTCTTTTTGGTGCTGGGTCTGGATCCCAGGACTTTGCACTTTTTGCCAAGTCAGTGCTCTATCACTGAGCCCTTCTCCCAGCTCAATAATCTTTATGATTTAAGCCACGATGAGTTGTTTTATTCCTCATGATTTAACACATGCTAAGGGAATACACCAACCAACTCCTATGTGTTGTGTTCTTAAATACTTATTTTTTAAATTGATACATAAATATATATACTTATGGGATACAGTGTGATATTTCAATAGATGTGTGTACTATGTGTGATGATCAGATCAGGTTATTTGACATATCCATCACCTCAGACATACATCATTCTTTGTATTAGGAACATTAAAAACCCTCTACTAGATATTTTGAAATATTCCATTAATTGTTGTCAACCACAGTTATCCTACTGTGCTATAGAATGTTTCTTTAAATGGCCTATTAAACCAAGTTCTTTGGAAATAACTTACATTAAAAGACATAAAAAAAAGGCCTGAGAGCTAAGTAAAAGGTTATGAAAAAATAGAATTCTTTGGAAAAATAACATACGGCATACATGTTTGCTTGATATTGTGAGAACCACTTAGGCTTAGAGAAACATTTTATAACGTCTGCTGGTGTTGATCTTGGACATGGTTATCTTACTCTCTGTCCAATGACAGATTCCCACTGAGAAGCAGCCGCTTACTTTTCTCCCTTTTTGTTCTGATGATGCTAACGATCCCTTGTATGACAGACACAGAAAAGAATGCAGGAGACAAATGGGGAAATGCATTCAATTCACATACAGATTTAATGAGTCAATCTATATTACAAACCCCTGACTGGCAAGGTTATATCTTTGTAGCAATTTGTTCTCACCTACTTCTATTATTGCGTACTTTCTCTATGCCAACAACAGTAGTCACCAAGTTTAGAGTGACTATTGCAGTTTGTCAATAGAGGTTTAGTGCCCTGAGGTTTTGATCTGTGGCTTTTGTTCCAGCTAGATATTTTCATGTAGTTTAAATTAATAAAACATGAAGGAATTTCTAATATAATGCATGTGCTCTGCTTTGCTCTTTGAGTGCATATTAATTATATGCATACATCTTCCTTCTAAGAAAATAGAATCATGCAACAGTAAGCTTTAACTTGCTCTCTGGGTTCCTGTTGATTCTTTCTCTCTCTCTCTCTCTTTTTTTTAGGAGAAAATATGCAATAAAAATATGGACAAGCACTTTGTTTTTTGTTGTTGCTAATAACAAAATGATTAGAGCTGCTCTTTCTCTCATCCTTCATCATGGGAAAGGGCGATGCTGGCAACGCCTGGGACTGAAGGTCATGCTGCCTGGCTTTGTGGGGACAGATGGCCATTGCTCATCATGTTAGCAAGAAGCTTGATGCTCACTTCTCGACATCAGCTGCTCACTATGTATATTAAGTGATAATTTAGCTTCAGGTGGCATCAGCCCTGGTGCTGTCTGATCTCCTGCCACCTTAATGGAAAATATTTGGACAGCAATACTTACTTTCCTGTCCTCCACTGTGAAACAAAAGCAAACTCTTCAAAATAGTGAATAAGGATGATTATAAGTTTTACTGCATCTGATCATTGGGATTTTGTTTCACCAGCTAAGTATTTTGAATTTAAAATCCCAGGGGACAATTTTGTAAGTTATCTGAAAAAAAAAAAAATCTGACAAACCTGAAACAACCTTGTGAATAAAGAAATGGGAGCCCCAGGGCTGGGGTGGGTGGGAAGGAGCAAAGCAGGCAGGGTTTAGGGTTCATCAAGAGTCAGACAATTACATGGTTTCAGAAGAGTATTAACATCCTTGGTTGTTGTGGCTATTATTGATAAATTCTGTGCTTCTGAAGTAGCTTAAAGTTCTCTGGAGCAGCTACATCGTTAATTCTTATTGAATTCCTATAAGTCAGTGTCTTTACAAAAAAATAGAAGAGCCGTCTCAGAGTACCAGGAAGCTCTTCCTTAGTTATTTGTGAAGGCATGGGTCCCAGTTAGAGGATTTCAGAAACATGTATTTATTTTATTTTATTTCTTTATATAGTCCACAGTGGATTGGGTACAGTATGTAGAATATATATATAGTAACAGAAACTATTGAATCAGTGTTTCAGAAGATATGGATAGCATTGAAAGATCACAATCCACCATTGCATGGAGATGCATGGCTCATAAAACTGCTCAAAACTGATCAATTTGGATGTAAGTTTCCTATTTCCCAGAGCAAAATGGGAAAGGCAAATTGTAAAATTAAAGGAAATTGTCTCAATTTCAGAATTCATTTTTTTTTTTCAGTGCTGTGGTTTGAATCCAGAGCCTCACACATATTAGGCAGGTACTCTACCACTGAGCTACACCCCTAACTCCTTTTATTTTTTTCTGATACAGCATTTCATAAGTTGCCCAGACTGTCCTCAAATTTGTAATCCTCCTATCTCAGCCTCCCAAAATAGCTGGGATTATAGGCATGTACGATCATACCTAGCAAGAATTCACATTTTCATTCACATTCACATGCCTATGAATGCAAGTTTTTCCTGATTTTTGGGCCAGTCAAAGCCCAACTTAGCATCTTCATTGGTTGAGGCTATTTGCATAATAGACATCAGACAGGTATTAGTCAGTGCTGTTGTTTGGATCTGAAGTGTCCCCCAAAGACTCATGTGCTGAAGTTTGGTCCCTAATGCAGCAATATCCAGAAGTGGGACTTTTGGGAAGTGAGTGGATCATGAGGGCACTGAGCTCATCAGTGGATTAATCCATTGCTAGTAGAACAGAGTATTAGTGATGGAAACTGTAGGAGGTGGAACCTAATTGGAGGAAGTAGGTCACTGTGCCATGAGCTGAGCAGCTTTCTTCTGCTGCGTACTTCTGCCATGATTCTGTACCCCACCTCAGGTCCAAAGCAGTGGAGCTGGCCAACCACGGATCAAAATAAATCTTCCCCCGTTTAAGTTGTTCTTACCAGATATTTTGGCCATAGCATCAAAAATGTGACTAAGACAGTCAACTTTCTGTCACTGTGACAAAATACCTGACATAAACAATTTGTAAAGAAGAAAAGTTTATTTTGGCTCATTGTTTCAGAAGTAGCAGTCCATGGTTGATTGACTCTATTGCATTGGTCCTGTGGCAGCATAGTACATAAAGGCAGGAACAAGTGGTGAAAAAGGCTACTTACCATATGGTGACAGTGAGGCAGAGAGGAATAGGACCAAGGTTCTACAATCCCCTTCAAGGGCATGTCCCCAGTGACTTAACTTCCTTTCAGAAGGTCCTAAAGGTTCTGCAACCTTCCAGTAGTACAACAGTCTGGTGACTAAGCCTTTAGTATATGAGCCTTTTGGTGATATTACAGATCCAAACTATAGCAAGGCAAAAACCTTAACTAATACAAGAACAGGCTTCCTACTGTGCAAAGAGCAATATCCACAAGTGACTGAGGCGGACCTCTGAGTCTATGCGACAGCGTGCCTTGTGGAAGGCATTTCTCCTAGAAGAATTCCTTTGTATGGAAGCAGGTCTTTGTATGCCAGTTCTAGAGTTTTAGGGAAACATTTGCTTTCGCCTGTGTTGCAGAGGACACACTGCATTTCCAGGCCTGCTCTGTGCAGCATTTGATGTGCTCCCTTTTCCTTTGCAGAAGTTTCTCCACCAGGTATTCCTGACTGATTTTCTCAGACACTCCCTCATACAGGGTTTCAAAAGCAGGGGTCAACCTGAGAAAATCCCAACACAGTAATTGTAGAGCCATGACGTGGGCAGTGAATGCAGAGATAGCTGGTGGCTTCTCCACGCTTAAAAAAGGAATAACCTTTTACCTCTCTCCTAGACCAGATATTAACCATAGGACCAAGATAATGCTCAGTAATTTGTTCCTAAGTTACAAGGTAATACCTGTGGGAAGCAACCTAAATTCAGTAGTATATCTAATATATTGAGGAAATAATTTTTTAAAGGACAAGGAATCCTCCTTAGAATAGGGGTTTTCCATTATCTGTATAACAAATAGCAGATGTAGCAGTTTCTCTGAGGAGTGATAAGGCACACTGGGGCCTTTCTCAGAAGATAGATTTAAGGTCTCTACTCCAGGAATGGGGTAGGACAAAGGGAAACTATTTTGTATTTGGTGTTTTCTACTTTGTAAAGCACTCACAAACACATTTGATTTCCACAGCATTCCTGAAAAGTCAACAATGAGCGCCCTCATTCCTGATAAAGAAACTGGGTCTCAGATTAAAACTCTTGTCTAAGGGGTGGAGCTAGAATTTACCTAAAACCAGGTAAATTCCCAAGGGCCAGCTACCTAGCCTGGTTTTATTGACCCGAAAAGGAGCAGTACTCAGGGGAGTTTCTTCATCCATTTGAAAGTTTAATACCTCTGTGCCCTTGGTGTCCTCGTCTGCAAAATGGGAATAATAAACACGTATTTTATGCTCAGAAAATTGTGTGAGATTAAATGCTATATTACATTTGAGCAGTTTAGAACCAGACCTGATATCTAGGTTTTCTTAGGGAAGGTAAGTTATTATTTTTCCTGATGGGTTGAGAACCCCCACCCTCCTCTTTCTTTCTCCTTCTCTTTTTCAGACCTTACTGTAAATTTTACCCTCTAACGTTCTATGGAACGTTTCAGAATAGTCTTGGGGAGCCGGGTGTAGAAAATTCAATTCCAGCTTGGCTATTCTACTCTTACCCTGGGAATTTTGGACCAATTCCTGGCATTCTGAGCAATAAGTAAATCTGAAAGAGAGAGCTAATTCTTTCCCTTGGAACCTCTTAGCATGGATTCAGGGTTTTTGTAGTTATTGTTTGTGTGAGCAGAGCCACTTTCACTTTTAATAGTCCCAAACGTGTTTTCGTTTAAGGACTCCGGCGGGAGGTGTTAGTCCCCCTCTCAGGCCCCAGGACCTGGCTGGGCCACTTCCTCCCCTCATCAGAATGCATCACCAGCCCCAGGCTACAGAGTGTGGGAAGAGCTGCCCAGAGCTCTGTGGGCCGAGGAACTCGCTGGAAGCTCTCGCCACCGACCCAGAGCTACCTCTTGTACGACAGCGAGGCTGGTCTCCCGAGCGTCTTTGAACCTGGAAAAGGGAGAGGAATTACAGATGGCTCCGTGCTTGCCTAGAACACAAAGAGGGGATTATGGCCATGGTGGTGAGAGGGGGCTAGCCGCCTACTACTGCGCTTGCTGGAACCCCGGCTCATTCCTCTCAGTGCCTTTGAAGATTTTCGCGCAGCCAGAGGTGCAGGGAAACAACTCCGATCAAGGGACCGGCGCGAAGCTGCCCCAAGCAGGCTCCACCTGCTGCCGCTGCCCGGGCTTGGAGCCACGTGTCCCGGCCTCCTGCCGCAGCGCACAGGGCCCTCAGCGCCCCGCAGCTCTCCATTTCAGCTGCCTTAGGCTTTCGGTGATTCCGGAGAGGGAGTGCTGTGTTTCTTCCTCCTTGCTTTTGAAAGCTTAGGGCACCGGCCAGCCAAGGCCACACTGCTGGGGTTTAGACTGTATCTGAAAAAGGTCCATCGAGATGTGCCAGTATCAATTCCAAGTATATGTTTGAATTTTCTTAAAAGGCAAATTCAGATCGGGTGGGATGGTGGCTGTACAGTCCTGCAGATCTTTCAATGAGAATGTTAGCAACGTTTGGTGTTAGGCCTTGTATGCACATTATTTGTCATTTTACAGGTAAGAGGACTGGTTTGAAAAAATAAATAAGCATAACTAGGATTATGATCTGGGTCTCTGGCTTGCTGTCACACCTAAGAAAATGGACAAGGGGAGGGCTGTTCAACTCTCTCTCTTTTTCTGGTCTCTGTGTTGCCCAGGTTGACCCTGAACTCCTGAGCTTAGGGGATCCTTCTGCCTCAGCCTCCTGAGAAGCTGAAACTGCAGGCCTACCTGTCATCAGAACCTTTTGTTCCCTCAGTCAAGGTAGCCTTTGACCATTCAGAATGTTGGTGTAGGATAGTGCCCCTGGTGGGAGTGGATGAGAGAGAGATAAGGAGGTGTCTGAGGAATGTGGTTCTTAGCTTAATATTTTCAGTGTTATTTCAATAGTAACCAATGGTATTGTTTCCTGCAAAACAAGCAGACGGACCAAACAAAAGACAAAAAGTCATTCATTAGGTTTTGCAGATATGAAAATAAAGTGCTATTTTGTGGAAGCTTCTTTTTCTAATTAACTTTGCCTTATTGATGACTAATGTAGAAGACTCAGCAAAAAACCAACTTTCAAACCTTAGTCCTGCCTTTTTCTTCTACCTTTGACAAACACCAACCCCTCTAATCTTGACTTCTTTATATGCAAAAATCCATTAAAAATTATTGGGTACCTACAACGTAGTAGTTACTAAGCTAGTCACTGGAAATATAGAGCTCACATGGAATTTATATTCAAAGTGGAGTGGGGGTAGATTTAAAGGAGAAACAAAAGAAAGCATGGCATATAATGGTAAGTATAATATTAGAGGTGATCAGGTCAATAAGACAGAGCTACAAGCAATCCTTGGTAGGTAGTGGGGATGGAGGCTGAGTTCACAAGTCAATTTTCATATTGACACGAAGATGTTATTTTCCATTTTTCATTGTGTAGTAGATCCCCCTTTATCCACAGTTTCACTTTCTGTGGCTTCAGTTACTCGAAGCCAACTCTGGTCCAAAAATATTAAGTGGAAATTCCAGAAATAAACATTTCTCAAGTTTTAAGTTGCCACCATCTTAAGTAGCATGATGAAATCTCATGCTGTCCTGTTCTATCCTGCTGAGGATTTGAATCATTCCTTTGTCCAGAATATCCATGCTATATAGATGCTACTCTCCCATTAGTCACTCAGTAGCCATCTTAGTTATAAGATCAACTGTCACAGTACTGCAGTGTTCCAGTTCTGTACCCTTAAAGGGTAGCCTAATGCTGTCATAACACTTATGCAATTCACCTCATTTCATCTCATCATGAAATCATTGTATCATCTCACATCATCCCAAGAAGGGTGAGTACAGCACAATAAGGTATTTTGAGATACACATACACTACATGCACAAAATTTTGTTAAGATATATTATTATAATTATTCTATTTATTTCTCCTTGCTACTAAGCTCTTATTGCCTAATTTAAAACCAAACTTTATTATAAGTGTGTATGTACAGAAAAAAATCAAGTATGGATAAGGTTTGGTTCAATTTGCAACTTCTAGTTTCTGTTAGGGATCTTAAAATATATTCTCTTTGGATAAGGGGGGACTACTATATTGACTTTTGCATCAATGAGGTAAAAGCTATGGTGGATAAAACTGCTTGCATCTCAGCAAGTATCAAGTAAGGGCATCAAACTATAGTAGTAATAATTGTATTCTTCATCACCACGCACTTATTGTTAAAATAAACAAATAAATTGCTAGTTTCACTTTAGTATTCTTGATGAAACTGTAAAAAAGTTATTAATTTTAATCAAATTTCAACCACTGAATACACATTTAAAAATATTTTATGTGAAAACAGGAAGTGAGTTAGTCAGATTTCCATTCTTATAGTGAATACCTAATGCAATCAACTTATAAAGATATAAGCTTTGTTTTAGTTCACAGTCTCAGAGATTTAAGTCTATGATCAATTTGTGGCCTGTGGCTTATGGTGAGATAGCATATCGAATTGAGAAATGCACGGCAGAGCAAGTCTCCTCTTCTTATGGCCAGGATATAAAACAGTGAGGAAGAGGAAGAGGCTGGGGTCTTACCTTCCCCTCTAAAGGCACCACCCCAGTGACCTAAGACCTCCCAGTACTCCTTGCCTCTTAAAGGGTCAACCACCTACCAATAGTGCCATAGGATGGGGACCCAGACATGAGTCTGCAAAGGGGGACGTTCCAGATCTAAACTATAGGGGAACCATGTATAAAGTATTTGTACTACATACCATAGTAGTATAGCTATTTTGAGGAAAAGCACTTATGCAGTTGTTGGAGTTGCTAGCTAAACTAGCTGCGGTTTTCATGGAATACCACTTTTACTTAAATATGATTGACAGGAAAATTATTATTATACACACTTGGATAATTGGTAGACATTTTCTCAGGAAAAAAATGAAGTGAGCCTGTCATTTAAAGGAAAATAACTGACATATTTGTTACCAATAATAATTCAAGCTTTCAAGTAAAATTTAAAATTTTGGAAAACTTGTATCTTCCACTTGATCTTGACAAATTCCCAGTACTTAAGCCCTTTTATGATGACATCAATGTTGATATTAATGATAGTGATTTTTTGACTTTGTTTAGTGAAATGTGTCAACATTTGAGAGCTCTGCATAACTTAGTGAACTACTATTATCTGAATGATTGATGTACAGTGTTACTGAATTGTGAATGGGAAAAAGATTCATTTTAAGTACAGTGTGCCAATGAATTTTAATGTGATAGGGTAGAAAAATGCATTGATATAATTTCAGATTCCATATTGCCACTAAGCTTTCAGAAACTACTACATATTAAATATTGGTATAATAGCAAATAAGAATATACATACCATCTGAAAAGGTTATTACCATATCACTCCTTTTTCCAACCTCATAACTGTACAAGACCAAATTTTTTTATATACGTCAACCAAAACAATATACTCCAACAGAATGAAAGAAAAATGGGAATCTAGCTATTTTCTCTTAGGCCAGACATTAAAGACAATTGCAAAAGTATAAATCAATGTCACTCTTCTCATAAATTGTTTTACACAAATGTAGTCTTTCTCCATTAAAATATATGATTTAAATTAGCATGTAATGAATTTGTTATCATTATTTTAAATGAATTAACAATTTTTAAAAGTTTTCTCTTTTAATTCCTAGTACAGAGAAATATAACCCATATAAACAAATTCTCTCTCTCTCTCAGTATAAAGGTCCTAAAGAATATTCAAAATATTTGAGAACCCTGAAATAGGGTGTTCAGGCGTGGCCTTTCTGAGGAGGTAATATCTCTGTTGAGACCCTGAGTAAGAGTAGTCCCTGACAGGGAACATGAGAACAAAGGGGGAAAAGGTGTGAAAGTGTTTGACAGATGCAAAGAAAAGTAGGGAAAATCACACAGGTTTACAGGGATTATCAACTTAAATGAAAAATTGCACATGAAACTCCTTGGCCTTATGCCTGGCACATAGTATGTGGTGAACTACTAATTAGAATCAGATTCTGAAGAGCTGCTTGGCTAATGGCTGGATGCCTGCAGTGGGTACACATACATATCGGACTCATTGGAAACTCTTCTGGGTCGCTGAATAAACTGGACCACTTAAGCACATTTCTGTGTTCTTTGATTTTTCTTCCACCATTGGATTGTGTGTCAAAGATTCACCTTTCAATCGTGGCTCTACAGAGTTAACTTTTGGACAAAATTGTTAACCTTGCTGGACTTCAGTTCGCTCTTGAAAATCTGATGCTATTAACCCATGCTTCCTTCACAGAATTTTATGATGATCACATGAAAAGCCACATGTGAAAGCAATGCAGAAAACACAGAGGCAGAATGCTCAGCATTGTACTTGTACTACCTAAAGACTTAATAAGCTTTTGCCAAATGAATTGTGTTCGAACAAAATACAGTCTACTTTGTTCTGTTAAGGAAATGTGTTCAAAACCACAGTCTCATGAATGAAAAGTCAACCATGCTGCACAGTATAGGATTGGGGAAAAATTCTTTCTTGGGCTCATCGAGTGTCCTCAGGGTTCAGAATGGCTTTCTAGAGCCCATATACTTGTAATTGTAAATAATCATTGCCCTCAAATATGATTTGACTTCTAACAAATCAGATGAATAAGATCTTTATTACTTACTGGGGTTTTATGCTACCTACCAAATGTATTCTTATATTCTTATATATACAGTCTTATAAAAGTGCTAAATTGTTTCTATTTAATTTCTTAAAAAAAAAAAACACACACATATGGATTGTCTACTGTGTCTGAGGCAATTTCTCCTTTGGCTCTCTTATGTGTGGAGGACATTTTGAGGAATTGGCCTTTGTTCTGTGTTTTGAGATTAGGAGGGCAAAACTCCAAGATGCTGTCCATTTTCATATTTATACCCTTACTATAACCTCTTGCTTTATTTATTAAATGTCTCTTTACAATTATTCACATGTAGTGCCATATATAGGAGTGAGTTCAGAACATCTCAAGTTTTAGTAATACTTGAGGGAAAAGGCATTTTGCTAGAAGCTAACATCAGTGTGTTAAAAAAATTGTCCACCAAGCAGAAGACTCATGGGCTGTTCAAATATGTATTCTCTCTTGCTACATAGCAGAACAATAGAGGAGGAATGGATGTCAAAGAGAGTAAAGAGAGTAGTGCTATTTTTCTTAGAATATGCTATCTTAAGAAATCTTATTTTTATTTATTTATTTTGCAGTGCTGGGGATAGAACTCATGGTCTTGCACATGCTAGGCTTGAGCTCTACCACTGAACTACACTGCCATTCCTTCTTTTATGTTTTACAATAACACTGTTGTCCCCTATCCAAGCTCTAAAATTTACTTAATGAATTGCTCATCCTACTTCTTACACAGTTTGTTTTCCTCTTTCTAGACATTTATTACAATTTAATTTTTGTTTTGCTATAGTATTTTCTTTAGTGTGTTTTTCAAAGAATAAAGTAGAATAATTTTTTATAATGCAGAATATTTTTGCAAGGATTCTCATATAATAAAATATTTTTAGTTTTCCCTTACATATAAATAATTTAATGTCAGGTATAGAAATGTTGAATCAGATCAATTTTTTTTTCTTAGAAAGTCTGAAAACATTACTTGCTGGTTTTAGGTTGAGTATAGGGTGGTACCAGAATAATTTTCTTTGATTTTAAATAGAATAGCTGACTGAGAATGTAGCTCCATGGAAGAGCTCTTGCCTAGCATGCTCAAGGTCCTATGTTTGATTCCCAGCACTGCTGTAAATAAATAAACAAATAAATAAACAAATAAATAAACACACACATACACACGTATGTACAAATAAAAGAGCTCTCTCTTGTCTGAGAGTTTTAAGACTTTTCACTCTAAAGGATAAATTCCCAAACCTGGTCTGGAGAACTTTTTATATGACATATTTTCTCATTTTCCTTCTAGGAAGAAGTTAATATTGCTGATAAAATGTCGAAACAACTTAAAAATAAACTTTAATGAACTTAAAAAGAGTCTGGGTCTGGGAAATTAGCTTCTCACTGCTCAGCTGACCATCAGTCAAAAATCTAATGATTTTTGAACAAATCTCTTTCATTTCCTCCTCTTTTTGATACATGTGTTTACCAAGAGAAAAATCTTTAAACTGATCTGTTTCTGCTTCTAGAATCTACCTTTGATTTTGACAAATGTTTATAAGTCAAATTTTTGTTTGTTTGTTTTAGTATGAGGGATTGTACCCAGGGGAGCTTAGTCACTGAGCCACTTCCCCAGCTCTTTTTATTTTTTATTTTGAGATAGGGTCTTGCTAAGTTGCTTAGAACCTCGCTAAATTGCTGAGACTGACCTTGAACTTGAAATCCTCCTACCTCAACCTCTGCAGTCACTGGGATTACAGGTGTGTGTCACCAAGCCTGGTTTATAAATCAATTTTCTAAAAAGTTTTATTTCTTCTTTTTAATCTTTATTTTTGAAAGCCAGAAATTTCCTTGTACATGTCTAAGTGTGAAAGATGGCACTGTTGTTGATGAATCAGAAAGAATGGAGGCATGAGAAAACCTTTAATTTGTTTCAGAATTTTTAACTTGCAAGTAATGGAGAAACCATTAAGGTTGTGAAGGAGAAGACTTTGGGATGATAGTTCTGGTGGTGGTGGCAGATAGAAAAGCAGAGACTTATTTGTATTATTGAGTTAGTCAACTTTTTATTACTGGAACAAAATATCTGAAAAATCATCTTATATAGAGAAAAAATTATTTTGGCTCAGAGTTTTGGAGGTTGCAGTCTATAATTGGTTGCTCCCATTGCTTTTTGGGCCTGTGGTGAGCAGCATATCATGAGTCAGTGTGTGACAAAACCATTCCCCTCATGGCCAAGATGCAAAAGAAGAAGGAAGAGGAGGGGCTTTCATCCCACAGTCCCCTTCAAGTGAAGCCCGCAATGACAGGGAGACCTCCTAGTAGTCCTCATCTCTTAAAGGTTCTACCACCTCCTGGTAGTATCAAACTGTGATTCTTTTCAGGACACTTATCCAAACCATAGCAATTGTAAAAAGCACCTTATCACCTGTTAAAACTGTGCACTTGAAGAATCAAGGCCGGTTTTAACCTTCTTTACCCTCCTTCAGTGGTTCCAAACTTGAGCCTCACTGCAAATCAACTGAATTAAAGTTTCTTGGGACAGAGTCAAGCATCATGGCTGTTATTTTTTAACTTCTCCAGGTGATTCCAAGGGCAAAGTGAGCTGAGAACCAGTATAAATATTTGACTGCTATGTTGCACCCATCTCTTTCTTTGTTCAATTTCCCTATACCTTGTTGCCATGAAGTATATTCACTTAGATATAATTCCCCCCAATTTAGTCATCAATCCAGCAACTCTGGGTAGAACTTGTTTTTATACCTGAACTATGCTATAGGATAGAGGACCTCCATAGGGGATGCCAGACTGTGTTAATAAGCACCCCCTTCCCTTCCTGATTTGGATCCCAAGGACTTAACTCCCAAGCTCTCACTGCCATCACTACCTGGGACATAGAATGACTTGCTTGTCTCTGGGTTCTCAGGAATAATACTCCCCTGTGCTCATTCCCAAATTGACAGTCACTCAATTACTTATGTTCATGATTCCTTCCCTGCAACCAGGCAGGGTTGTTCTGTGCTTGTATTTCCAACTTCTCAGGAGGCTGAGGCAGAAAGATCATTTGAGTTGGAGGCCAGCCTGGGTGACACAGTGAGACCCTGTCTCTTAAAAAAAGAAAAATAAATGATTCCTTTACTGTATCCCTGTCTTGTTGGAGGCAGTAGTTATGTAGGAACAGCAATTGGACAATTCTTTACTGGGTCAATACTACTAGGAACTGAATCAGTCTGAAGTCATTGCCAGCACACAGTAACCAGAGACTCAAAATGAGCAAAACATTCATAAGAATGTGGAAGGGCGGGGGGAGCCTCTAAGATGAACTCTCAGAGCCTCTTGACCCATATAACATTCTTTCTTTCTCTGATCATTCCCGTGCTTTCTACTGTCCTTTTTCTCATGACTCAGGCATTGGGACCCTTTCTCCTTATATTCTTTGGCTATGCAGAGCCAGGAGGCACAATGGAGTGATTGAGAATTTAGTGTATATTTGACTGACTATGAAAGGGAATATATGATTTTTGCGGTCAATTTATTTTCACCTCATTCATTCTCAGGCATACATGGTTTTCACCTCATTGATTTTCTGTGTTCATTGACTTGAAGCCTGCTGTTTATGGGAGGTTGCTTCATGTCTTCTCAAGCCATCTTTTTACTGCCTTGGCAACTCTCTGCTTTCAGCTTGAAGTAGTTTGAACTCATCTCAGTGTCTTATCTTACTCAATATGACATTTGCAGGGGGAAGGAAAGATGGTGGAAAGAGATAAACATCATTATAATTTGTACATGTATTATTACACGAATGGTGTGACTCTACAGCATGTACAACCAGAGAAATGAAAAGTTGTACTCTATTTATGTACAATAAGTCAAAATGCTGTCATGTATAACTAAATAGAACAAACAATAAAAAAATTTAAAAATGACATTTGTCTTTTTAGTAAAAAGTATACAATCTTTCTACAATCAATATTAAAATTTGAAGGGATCTTACAGATTATTGTAGTTTAGCTCTTTCATTAAATATGAGTACCCCAAAGATCAGGGAGGTAGGAGAATTTTCCTAAGGAGGTAGACTGCCTCCACGTAAAGAAAGGGAGAAAAGGGGAAGTGGAGAAGAGACTGACTGAAGATGTATCATATATCAGTTAGGAGGCTTTGGGCTGCAAGTAACAACATTTGATTCAAACTAGCTTAAATAATAAGGGCATTTATCATCTCACATACCAAGGAGTCTTGAGGTAGGGCAGACACCATTTGGAGAATGATTAGGGCTTTGGTTCCACTTCTGCATGATGCTTTACCTGACCTTTCTCTGTGTGATGGCTTTGTTCTCCTGATGACTTCCTTCATGGTCCTGAGATGACTACCACTAGCAACAGGGGTAATATGCTTCTTTGTTTGCATCCAAATGGAGAGAGAGGGAGAGAAAACATGGATTGGAAGTTCTCCTTTCCAGGTTGAGCGGACTGACTTAGGTCACAGGCATGCCCCTTGCTAGGAAGTTGTTAGAGGATGGCCATAAACTTGTGCCTGTGCTCCTAAACCCATCCCCAGCAAGCTCTGTGATTCATTTAGATCCATCAGCTCCTACCTCTGGAGATGGCGATGAGATCAATTTCCTGTGTCACTTGAGTTTCGTGAAGGAGTGGTTGTTCAGAGTTTCCTTAGGGAAAATGAAAGGAGGAGTGGATGGGTTGGGTAAGCAACCAAATGCATTCTCCACACCAGAAACCATTAGCAGTCACTTTCATTCGTAAAGCATGTGGCACAGAGCTCCCATGAGTAAATGCTGTAGAGGTAAATTGTAGAGGGAGAAGAAGAAATGGAAAGGGGACTGACCATGCCTTCTCCTGCCTCTAGAAACTCCATTCTATGATGAGAGTGACCAGGAGAGAAGAAAAATAAGGAAGCTTCTCATTTGATTTGTAGAAGGGCTGTGTATGTCAGGGTTGGGGTAGAATATGGTGCCTAACTTAGGGTATGGGCTGGGTGGAAACTACATTCTGACCAGGCATCCTTATTGCCTGAAAGGGATTTTTGAGTTAGAACAAAACTGAAGGAAGATTAGAAGCTTCACCTGAAATTTCTCTCTTGGATGAACTATAATCCTTTCTTGTCAAAAGATGACCCTTTCAGAAGGGGTTGGCAGTATGTGTCACCTCTCAGAGTTATGATGAGATTTCCAAGCAGCTCTGTGATTGCTCTTTTCCTACATTGTATGTTTCCTTTTTTCTGAACATTTATTTATTACCATCCATGAAGGCTGGTCTCAGGGCAGGATTCTCTCCCCACTATGATACATTGTTTTGACTTTAGACCATTCCCAGAATTTTTTACTATTCTTAACACTACTCATTTCAATTTATTGTCCTGGCCTTCCATGCTGCTCCATTGGGTGTATTTGATAGGGAGTGCTTTAACATTTGTGAAAAGCGTTTTCAAGAAACTGGCAGTTAGATAACATCCCTGGGTCTCAGTGATCCTTTTTTAAGCATCACCACCATCTACATTAATCATCCTGTTTTTGATGCATAGACAAAAGATGTGGAGCTGTTTCTGTAGGGCTTGGGGAGGGGGTTGTTTCTAGGAGCTGTTTCTTCCAGTCTGGAGAGGCGGCTTCAGTCTGAGTTGTGGGGGTGGTGTGGAAAAGCTTTTGGCTCCTGAATTACAATAAGGATTTGAATCAAGAGAGCCCACAAAGATTCTGCCCATAAAGCTGTTTCACTCTCATTTTCTTTTTTTGGAAGTGAAGCCCCAAGTATTAATGTTTTCCCCCACTGAATGCAACTTTACATGTGGAGTGCAAAAAGAGGGGAGGCTCAGAAAGAATTCCATGGAGATCCTCATCCCCCTCTTTCTGAGTAACTTACTTGAGTTCTTAGAATCTTAGGGAGTGTGTGCTGATATGTTTGGAGTCTATGTGAAATTGTTTTAAGAGCTGGGAGTTTCATTTTCTCGGGCTTATCTGTAGCACTAGGTTGCCTCTGATGCTTCTGTCTTCATCTCCCTAGCTGAAAGTTCTGATGTCTCCGTGGGCTGGTTTGGTCTGGCCCCAGATCCTAAAATCAATCCAGAAGATAGAAAGATGTCTGCAATCCCAGCCTTACCCACCATGAGAATTAAATCAAATGCCCCTGCAGACTCAGGATATCATGTTGTGCCATGTTTGCTAATTTTCCTTGCTCACTAATGTCCTTTACTGCCAACCAGCTCTAAGGGTAAGCCATGTTCTCCTGTATGCCACATGAGCTGCTTTATTCCACCAAGCCCTTTGATTCTTTCTCCATTCTCCAATGACCATTTACCATCTTCTAGCACCCCTACCTCTAACAGCCTCTATTAAATGGAATCCTTTCTTGAGCCCCAGCCTGCTGGACAGATTTCTTTCTACCATATGTGACTCTTGTTAGCCTTCCTCCTTGAAGTGGATCCATACCCTGTACTTCATCCCACTGGGTCAGTGGTCTCAGCCTTTGCCTGGTTTTGGAATCTTGAGGGTGTGACTACTGCCTGGGTTTGTCACCACATTGAACAAATCATATTGATGACTGTCTGCATCCTGTCTGAAGGGCCAGGCCCTTTGGCACAATATCTTAAACCAATCGTTAGAATATGAAGGCTGTAGATGCCTGGACAGTTCTGGAGTGTTGCAAGGAATCCAGGCATCCATATGTCCTCCAAGCCTTGTCTGGAGACTGAATGTAGAATGTCTTATATAAATATACTCATTATGTTTTGGAAATGTGTGTAGATGCTTCTGTATCTAATTAGACATAGATCTATTTAAAAGCATGACTGAATTCATAACATCTTTTTGTCATTGTGTATCTTCTCAATCAATCAACAGATACCAAAAATACAAGTGCAACACAGTATGATGTTGAAGTCCGAGAAAGGCTGCTTTTGCAGTCATTTTCTTCATTAGCCTGCTCTTGCCGATCTGCTAACTCCCTTGGATTTCAGTACTCTGCCTGCAGTGGCAAAACTCCTAAGAAACAGTTCATTCTGCATTAAATGTGAATCTTGGCTAGAAGTTTTTCCCTGCTAGCTACAAAAGGTAGGGGAGTCAGAATTAATCCCTTCTGAACTCTCTCCGTAGCTATCTCCAGGCAAATTGACTACCATGTTGTACTGACCTCAGAACAACTAATAGTCATGACTGACTCATGGTTAATGTTAAAGGGGAAAATGATCCCTGTTTCCGAACTGCTAAGGTGTGGAAGTATCCCCCAAAGGCCCTTGTGTTAAAATAATTTGTTGTCATCCTTTGGCACTGTTGGAAAGTGGGGAGATCTTAGGGAGGTAGAGCCTAGTGGGAGGCAGTTAGGTTATTAGGGGACATGCCCTTGAAGAGGATAGTGGGACCCTGGCCTCTTCCTCTTGCTCTGTTTGCTTCCTGTCCAGCATAAGGTTAATAGGTCTCCTCAGTCATGTACTCCTGCTGTGACATGCTATGCTGCCACAGGCCCAAAGTGATAGGATTGAGCAACCATGAGCCAAATCCTCTGAAACTGTGAGCCAAAATTAATCATTTCTTCCATTTAAGTCGAGTTTCTTAGGTATTTCATCACAATGTCTAAAATCTAACACACAAACCTGTTTTGACTTCAAGAATCTAAAGATGTCCATATCCTTAAAGGTTAGTGGAGGACTGGGGTCCTAGAGATTTTTAAGATGTATATGAGAACACTGCTTTGTTCACATTAATTGTAGAAGCAAACTCTGGTTTCTAAGACAATATGAGTTAGCATCATAAAAATACCTCATTCTGTAGGAACAAACAGGAAAAAGCAGTCAGAACATATAATTTACAAGTTAATATTTTGCCAAGACTAACCCAGATTGGACCAGACTACAAATTCATGATGGAAGCTAGAATCCCCTTCCTCCATCCCCATCCTCTTTATTTCCCACTTCTATCCTGTGTCCAGGTATAAATCTGAGATACTGGATACCAAGGGAAGACCCTGAATTCTGGGACTGAGTGAACTCAATACAAGTTTTTAATGGCTCTCTGAACCTCTGAGGTTATTGTGTGGCTCCAAGTTGTGTCAGAGGAGGGAACAGAACCCCAGAACCAGAAAGTTGTGTCAGAGGAGGGAACAGAATCCCAGAACCAGAAAGCTTACTTAGCACTAGAGTGGAAGAAGTCTCCTTGCCTCCCTCAGGTCCAGAGGAGCTATCCCTTGTATTAAAGCAGAGCATTCACTTTCTGTCTCCTCTATGGGGGAGAGTTATAGAAATAGAGCCGTGTCTGCAAACACCCTTGTCCGAAATGAAAGGGAGTTGCAGAGGCAATTTGATAAGACTGTTCAGTCTGATGTGGTGTGCGTTGCCCTTAATCCACCCTTTCTGAGTCAGTAAGCAAGCCTGGGAGAGTCAGTCTGTTTGGGGAAGTTTAGGTAGGAGAGAAAGTAGAAACGTTAGAAGTGACATACATCACCTGTAACTCCACAAAGGAAAACTGAGCTCTGAAAGAGGTATAATGATAACCAAGTTCCCTTACTCCCGCCTGCCCTACTACAAGCCTAGGGCAAACATTCTATGTCTCTCTTGTCTGGACTATGAGATCTGGTCCCCTGAAATGGCAATAACAACAATCTGTCAGGTATCAAGAGGGAGTGCTTACACAGGGCTATGGATGGCACTTGTGCTGTGACACAAATAGAAAAAATGATCATAGTTCTTACCTTCATGGAGCTTGTGATTTTAAGGAAAGCACAGGATAAAAGAAGTAAATAAACAAATACATATAAAATTATTTATTCTGAGAAGGAAACAAAATGTGCTTAGAAAATGACAGTGGATTTCCTTTAGATAGTCAGGGAAGACTGTTTATAATACTGAGTTATAAAGGATGAGAAGGAATCAGTCTACTTATTAGTAGGATGAGTGGGATAAGAGTACTTTGGGTAGAGAGGAAAGTGTTCAAATGCCCTGGAAAGGGATAGAGCATAGCTTTCTATCAGATGAGATCAGAAGAGTTACCTCCCTAACATCACCCAATGGCAGGAGAAATACCCATTTAAAGATGAACTAATTGAGTAACTAAAGCTAACCAGTAACCTGGAGTTTACTCCAAAATTGTCATTTGCAAGGGAGATAGAAATGCTCAGAAATCTCTCAACAGACTGACCTTGAATTCTACTGCTTAGTTTTCATTAAGACTTTTAATAGTGCTGTGATTTTTTTTTTCTACTACCAAATGGAATTCTATTTTGTATCATGACATGTGACTTTAAAAACAGGAGAGAGCTGTATTCTCAGTGGGGGAAAAATGACTAGAAAGAGGATGTCTTAGAGAAAACAAAGACGCAAGCCAAGGCAGAGACCAGGCTCTTATCTGCACAACCCCAGATTCTGGTCAAGAAAAGCTCAGAGAGATCAGAGACGAGTCTTAATCTGTGATAAACAGATGGGGGGACATAGAAGGCTATTGTCCATGATGGGGCTGGGACAAGCCTGAGGGACTGGATTTGGGGAACAGAATTTTCTAGGCCAGGTCAGGCTGCCTGACTGTGTAGTTAGTCTGAGAAGGGCTCTGACTGTGTAGAACTTTTATTCAAGACCAGGGACAGACACTGGTGTTAGAGTCCAAGTTTATGGAATGTATTTTTATATGTATATGTCTCTACATGCAAACATGTGAAGAACATCGCACACAAAGTATTTTAAATTGCTAAGGAAACTTTCATAGCCTCAGAAGAGTTCCAGGCAAGTGACCTCATTTACTTCACAGTCCCTCTGCTTGTGTGCAAGACCCCTCATGTAAGGTTATATGACCTAACATTACTCAACAAAGAAAAAAAAAGGCAACAAACAGAGATCAAATGGTGACTCTTTGCTGTGGTGGCAGTGTGGGGTAGAGAGACACAAGTAAAAAAGAATCAAATAGGCTAGAGTTCATTGCCAGAGAGGCCATCAGAGCAAAACTGGAATATGGTTGTGGCAGGGAAAGGAAGAATAGAGTGAATCAAGTCAGACAGGTGGCAGGTCATCTGCCTCTGCAATGATGTTTGTGTGACTTTGGTTAGCTTCATCCATAAAAAGGAACCATTATCACTGTTGGTAATTAGCATGTGATAGGAATAGCTTAGCCTACACAAAGTACAGTGTATGTTAAAATCCCTTTGGCCTAAAATATAAAGGAAATCCCTTCACCTTTGACTTAGACTGATCTGCTAAAAAGCCCAATAGTGAGAACAGCCTTAAGTCACTTACGAAAGAGGAGGAGTACTAATTTCCAGGGTCCCACCTTTGCAGGTTCCCAGCGGCCTTTCCCTGCCAGGGATTTATCCCCAGTGTAACACTGACTGGGATTTGCTTTCAAACCTATAATTTTCCTAAATAGAAAATTCCTAAACTTTAATCCCATTCTTCCTGCTACCCTCTGGAAGCACATAGGCACAAATCATATCTCATTCCCATGGTGACTTGTGAAGTAACTTCTTCAATAAACTTCAACACAATACATTTATACCCAGATAGGAAAGGCAGGTTTCATGTACTGACTGTCTTTTTAGGAATACTTTTTCATTGAGCAAAAGCTTACTGAGAATTTACCATGCATTGGACGCTGCATTAGACCCTGGGAATACGAGGGACAACTAAGAGAAGGTCTCATCTTGGAGATCTGTCCATCACCCAGTTGGGGTGGGGAGCACTTGGTGATCCACATAGTAAGATTTGTGCTGCGCAGAGCACTATGAGGGCATTTGGAAAGAGGATCCTGGAGAAGGAAAGCAAGGAATGACTTAAAAATAGAAAATCTCAAATGCTGGTTCCAGCTGACAGGAGATACACTCAAGGACATGCTGAGCAGCATATCTTTCACATGGCAGCCTGTGGGACGTCTCCTAGTGCAGTTTGACCAATCAAGGTGACAGTCATTGACTTGGGAAGCTTGGTTTAGAAGGCTTGAGTGTTTTCTTATCTGGATCAGATAATCTCTGAAGTCTTGCTACATTTTGGTTTATTTTTATTTTTAATTTTACTTTATTTCATTTTTTTTGAGAATAATACTTGTATGAGAACTTAGACCTATTATCTTGCACAGAAGAACATGACATTTTAACCGTATATATGTCAAGTACTCCCTGGGAGTAACTTAAACACCCAGTAAAAGTTCATCAACTCTTTCAGATCACTTGAAATAACATTTACAACACAAGTGAGGAGTGTTGAATAATTAGTTTAATTGCCTTTTCTAGGAGCATATACAAAACTTGCAGTTAATTTTCGCTTGTCAGGACATATCTTATTATTGTGATTTATCATGATGCCATTCAATAAGCAGTGTTTCATGGACTTAATTGGGTAGAACCTCGATTGGAACTATTTTGCAGGATCCCAAATAATGTTAGAAAAAGTGACTACCAATTATTTGTATAGGTGTGTGTGTGTGTGTGTGTGTTACTGGGTATTGGAACACACACATACACACGCACACACACACAAACACAAACAGATAATTGAATGATTGAACTCAGGACCTTGCACATGCTAGGCAAATTCTCTATCACTGAGTTACATCCCCAGACCTCCAATTTATTCTTGAACCCTACCTTGATGGAGAACAATGCGTAGAGAGGCTAACTTTGAGAAAGTCAAAGGCAGACTGGTTTGGTATTGTCAGTTTTGCTTTTGGACAATCTGGCTGCCCTCTATATTTGTAGTGATTTGTAAATATCAAGCTGAAGTGTTAGAGCATACCTGCAATTTTAGAGTGTCTATAAATTCATTTGTATGAGATTGCATAAAGCTCCATAAGAAAAGGAGGACTGGAAATGTGGCTTTTTGGGCAGGGTGTAGTTTAAAATGCAATGCTGCAGATTACTTTGAAAGTATTTTATTATGGGGATCTGAATTGAAGGGTGATTGAGAAATTTGGTTTTGCTGAAAGAGATGATTGTATAAAAGTATAATTCTTTTCAAATGACTGGAGTGCTATCTTTGCTAATTAATTAATTCTGTGGTACCAGGGATTGAACCCAGGGCCACTAAAGCTACATTCCCAGCCGTTTCTAAATTTTATTTTGAAGGAGGGTCTCTCTTAGTTACCTAGGCTGTCCTTGAGCTTGTAATCCTCCTGCTTCTGCCTCCTGTATGCTAATTTGGATCACAGTGCTTGACACTAGGACAGTTACGAGGTTGCAACTATGTATATAACCTTAGTGTTTTGACTCTCAGTGCCATGTTTCTACAAAGGTTGAAATAACTGATGGTCTATGGAGGTGCTAAAAGCAGCGCTGTCAATGGCTAATCTTTAGGGACTCAAAGAATTGTTTTTACTTCCACTTTCATGTCTGCAGTTATCTACTCAACTGCTACCATATGGCGTTTCTGTCTTCATCAATCCTATTAGCATGTTTGATTCACATGTTAAAAGTTCAAAAATAGGACTGAGGCTTTAGCTCAGTGATGCAGCACTTGCCTTGTATGTGTGCAACCCTGGATTTGAACCCTAGCATTGCAAAAAACAAGATAAAACAAAACCTCAAAATAAAATTAAATAATTCTGGTGTCAAATATTTAGAACTTTTAATTTTTTAGAAGGACCCGCCTTAAAATTATAATAAAATACCTCTCTCACATAACTTTAAAACATTTTTTTCTTAAGAAAATTTGTAGCATCTTGGATTTATTAGAAACACATATACACACACATTTTTATGTCTCCTTTTATTACAAAGAACAAAACCAAAAAAGCTGCATTTCCTTTATTGAGGGTTGAAATGTCCCCCCAAAAAAGATGTTCCTAATCTCTGCTACCTGTGAATGTGAACTTATTTAGAAATAGAGGAGTTGGGGATGCAGCTTGGTGGTAGATTGTGTGCTTAGCCTATGTGAGACCCTGGGTTCAATCCCCAGCAGCCCACTCCACCCCTAAAAACCCTAACCCTAAAAGAAAAGAATGAAAAAATCTTTGTAAATGTAATAAAATTAATATGATGCTATAATGGATTAGGGTGGGTATTAATCTAATAATTAGTGTTCTTATAAGAAGAAGGAATTGAACACAGAAACACAGTGCTACAAAATCAAGAAATAATAAGGATTGCTGAAAATCGCTAGAAGCTAGGAAGGTCAGGGATGATCCTCCCTTAGAGCCTGAGAAGGAACAAGGCCCTGCAAATACTTGAAATGGGACTTTTAGCTTCCAGAATTATGAAAAAACAAATCAAACAGTTTGTTGTAGTTCTTTGCAACCCTAAGAAACTAACACATCTTCCTTCTCTTAAACTTGCATAGTAAATATTAAGTCCCTGTGAAAATTGTCAGAATCAAAATGGAGCTATTTGTATCAAGTCTTAGGAAATCAATCAAGCAAACAAGCAAGCTGGGAGTCTTATGAAGAAAGTGATCTCACACATGTATGTTTGATTGAAAGAACTATCACAAAAGATTCTTCTAGAACCACAACAGCCTTGCACAAAGGCCACCACAACCTTACACAGAAAGTGCTTCTGCAAGGGTATCTGCCCAGCAACTGCCTATCCAACCTTGGACTGGTGTCACCCTTGTTATTGATCCTTTTATCCAAGGACGATTGATTTGAAACAACTTATCTAATCTCATTTCACCTTTAAAAGCTTCCCCTTGCCTCAGCCTCTATATGTGCACTCTTCTTTTACTGTGTCACCTATATTCCCATCGAGTTGTTCTGCTCTTCCTAAAAAAGCTAACGTTTGGAGAATCTCTTTCCATTTGTTCTTTAAATCAATAGTTCCTAACACAGTGTTCCCCCTCGACACACATTTTTTTTTGTACTGGGGATTGAGCCCAGGGCCACTCAACCCACTGAGCCACATCCCCAGCCCTTTTTATATTTTATTTAGAGACAGGGTCTCCCTAAGTTGCTAGAACCCTGCTAAGTTGCTGAGACTGATTTTGAACTTGTGATTCTCCTGCCTCAGCCTCCTGAGTCACTGAGATTTCAGGTGTGCACCACTGCACCCAGCTAGCATTTACCTTATAAAGAGTTTATGGTTACCTATGCATATTTCTAAACTAGGCAAGTTGGATCATACAAATGACTTCTTATCTTATGGGGCTCACAGAATCCCAGAGGAGTATCAACAGCAAAAACTGAAGTCTCACTTAACTGGACCTTTGTGACACAGCCAGGGAGGATTACAATGTTATTACCAAAACTGGGAAATCAGACTCACAGAGTTGTGCTACTGCGTTGTTAATAATTTAGGGATTTCCATTACAAGATGTTTGGTCCTCCTGGGGTATCAGTGAAAGATTTGAGTTCGATTAAGTCATGACAACAAAGGTTGTCTGCTTTATCTTCAACAAATGTAGTTCCTTCGTTTGACCATTGGTTAGATGAGTTCTATAAAAGATGAGGTAGGTTGTGATATAATTTTATTGTTTTGTACTTTGTGGTTTGCAAGTTTCACCAATAGGGAGACTTATGTGTCTCCCTCCCTGCCCAACTGAGAACCTTCCCTGAAGTTAGGATAGGATACACACAATGGCTAGTGGTGTCTGGTCTCATGATTGAAATGATAACCTATGTTTGGACTGGTGGTGTAACCTAGTGGTAGAACATGTGTGTAGCATGCACAAGGCCCTGGGTTCAATCCCCACAATGAAAAAAGAAATATAAATAGGAAGAAATGATTATCTATGTGTTCTGTCAAAGATCTAATTGACAACCACATTTTATTCTTTTTTATTTTATTCTGCAAAATTAGTCATTATTAAAACAGACAAATATATTGGCCATAAAATAGCAGAGTGAATATTCTTATAGTGGGTGATAAGAAAATAAGCAGTTCTGTATAGTTCAATTTTTTAATATATCAGATTCCTAAACTTTATACTGTATGTAGTCTCAATATTGTGCTCACACTTTTTTTTCCTAGCCTGTAATGAATCTGGGGACTATAGACTGGGATGGTAGGATGCCTCTAGAACTCAGAACATCAACTATAATAATAAAACGCAGCTTTCTCCCTGGCCCACAGAACATGGACTACACTGTGAATAAAGATGCTAAAAAAATACACAATAATTCAGCTACAAAGACAATGTGTCCACAGAAAGGATATGGTCAAAACAGAAAGTAAGATTTAATTAGCAGATTATATCCCAGGAGGACGCCGGTGACATCTAAATGGATACCTCCATCCTCACTTGATCTTTTGAACTTGATTCATGTTTAAAATGAGTTAAATTAACATTTCATCTAGGTATTCTAGAGGCACCTCAAAATCAATGTCCCAGATTAGCACAGTTCCCAGCATACAGCAGGTGCTGAAGAAATATTTTTGAAAGAGATGAATAAGTAGTTCAGGTGCTTCTCTCACAAACCCAATTGCTCAGAATTTTCTTTATGAGTGGATGGCACAAACATTTAGATGTTAATGCCATCTAAAACCTCTGAGTCAATTGATTCTTTTTCCTGACACTGCCCATATCTCATTGATCACCATCTCAAGCCAGTTATCTACTTACTTTTCCCTGAAAAAAGCACTCACCTGCTCTCCCTGACAGGTGAAGGTGGGGTGGTTTCTAACTGCTTGGCCTACTAGGTGAAGTTTTATCTGCCTCCTCCAGGAAGCTTGAATGTCTCCCTTTATTAAGACACAACTCTCTCCCTTATTTATTTATATTTCCCCTTAACCACACTGTGTTACACGTCTCTGAATATTCAATTCCCAGTCTCCATCCTGTTGAGATTCAGTGGATGATGAAGACATGGGATGTGATGAATGGAAGGACACTATGCTGGGTCAAAGGGGAGGACAATAGACACATGAAGAGTGATCTCTACCACCTCTGGTTGACCCTTGTCTGAGAAGCAACCACAGAGGCCATGAAGAAGCAAGCCCCAGGTTGAGGGATGGTACCAAGCAGATGCAGGAGCATCTGACTGGAAGTAGAGTAACTGAGGTGAGCAGTGTCTGTTGTAATCCACAAGTCCTTTTATAGAAGCAGATGAGTGTCCATTGAGAACAAATTGGGTTGGGTTGTGGCTTAGTGGTACAGGGCCTAGTGTCTAATATGCAGGAAGTCCTGGGTTCCATCCCCAGCACTGCAGAATAAAAGAAAAGAGAAAGAAAGAAATTGATGTGTGAAGGATGATATTTGGTGTGCACTGCCCTTGTCATGTTGGTCGTCCCCTACACTCATCACCAGGGTGGAGGTGTAGGCTCAGGAGGGGAATGTAGTGACCAGCCATTACAATAGAGGGGGCTGCAACTCCTCTTTCTTCTTGGTTACTAAATGCACCTCGTAGGGTGAAGGAAATGCTCCAGGGAGAATGGAGAGTAGCACCCCCCACCACACAGACACAGAGGAAGACAATTGGCACCCTGAAAAAGTCTGGTAGCTGGCCTGGAGTCTGTCCTTGCTCTGGGTTCTGTGGTCATGTACTTTCATCTTAATCAATGTAACTGAAAGAGTTCTTTGATACAAGCCAGGGCACCATGATAGAGCTTGGATCATGGTTGAATGTGTGTCTATTCTATTCAACACATAGGGTATGTGGTGACTGGTATACTCCTGGCATTGAGCAAGCTCTTGAGGCAGCAGGTGGGCAGGCACAAGGTGAGGTTCTGCACCCTGCTTCATCTGCAAACCACATTCCAGTCTTCAGTCCTCAAGCATCCTGGGTGCTTTGGGACATCATTAAAGCAAGGGACTCTTCAATAAGCCAGTGGGGGCTCTGACAGTCTCTCTCTGTAAATGGTTTAGTAAACCTTGAGCCACACCGCTGTTTACTTTGATCACAGACAATATCCAAGGTCAGAGAAGATCATTCACCTAACAGATTTTTTTGGAAGGAGCCATGGCTCTAGGGTCTGTATAAACAAATCCTGGCAGAAACTTAGACCACTTCACTAAGACCTGGGGTCTTTTTCCAGTGACACCATTGGTTAGTAGTTAGAGATGGTGGATTTATTTTTATTGTCTAGGATGGTGATTCCCTGATGCTGACCTGTGGAAAGAGTCATCCTGTGACTAAGTTATTTACACTCCATCAGGAAGAAAATGGAGACTATGGAGGGAAGTTCCCCACTTAATTCAATGTATTCAGTTAATCTGAGATTATATCTTTATATTCCAGAGTTAAAAAAAAAAAACTTTCTTGCTGAAAGCATGAGTAAACAAACAAATTCAGAATGTAGATTTCAAAAAAGAATCTTCTAAAGAATCAGTAGCATGAAAAACAATTTTTTGGGGGGGTTGGAGTACTGGAGATTTAATTCAGAGGTGCTTTTTCACTGAGCTGCATCCTTATCTGTTTTTGGTTTTTGTTTTGAGACAGGGTCTCACTAAGTTTGCTTAGGGTCTTACAAGTTGCTGAGGCTGGTCTTTAACTTGCCATCCTCCTGCCTCAGCCTCCTGACCTGCTGGGATTACACGCATGCTTCATCATGCCCATCAACATTTTTTTAAAATAAGATCTTAATTGACTTTATTTTCCATTATAGAGTTGGGCAACATTTCATTCCATAAAACAGGTGTTCCCCCCCCCTTTTTTTGGTGCTGGGGGATTGAACCCCATGTTCCCCTTTTTTTAAAAAAAAGTGTAGCAGTGGGCTGGGGTTGTGGCTCAGTGGTAGAGCGCTTGCCTGGCATGTGTGAGGCACTGGGTTTGATTCTCAGTACCACATAGAAATAAATGAATAAAATAAAAGGTCTACCAACAATAAAAAAAAAAAAAAGGTGTAGCAGGACTACTCTTGATTAAAAATACAAAAGAGACATAGATAGACAAGTATGGAACTGGATTAAGTCTTGGATGGAAAACAAATTTATAAAGGACATTTCTGAAACAATGGTGAAAATTGAATATGAACTGTTTTTTAGGTTTTTATAATTCATGCTAATTTTCCTTCTTGCCAGATGTTGTACTCGGCTTTTCACTGCTGTGACTAAATGATCTGACCAGCACAATTATAGAGGAGGAAAGGTTTATTTGAGGGCTGATGGTTTCAGAGGTCTTAGTTAGTAGAAGGTCAGCTCCATTGTTTGGGGCTCCAGGTGAGGCAAGATATCATGGTGGAAGAGCGTGGCAGAGGGAAGCTTCTCACATCACCAGGAAGGAGAGGGAGAAGGAGAAGGAGAAGGAGAGGGAGAGGGAGAAGGAGAGAAGGAAAGGGAGAGGGAGAGGGAGAGGGAGAGGGAGAGGGAGAGGGAAAGAGAGAGGGAGAGGGAGAAGGAGAGGGAGAGGGAGAGGGAGAGGGAGAGGGATACATGAAAGAGTATTTAGGGAGGAAATAGTTAAAATTATACAACTTTCAAGTGGTCTGTAAAAAGAAAAGTTAAATAAAGAAAATGTGGCCAAATGGAAACACTTTGTGAATATAGATGAAGGGAAAATTTATATTTATTATGATATTAATTCAGCTTTTCAGTAAGAAATTTTTCAAAAAAAAGTGTGAAATTTTTTTGTGAATTTTTTTTCTTAAGATAAAGATTTTTCAAAACAAATTGAAAAATTTCAGGATAAAACCAAGAAGAAAAGCTTTTCCTCTTAATAAATATTATAATGGTATGACATATTTGGGTTGTACTCTCTTAACTGACATAAACTACTTTCTTTTCTTCTTTGAGACAGGGTCTTGCTATGTTGCACAAACTGTCTCGAACTCTTGGGCTCAAGTGATCTTCTGACTTCACTCCCAAGTAGCTGGAACTACAGGTGCATGTCTCTACTTGACCAGCTTTGAACTATTTTCTTTTCAAATAATTTTTTAATGTTTGTAGACCTTTATTTTATTCATTTATTTATATGCGGTGCTGAGAATAGAACCCAGTGCCTCACACATGCTGGACAAGTGCTCTACCACTGAGTCACAACCCAGCCCTTTGAACTATTTTAAAATAAAGCATTTTAAAAACAAATAATGCAACAATATCCCATATTTCTGAAATTGTACTCATATGGAATAATTGTTTTATAATAAAATAAAATAAAAATTTGAGAATACAATTTTGATTCTTCTTCTTTAACTGTTATGGGTCCAGAAATTCTGAATGTCTACTGAGTGCTGCTCCAGTGCTTGGCTTGTGCTATGCAGTGTTCTCCAGCATTCTTTATGACATGGCACACACAGAAGATGGTGATATTTTTATGGTCAATGGGTGAGGCTGCTAATATCTGAAGGCGACCAGCCCAGAATCTCTGGCTGTCTCCAGGATGAAGGGTCACTATCTTGGCACCCTCAGGAACCATCTGGGCCACACAAATGTGCCATGGTCCACAGGTTGGGTAACTATGCTTCCATGCACAAAAGTGCTGTGTTGCTTTCAAGATGATTTGAAACATTAGATTGAAAAAAATCTCTCTAGTCCAATATGCTATGGATTCATACCTAGGATAGTATGACTAAGGTTAGATATCAGTGTGTATTTGTGATTGCACTAAATACCAGTGCAGGGACCCATCTCTCTAACATGTTCCATCTGTATCATCATTCATCCCAACACTTGTTAAGATGTATCTTGAGTTGTAACAAGGTTCACAATGAGGCAGACTCCTCCAGGAGCATATGGATCAATCTCAGGAGCTAATGTTCTATCTCTAGCTTTTGTGATTCAGTCCAACTTGAATGGATTGAGATGAGGCAAAGAAATACTCTAGAAACAAAAGCCTTGATAAGGAAAGTTAACCCAGTTTAATTTAAACCTTTTAAATGAGGTATCATCTCCTGTTTAAAGCTCAAAATTCTTAAGGTCTATGTGACTAATTTAAATATACTGAAGTTTTTCTGTTAGTGGTCTGTTGGTTTCTTTCTTTCTTTTTGCTTCTTTTTTTTTTTTTTTTTTTGCAGTTTTGGGGTAGAGCTCAACAGCCTCACACATACTAGGCAAGTGCTCTACCACTGAGCTGCACCCACCAGCTAAGAGGCTGTTACAATGAAGAGGAATGAGTACTGTCTGGGCTTAGAAAAGTGTTTTTTAAATCCTTCCTGGTGCATCAGAATAGCCTGGTGAGCACAGATACTTTGTGTGTGTGTGTGTGTGTGTGTGTGTGTATATATATATATATATATATATATATATATATATATATATATATTTTTTTTTTTTTTTGGTGAGTGGGGAGGTCTTGGATCTAAACAAGAGCCACATACACTAGTCATGCCCACACTCCAACCCTGGAAATCCTATTTTTCAAAAGCACCATACCAAGTTGATCCTAATGTGTTACCAATGACTAAGGCCTAGTTAGTCAGGAGATGTTAGTAAAATACTGAGAAGTATAAAAAGTTTTGCCGGAGCTGACAGTGTAGCTCAAATGTAGAGCGTGTGCTAAGCATGTTGGAGGGGCTGGGTTCCATTTCCAATATCACCTATGAAAAACCTACAAGAAAGTGTTTAATGTGAAACATCAGTTTTATGAAATAACTACTGCAGGTTCCTTTCTGGCTTCTCCTAATTTCCCAACATGGTTAACTCATTCTGAAGTTTCTGTTGTCTCATTTTTTTTTTCTGTTGCTCAGTAAGAACCTACATGCCTATGACTGGCACAAAAGAAGTATCTGGATGGTACCTCTGTAAGAATGTGTGAGGGTGCTATTGACAGAGAATGTGCTTTCTTTTTAAAGCCAAATACTACTGCTTTTTTTTTTTTATCATTTATCAGTAGAGATTAATCATGCCTTGCTTCCTCCTGTGAACTTGGGCAACTTGGAGTTCCCTGCATTGACTGACCATCTGGATTGTGTGCCAGAGAGTAGCCAGAAAATAAAATCATTGAACCATTGCTTAATTCCAGATTCATATTCAACTTCTTTTTTCATAATGTGAATTTGATGATCAAAATAAAAACAAGGAAACAAACATCATCCCAAAGTCCAGAATAAAAGTGCAAATTTGATGCTGAGGTCTGCAGGATTCAATTAGCTTGATCTTGGAGAAGTGAAAATCATGAGGTTCAGGTATCCTAATAAGGATGACAATGACAAGAATGGTGATAGCTAACACTATGCCTATCAGGATCTAACTGAAGGTATCTGTTAGACTCCATTCTAAGTGCCTCATACCCACTCACTTATCTAATTTTCTCTACTACTGTAGGAGTTAAGTATGATTATCATTCCCATTTTATAGATGAGGAAGCTGAAACACGGAGAGGTGGGTTCTAGACTTGATTTTGCCTTTAATCATCCATGTGAGTGTATCTATAACACTTGGCCTCTTGACTTCTCAAATTTCTGGTTGGATTGGTGAATCTTCATGAGTGTTTTCTACTTGATGGTTCAGTAACTTTGTGAGTCATTAATGCTCTCTGATCTTCTGTTTCATTTCCCCAAGACTATCCATTTCTTATCGATTTAGTGACTTACTCTTTTTTTATCCTTGCCCTCCTTGTTTTCTATCAGTCTCTCTTCCCATTCCTTCAAGCTCTTCCACATTTTGACAAACTTCTCTTCTAGATATAGATGGCTTGTCTACATACATCAACACTGGAGTTGAGGGCTGCCATTTAGGACCCAAATTCAAGTCTTGGAACATTAGTGAGTCAAGTAATACCATTTTCTTGAAAATAACTTGGTCTTGGAATGAGTGAGAAAAGGATGAAATGACAACAGGAACTGAAGTACCACTTGAGCCAAGACACCACAGTGTAAGTTACTGCCTCCTCTTAGACTATCTTAATGAATATTGATCATATAACTGCTACTGTAATTCTTGGGATAGAAAGAATGATAATCATAGCATACTAACACATGAATAATGATGCAACTAAGAAAGTCAAAGTTTCCATTCTCTAAAAGGGTTGACAATGAAATTGGGAAAGTAGGAGGACAAATACTCAAGAAACTTCAGAGGACTGAGGTTTTCTGTTTATTCTAAAGAGCTAAGGGAAACAATGGACAATGATTTATCCCAGAAAAACAACTGTTTTAAATCTAAACATACAATAGCAGATTTCTGAATAACTAAGATCTTTTTCTCTGCTTTCAGAACCTTGAAATGTGTACTTTTCTATTCTCCATCTGCAAATATGAGGGTTCGCATGGTCATTATATTAAGAAATTACATAAAAAGTTCAGATAGATAAGGGAAAATATTCTCAGCTATGTAGGCCCACCTGGCAAGTCTAACACTCAATTCTCTATTTTACATGAGACCATAAAGTTTGTGGATTCCTCCAAGTATTCAAGTGACTCACATCAATGAAGGCGGTAAAGATGTTGGGCCAAAACACCATCGGAAACGTCTTTGTCAGCAGGGAGCAGAAGTTATATTAATTAAAATGTACTGAGAAGGTACAGGGTGCACTCCCAACGAGTCACAAAGCTATTTTAATCCTAATTAAGGATGTTCCTTCCTGGCATTTTGCAACATAGGGAATTAGAATAAAAAAGTTCGTGGCATTTCTAGAAGTAAGGTCAACAGACTCAGATTGGATCCCTTTCACTAAGTGGGCATATTTTGATAGACAGCTACCATTTTAATGAATTGGTGTTTATTCAATCTCCTCTCTAGGTTAGGAAAAGGTTCAGAGTGAAAGGATCTTGGGATATTGTGAAACAGTCACTGACCCTATAAAGGAAGAGTATGTGGAATGGAGGAGTCCTCTCCATTCGGGAACACTGCCATGCTCTGGGACCATTGCCCTGGAGGTCTGGTAGCTCAGCACAGAGACCCTTGATAATATATCAACATATCCTTTCCCAGAAACATAAGATACCATCAGGAATTTTATCCTTAGATAAGCTCATTAACCAGGGTACTTTGGTGATTCATTATAGAAACTTAGTGTTTTCTATATAGATTTTGAAAAATCTCATGAAACCATTGAGAAATTTCCTCACTGTTATCTCATCACATATAGACTGATGGCAAATCTTTGGACATGACTGTGAGCTGACATTTTATTCCTTGTCAAGAATTTTATCCATGAACACTTTCAAGCATTAGTGAATGGATACAACTTTCATCATTGGAAAGAGCAAGTTAAATAATTCAGGGCAAATAAATAAGAGGTAGCCTCACGTCCTCTGGATTTTACATTCTTCGTAAATCACTGATTTTCAAATGACAGATACTGTGCTTATCTTCCCTGTCCAAAAACGACTTCAGAGTAAAGAATTGGGGTAAAACTCAGATTAAGTGTCAGAGCTCCTTAAAAAGACTTTCCTGAATGAGAAAATAAAAGAGAAAAACATAATTTTTCAAGATGATGATGTAGAATGTTGAGGTTGTGAGTATGAAAATACATTTTTTTTTTCAAAGCTGGAAGAGCATGTGAATAAGAATGGTTTGTGTTGGCACCAGCAGAATTGACATTTGGGAGAGAAGAGAGTAGCTAGATTTTATCTGGAGAACTAGATCCTGAGCTTGCTTAGTTTTACCAGGAAGCAGCAAATGTAATAGGTCTCACCCTACCACCCATGTGTACCTTTGGTTAATACTTTCTAGACCAGAACCCAGGAAATAGTAATATGTGACATAAACATTAATTTGTATGTATAACTCTATCCATTAAAAGACCAATAAACAGGCAGCTGAATAGGACATTATGCCACAGATTACTTTAATAAGGCTCACCATATTGATTTCTGAGCATTCTCAGTTTGTTTATCAGAACAAAGTTTCATTTTTTTTCTAATTACTTGGACAATTTGTTGCTATGTTCCATGGCTTTTGCAACATATAGTTTACATTGTAGGAAAATCTCTGCCACAATTAATATCAAATTGGTTATCATGAACCAGTTTAATATGATCAAAACAACACTGACCAACTTCACATTGGCAGAAAAAAATTAGAGATGCGAAAAGATGGATAGATAGATGTAATATCATTGTAAGAGGGATTTTTGCCTGGATTCAATCTAAATACATCTCAAAAAATTGTAAAATAGAATCTACCAGCTAAAACTAATGAGCACAAAACTGCATTGATTTGGCCCAGGGTGGACAAATAGAACATCTGGCATATTTGGCACCAATGACACAGCTGGCATTGTTGGAAACGTTTCTGCAGAAGGTACAGATGCAGAAATGGGAGAATTGGTACAAACAGTGCAGATGGAACAGTTGGAACAGATGACAGTGGGCAGAGCTGGCGATGCTGGCACAGGTGTCATAACCTCAACAGCTGGCACAAGTTGTGACAATCCTGGGATTTCTTAGTACAAGGCACATGTTCATTTTGGCTTTGGCTGCAGAGAGATAAGAGCATTTTATAATTAGTAAATGTGCCATTTAAAAAAGAACTTTTTTCCCCTCCATCCTTAAGGACATCCACCTCCAACTGTTAAAGCTTGGAATGTAGAGCATTTTTGCAAATTAGAATTTCCCCGAGAAAGTCATAATTGATAAATACAGATTTCGTAGAAGAAGCAATTAGATATTTTTGTTCTGGTATAGATAAAATTCATGAATGGGCTTTCTCCATAGGAGTTTTGTGGGAAATAAAGGTCAGATTTTTAGAAGTGAAAGTACACTTTGCATTTAAACAAAATTTATTTGTTATCACATTAGAGGGTTGTTTATTTCTGAAGTATAGTGAATATTTCTCATTTATATGAAATTTCTGTAGAATCACACTTGAAGATATGGCACAGAATTAGAAACCTGTCTATGGAACAGGTTGGGAAAAGAGAAAAAATACTGGAGTATAAAATATGGAGAAATCATGATATTACCACTTTCAAATACCAATGGGACTTGGCTCCAATTTCATCTAAAATGCTTAAATTTGGGGAGTGAATTAAAAATACAATACAGTATAATCCTTTAGGTAATGACATTTAATACCAGATGAAAAGTTGAAAGAACAAGCAACTTGTTTCTCAGTAGCTAGAAATTATCATTTTCTTATAATGTTTTTTATTGTAACTAAAGTATATTCTTATGATGGGGAAACCAAAAATCAATATTTAATTATAAAATAAGAAAAGTCTAACAAGAGATTAAGTAATAGGTTCTTAATTTTTAAAGTCCTTTGCGTTTTTTCTTTCTTTTTCTTGTAATTTTTTTTTCTTTTTAATCCTAGGGTGCTTTACCACTGAGTCACATCCACACCCCTTTTTACTTTTTATTTTGAGACAGGGTCTCATTAAGTTGCTGAGGTTGGTTTTGAGCTTCTGATCCTCCTGCCTCAGCCTCCCAAGGCATTGGGATTACAGGCCTGGATTCTTAATTTTTAAGCACATTCTCTTGAACACAGTAGGTGCTCCATAATCTTGTTGAATAAATGAACCTATAGTCTTAAAAAAATTAATATTTATAATTTTAAATCATCGATCATCACCCTTGGTATTAATGACTAATCTTCTGTTGGGAAGAAACAAAGTGAATCAGGCCTCAGTCTTCCTTAAGGCCTCAAATTTTATACATACAAAAAAATAATAATTTACACACACATTTTAGCTGTCTTCTTTCCCCCAAAGGACATCATAGATGAGAAAAGCCAGTTGGATGTTATCAACTTTATGTCCCCAAGAAAGTTCTAAATTCTTTAAGTTTTCAAGTTTATTATGAACTAAAATGAGCAAAATAAATCAGCTTCCATTCGTGATCAATGCGAAACAGTGAATGTTTTATGTTTTCTGAGACTTTTGGGAAACCACTACAATAAGGGTTAAGTATTTCTTACCAGATGTCAAGTCCATGACCATTAAAAACATGCTGTCTTTGTCTCCAGATGGCCCTGCATATTGTTACCTATATTTAATAAAAACAACTGCTTAAAATCACTTAAACATATCTGATTTCAATTTCTCTGTCACTTCTATTTTGTTGTAACCTCATGTTGAACCCAACTAAACTATTCTTGTTATTCATAACTTTTACCTTGTTATTCATCACTTACCTTTTATTTTTTAACTGAGCTCACAAAAATGTTTTTGCTTAAAACAGATAAAATACATTAATGTGTTAACTATATTTTTGCGACGTAGAGCAAGGAGGAGATAGAGGAGTAGGCAAGAAGGCTTACTCTTCCCTCTGGGCACAAAGATGATGACAGATGGGTCAGTTCACAGGAACAGGCTGAAAATGTCCATCTTCACTTGGTTGAAACACCACTTCATGGCTGAGACTCAGATGAACATTGCTTCTAATCAATAAGTACTTTATGAAAAATGATCAATTCAGGGGTCTAACAAATAGGGGTACTTTCAGGCTGTGGCATTTGAGAGGCCAGCAAAAGTTTTTCTGAAGGATGAGAATGAGGGTGAATCATTCCTTTGAGCCTCTGCCTTCTTTAGGAATTAAATGAAAATTAAACATGAAAGATGCAATCTGCTGCAGCAATTTGATTCCTCTATCATTGTCCCAGCCACTGTCTATTTCTAAGCACACTGAACTTTCCAATTTATTGGCATCTCATCTTATGAAAATATCCTTTTCCTTCTCTTAGCTCCAAGACATCAGGATGTGCTTTTATTCCACCCTTCAAACAGTTGCTCCACATTATGCCTCTCCGCTGTCCCTGGAGGGCTTTGAAGAGCTATGTGAGCTGGGATTTATGGGGGTAGGGTGTGAGCGGGGTTCTTTCATGTGGAGCAGCTTCTCATCTCTGCACATGGTAACTTGGGATACATATTTTTCCTGAGCTTAAAAAAATATGTTATGTATATCTGTTATGTTGGAGAGGTAGTGAACAAAAATAAAGTATAACCATCTGAAATAAAACCATTTACAAAAGCAAAACAAAAATCCAAGGGAAATTTCAGAACTTGAGAAAATTTGATATTCAGACATCATCTCCTTCTATCTTCCCTGCATTCTCCTGATGTATCAACCACAGTCCCTAAGACTCCAGTCCCAGCTCCTCTTTGGATTCAAGCACATTAGCTCATGCATCAGGTGTAGCACCAAGGTGTGTTAGCAGTGAGCTCCTTCATGTGAAGTTTCCTTTGTGCTTCACCGTGGAAGACTGTGTGACAATGATCAAGATGCAACGATAGGGGCTGGGGGTGTAGCCCAGTGGTAGAGCACTTGCCTAACATGCAGGGAGCCCTGGGTTCAATCCCCAGCACACACACATAAACACACAAAAGATGCAGTGACTCAGCTATAAAGGGAGATGCTTTCATTGGAAGTGGGAAAGGAGGGAGGGAGATACAGGTAGACACTAGATGGAGATATATATATTCATATATATATATAAATAATATATATATTATATATATATATATTCATTTAATGGAATCAGAGTCGTCCTATAAGGAGGTTATTGTGCTCTTGTTTCATTGAAGCTTACTCTTGAGCTTATTATTGGTGATCTGTGGTTTAGAATTTGCAGATAAGAAGATTTATTCTCCAAAAATGTTGTGCTGATATCTATCATTGTGTTGTGTGAATAAACAATGAAATACAGTGTGAATACATTTACTCTTTTAAAAATGTTTCACCGTGAAAAAATGTAAAACATACAAAAGAAGTAGATAGGGTGTTGACTAAGGTACTCATCACCTCATTTAACAATTACTAATGTTTTGCTAATTTTGTTTCGTCTTTCCCCCACTTTCTCCTCCTTTCCTAGAGCATTTAAAGCAAATTCCAAATGAATTTCACCCTGAGATACTATACTATTCATTCTGAACAAACAAGGGCAACTTTTCAGAACTACAATAACCAAAAATAACAGTCCAGTGTTCCTTCAACATGAACTCATTTCTAATCCATCTCTGGAGTCCCCTGCTTTTCTCAGAGGTGGTTTTTACAGTTGGTTTGTTCAAATCAGGACCCAAACAAGGTCCTGGTTATGTTTTAGTTTCATTTTCAGACTTTTTTCATTGTGTTGATTAGTTAGATAAAACAAATCCTTAGACCTGTTACATTCTAAGTCTGGCCAACAGCTTGCATATAATGACATTTATAGCCTAACCCCCTAGCCACTGGATCTCCTATAAACTGGCATTTAAATCTCTAGATTTGACTAGTTTCAGGTGAAAGTTTTAGATAAGAACACTGCATAGTTGGTGCTGTGTACTTCTTGTTGCATCACTTTATGGGGCACATATTATCTGATTATTACATTTTTAGTGGTGTTGAGTTTGTTCAGTGAGTTCACATGGTATATACTCTTGATCTTGAAGACTGTATTCATCTGTTCTCAAGCTTCTTTCCACATATGAATATCGCTAATTTTATCTCAATATCTTTGTACTGAGATAAAAAGTCCAGTTGTTTTAGGAATTGTCTTGTCTAAATGAATTTAACTAATTTGTTTTCATTATAAACAAATATTCTTTGATAGTCATTTTATTAGCAAACTGTCAATGGACAAATCAACTTTAAATATACATACACACTCACTCCTGGCGTTTTTCCATAGCATGTTTTACGTGGACTTTTCTTGTCTATATATCCTTGGAGAGTAAATCGAAATAATAACATGCTTTGTGTGTCCAAATGCACAGGCCATTTGTAGGTTGACCAATGAATAATAGATTAGAGTACTGAATGATCAGTTAGCAATTGAAGAACTCAGAGTGAATATTTGTAGTCTGGTTAATTCCAGCTATTTTGCAGGGAAAAAAACTAGGTCAACTATTCACTGATATGATCATTTCAATATGATAGGTGGTACATGACTTGCTTTTTACTTCTAATCATTGGTAAAGAAATAGAATACATGGAAATATAGCAAAATATTTAGGAGTGATTAAATGACAGAATAATTCCAAAATAAACATTTCGAGGTTGGAATCCTATGGAAAACTATATACTAAATTTGATTATTTGAAATAGATTATTGCTGAATTGATAAAAATCAAGAGTTTATGTAACTAGTTATTTAATAGTCATTTCAAATATTTAAAAAAAATTTTAGTTGTAGATGGAAACAATACCTTTATTTAATTAATTTTTTTTTATGTGGTGCTGAGGATTGAACTTATGACCTCACATGTGCCAGGCAAGCACTCTGCCACTGAGCCCCAGCCCCAGACCCCTCAAATATTTTAATATTTAAAATTCTTAGTGTTTCTTTAAAAATGAAAGTGTTAATATTACTGGAATAAGATTAATGAACACAAAATTGAATGTTTTTCTAGTGATGATTAATAGTAATTGTAGACAATCTCAGTAAACCATTTCAAGTTTTTATGAAATATTAATTAGGAAAAAATGTCTTATTTTTGTATGAGGATTAAAATTTCATTTTTATCATTTCATTTGGTCACTACTATAACCTGATGGGAAAAGACATTCGAACAGATGAGAAAGACAAGAGAGGGAGACATCAAATACCTTATGCAAGGTCATAGAACCAATAAAAGACAAAGCTAGTTAGGATTAATGCTCAATTCGATTTGGACTTACTTCATTTTGTGTTAGAGAAAACATTTACCTTACTTTTACCTGCAGATGTTCTGGAGCTGGGCCTGTCCAAGGCATTGTGGAAGATTCCAGTTTGAGCTTTGGCGTCAAAAGCTCTCCATGGTCTATTTCCAATTTATCTGAAAGAGGACATTTGTTTACCTTTATTATTCTCGTCCTTCTAAGATGTCTCCATTTCTAACCCCTTCCCCTTTATTTACTGACAGGAAAGCTGGAATTTTATGTGGTCTTCTCCTTTCCTTTGCCTCATTTATAAGAACAGAAAAAGGGTTGTACCTTGGAGAGAGGCAAGGTAAAACACTTTTGTAAAATATAAGATCCTCTAATGGGATTCTCTCCCTCCAAAATATGAAAGTCTTCCCTGGCAGCCATCTTTTTATTATAGTTTGTTTCTTTTTCCTTCCTAATGTTTGTACAACCTGTGTTGGAAAGGATTTCTACATTAAGCTCCACAAATTTTTAACATGACTTCTGGCAGATTTGATTTAACAAAACAAAACAAAAAACTACTGTCTTTCATGTTCTCCTGAAATGTAAAAAAATACATTTAATTAGAAATCATTCTGGTTAAGTATGTTTAAGTGTAGATATACATTGTTTCTCTTAAGAGGTTTTCCTAATCTTATGATAAGAAACATGACTGTTAAAATTGGGAATTAATATTTCCTCATTGATTAGTATCTCATTTTGGGGTCTTTTTACTGGACATGAAGAAAGTATATGGTACTTTTGAGACAATTGCAAAAGTGGACATAGGGAAAAATTTAAAATTTGGAATTACTAAGCCCTCCCCCCGCCAAAAGAAACAGTTTTAAAAAATAAACAGAAAAACCTCTTCAAAGTTCTATGGTTCATAATCATTACAAAAAAGATTTTTCTAGTCATTTCATTCACTTAAAAAACAAAGCGGAGCTGGAGGATGACTCAGAGGTAGAACTCTTGCCTATCATGCCTGAGGTCCTCGTTTCCATCTCTAGCACTGGGAAAAACAAAGCAGAACAAAACAAAACAAAACAAAAAAAAAAACAAAGTGAATTATATTTTAAATATGACAACAACAAAAAAATCAGAGATATAAGGAAAAATCTTAAGAGTTGTTGCTTAAGAGTAGTTGCTTAGCTATTAGAGTGTGATTTGAAGAAACTTTTGGAATCTTTAAGAACAGCAAAATTTACAAAAAACAATCATTGATCTTTGATGACTAGAACATTGAGAAGCTAGGCTGCATTTCAACTTCCCTGAATCTAGAACTCTTTTTTGTTTTTTAGCATCCCCTGTTTGGGTCCACTTCCTCAATAAAGTTAAGTTCCTAAATTTGAGCCATTTCTTCTTTCCTCTTCCTCTTCTTAATCTCCATCTTCACAATGACAGACTGCATTCAATAATTGCTGTCTTTTGTAATTGTTCTATCTCCAAATTGGCTGATTAGGGGAGAGACACAGCTGTCCATCAAAATGGTATAAAGTGGCTGAAACAGCCGTCCCCTGAGCTGGAGAAAGTTAATTGCACTTTTTGAGGCTATCCTAGCAGGACAGGCACTGAGAAGGGCCCGGGGAATCCCTGTTAGTGCTATATTTTTCCCTGAGCATGTCCATTTGTAACCTGGAAAAAAATGTAGTAAACAGCATGTTAATTAGATTTTCAGATGAAATTAAATCAGGAAGCTCTGGAAACACACCAGTGAATAAAGAGGAGTGCTATACAGGTTTTCTGAGGTTAAAAATACGGAAAGAACCAAATGAAATGAGAATTAAGTCAGACAGGTATAACTCCAGTGCTCTGGAGGGGGGGAAAACTGCAAAAGTTAGCAGCAAGAAGGGAAAATCCGGAAAATAGAAATGCCAGAAAAACCAGGGGGAGAGGGAAAGACAAATTAGATGTGTTTGCAATATGCCATGGAAGCTAATGTGATTTGGGGCTGTATGTGTGGAGACATCACATCGTGGGAGAGGTAGAGTAATTTAGTGAATTTGGCAAAAACACACCTGGAATATTGTGCTCGGGTCCTCGTATCTTGGGAGCAGACAGACATAGAAGAGCTAGAGGGAAATCAGCATAAAGCAACAAAAGTGATTAGTGTGTGATGGTCTGATTTATGAGAAAAATGGACTGGGTGATTTGGCGAAAAAAAAAAAAAGAGTGACAAGAATGGAGCATTTGAATTTAACAGTATTTTCCTGATTTTTTTTTTTGTTTGCTTTAATACTACCCAAGAATTATTAAAGTATAATTAGAATAAAAGTATGTACTGGAGTTTAAATTGGAGGACTAAAATTTATAAGAAACAAAACTTCTTGAGAATAAAACCAGGAGATGATTAAAGTATCTCTTTAGGGGAGTGAAAGGAAAAAGGAAGGTCATGGCTGAAAAATATGAGTTTACATTGTTATCATACTTTTCATTCCAAAGCTATTAAGTTTGCACTGACCCTGACCCTTCAACACTGAAGAATTAAATGGAACTGCCATCTATCAAAACTTCAGAAATCTTCTTGGATGCCTATTTCTTTACAAAGTTCCTCTCTGAAGTGGTCATTTTTAAAAAAAATATTTGGTTTTAGTACATTTCCTATGCAATTGCTTGTGTTAGGTGTCTTGGGCTTTCCTTCTTTTTTGGTACCCCTGATATCTGCAAAGGCAGTGACCAAATGTAACAACTGATCTGCCATAGTATCTCTATGTGTGGCTGGTGGCTGTCATTTACTCTGACAGTTGACTTCTGGTAGCACAGGAAAGATAAATGTAATTTTTTAAAAAATCTCAGAATGATAGCTGGAGGAGCAGCATTTTGTACTAGCTAATGAGGCTAATTTGTTCTTAAAATACAAGTTGCTGTGCTTCTAAATTAAAATTCACTTCTGATGTAAATACAGAAGATATAAAAACGGAGAAGCAATGTATGCTGTATTTTTTTTAAGTTTTGCAATTTGGAGCCCATTCTGAGAGGAACTGTTAGAAGATGATTTTATTCTGGAAATTTGGGGAGATTGGTACGTCTTGGCTTCAAAGACTTGGAAGGATTAACATTAGTTTTATAAGAAAGAGGAGTTGGTGAGATGATTTCTTCCTAACTATAGATGGTAAAGGACATTGTCCTAGAGATTATTTTGTAAATCATGATTCTCAACTTTCTCATCTGGAAAATGAACTTGGGGGAGTGCATTACTTTCAAAGTAATTAAATAGTGCACCGACAAATGGTTTATTAACATTTTGACATTTAATTAAATCTGCCTGAAAGAAAGTTCTTATTCCTAAATCAAAGGGGTTCTCTTCTTCCTCTTCACGGTGGTGGGGAAGGTCATTATTCTCATGAGGTCTTCCTATAGAAGAAGGTTTTCTTATTGTTTTTTGACTGCTACAAAAACCAGAGCAGAGTCTTTAGACAAATTAAAGCAAACAATAAAAGGGAAGACCTTAAACTAAATGACATTAATTTTCCAAATACTCTTCCATCAGCTATGTAAAATAACAGTTTGGACCACATTTTAGAAGAGATTGATACTCTCTTAAAATGGGGCAATAACATTTAATGTCTAAGCTAACAGATTATACAGAGCAGTTATCTGCAGTCTCGTTTAACATCTAGTTCATCTAAGGAATTTATGCTACCCTTTTACCCCAGGCTAGGCTCTGATTTTTTAGTATATAACAGAAAAACTAGCTTTCCTAGCCTTATTTCAATAGAAATTCTGATCACTGTATGAGGAAAAAACTGTGCTATTTATGTGACAGAATTGATGAGTTTTCTCTGAATTTGAATGCATCCCCAATATATAAACTTTTCCCTACTCGATACCAATAATTCATGTTAAAACAATTAAAATCGTTACTCAAAGAAACTTAATTTGCTCTTCACTGACAAATCTTTGTCTCTGTAGCAGACCAGATGAAAGCCACCACACTTTTAAAAATAGGAGTACCGGAACTAAAGATTTATTTTTTCCCTTTCCATTTAGCTTTGGCAGTTTCTTTAAAATTTGCTTCCTTCCTCTACTTTTTCTTCTTTACTTTAACATTGTTGGAAAATGCTGGAGTAGCCAATAAAGTTGGAGGAAGTGTCTGCCATAGGAAAGTAAGGAAAGATATTTGTGCAGAGTCTAGCCTGCATTTGAAGGTACTCATGTGTTAGATATGTTTTCATCACCAAATGAAAACTCCTTATGACAACCCCCCAGACCCTGCCTGCTATGGCAGCTGTCCACATCCCCAATTGTGTGAGGTACCACTGTCCTCCTGAGTCCACTCTGCCTGGCATGAACATCGTGCTCTTTTTCTGCCTAGGGGACTTTGCACATACTGTTCCTTCTACATCCTTCTCCTAACTCAAGTGCAGAGTTCTTTCCCTTATTTCGGTGTTAAAATCACTACTCCAGAAAGCATGTTCCCATGTATCCAGTCTCAAATAGCTCCAGGGTGCTACCTTCACAATATGTTCTCTAGCACACCACCCTGCTCCTGTTCCCTGCTATCTACTCCTCCTCCTTTTTCTCCACACCCCTCAGCACAAATGAGCCACTTGCTTTGTCACCTGTTTATTGACTGTTCCCTCCCCTAAAATGCACATTCCATAAGAGCAGAGGACTCATTTGCTTTGTTCTTGGCATTTTCTCCAGTGCTGAGAATAATGCTTTTCCCCTAAAGTTGGGCCAATGTTCCTTAAATGGTGGACAAAATTTTCAAGAAATATCTCACCAGACATTTTAAAAACCATTTCTATTTGTAGAAAGGAAGGGGGAAAGAGACATTAAAAACTGATCTTAGAATATACTCAAGATGTGTGTTTGTTGTTTGTTTGGTTGGTTTGATTTTGGTTTTGGTGCTGGGAATTGAACCTGGGGCCTCTTGCAGGGTAAGCATTGGCTCTGTTACTGAGCTACACCCCCCAGTCCTAAGGTGTGTATATTAACCGCAGCTACACTGAGGTATCATGACATAACAGATGGCCAACTTGAGTAAACTCAGCTGACTATACACATGGATGCCAGGGTACTACCATGAAAAAGGCAATAGATCAACAGGTTGAGTTCTTGTAGATATGAAGGAGTTGGAGAACTAACAAAACGATATGAGCTCCAAGGTCCTTGAGGCCAAGAACCTTTGTTTCAGTGATTCTTGGGGATCCTCTGAAACCACTTAGGACATAGAACACATTTGTAACCTGTGAGATGGGGTGTTAGGTAAGCATAATAACCACTACACTACAGAAACTCGTGAACAGAGTGAAATGTAATAAAGTACAGATGTCAGAGAGAAATGCCAATGGGAAAGATGTGACATAGGTTTCATTCTCAAAGAGCATAACCAGCACCAGGCTCCAGAAAATGTCCCTTGGCCTTCCCAAATCAGTGAAGTCTGAAAGGAGAAATTAATTTGTGGATACAAATTAAAGAATCTAGGCATGTTTCAAGTGCATACAGAAAACAAAAACTGCATTCCCCTAGCCCAGTAAGTCTAAATGCTCATAAGGACTCCTGATCAGCCATGCTATGAATACAGAGGAAATCTTGACCAGGTTCATTACCACAGGGGCAAGGAGAAAATCTGTCTAAACAGTAGCAATGGCTAAAAGGTCCTTTCTAAGGGACAAGTGTCATCTAAGTGCTGTACAAATATTAACTCCTGAAATCCCCATCACTACCCTCTGAAGTATGTATTGTTATTATCTTCGGTTTTGCAGATAGGGAGACTAAGACACAGAAAGGAGGAGCAATTTCCTCAAGATTATTCAGGAAGTAGCCTATGTTTGAACCTTGATATGTGGCTCTAGGGCCAGTAGAGGCTGATATCTCTCATCTCTGACATTATTATTTGCCCTTTACTTTCAACACTGTGGATTGAATCTGAGGCTTCAGGAATGCTAGGCAAGTGCTCTGTCATTGAGTGGAATCCCCAGTCCCTGAGATCTTAGCTTTAAGGAGAGAGGCTTTTGCAGCCTTCTCAACTATATCCTGTTATCTCGAAAAGTAAGAAAACTAAAGTCAAATATTAGTGAGTAATTTAAGGCCCAGGGCCTTAAAGTGCTTGAGAATTATGATAGGAAGTGTAGGGACTGGGGGTTTAGCTCAGTGGTAAAGCATTACAAGGTCCTGGGTTTAATCCCCAGCACTGGGGGGCGGGGGGAGATAAATAGTGATTCTGATATGCCTCAGCTGCCTCCAAAGGGGTTTGATAAAAAGGAGCTTCTTTCTGCAGGTGCTGCAATGTTCTGTCCATGTAGGACACAACAAAATGCATTTATGGTGTTCTGAACAGGGTCTACTTGACATCTTTTGCTGCCCTCCAAGTGATGCTTGATCTTGGCACTTGTCCCATGGGTCCTGCACATACTAAGAGAGGTGGCACAGCAGAGCAGAAAGGACATAGACGTTCTCAGTGACAGTCCTGGATGTAAATCCTGGCTCTGCCTTTTGTTAGTTGCATGACGGTTGATAAAGTGCCTCCTTTTTCTCATTCATGAGATAAGGTTAGGAAGACTTATCTTCCAGAGCTATTGTGGGTATTCTTAATGAAATAAGACATGAAAATGTCCACCTCAGGGAAGGCATTCAATAAGTGTTAGCTCTCTCTCCAGCCAAACAGACCAAATCTCTACCTATAAGCAACAGGATTTGTGTTTGAGATCTTGCATTGTGACTGGGCATGGTGGTGTATACCTGCAGTTCTGGCTACTCAGAGACTGAGGCAGGAGGATCTCTTGAGCCCAGGAGTTTGAAGTCAGCCTGAGCAACATAGTAAGGCCACATCCCTTAATAATAATAACAATAATATTAATATTAAAAATAATAATAATAATAATAAGAAGAAGAAGAAGAAGAAGAAGAAGGAAGAGGAGGAGGAGGAGGAACTGGGGGTGTAGCTCAGTGGTAAAACTCTTAGCATGGGTGAGGCACTGAGTTCAATCCCCGGCATCAAAAAAAAAAAAGAAAGAAAGAAAGAAAGAAAAAAGGAAAAGGAGAGAAAGAAAGAAAAGGGAAAGAAAGACAGATCTTACATGGTATCTAAGTTTTTTCAGCAGGAGACATGGAACATGTGAATTTACCAATCTGCATTTGTATGACAGTAATGAAGAGCACAGAGCACAATTTTAAGTCACTAAAATCCATGTCAGTATTATTATTTTCACATCAGAATTGTTGTTAAAGGTACAGCAGATCCAGGTCTAGGAATACAGGCACTTGAAGAGCGATGATAGAGAACAATACTTACTCTGATGGCAGTAAGAGAGTTAAGGCAATTAAACTGGATTTTACCCCTTCAGAGTTCAACATTTGTTTCTCAAAGTACAGTGAGTTTCACAGATAGCACATAATGTACCAATAATGAAAATAACTCTGTGAACAGCACGGAAGTAAGTTGGGGCTACTTCCACCCACACAGAGATGAATTTTATGTGCACAAGCCCAGTGGAATATAAATGAATTGCTGTATATGAGAAATAAGAAACAAGAGCCTGAGACTCTGGGGCATACCTCAAGAAGAAACATGAGCACATTTTCTAATCTCCATCTCTCCAAAGAGCGAGCCTGGAGACAAGGATTCCCTCCTTGCAGGGGTCAAACTGATTGTGATAAATTCTGTGCATGGTGTAAATGAAAGCTTACCTTTGGAGGCCCTCAGTATGGACAGCCTCTGGTTCTCATCACAAACTCTCTTAATGTCCTCCTGTGTGTCCTTATTCAGGGCACGATTCCCTGGCAGCAGGTGTTTGTTCATTTTGATAAATGTCAGCTTCTTAACATTCGCTTTAGAGAGGGAAGGGTGACAGACATTGATCCCGCCCTTGCTGAACTGAAGGGCCTTCCACAGAGCATGCCGGAGGGAGAGCAGCTTATCCACCTCAGAGCCATGTGGGCTGGAGCTGGCCCGGGCCTCCTCTCCCCTCGTCAGTTAGAGACGCCTCAGCACCCGCAGACATGCTCCAGATGTCCTGCCATCATCTGGCTGATGTAGACTCTGGGGAGCCCCCTGTCTCCCAAGATATACAAAGAGACAGGAAGCCTAAGGCTTCCAAGTGATGCCCCAGGGGTTTCGGAAGTGCACTAATGCACTAATTGAGTGTCACTGTTCTCCTGTCTATCACGCTGCTTCCATCCCTGCCTACTTCTCTTTTCTTGGATGCTTGCTTTCTGAGGGCTCACTTAATCAAATATCCCACTCAGTCAATTGAATAAGTGTTGAATCACGCAACGCGCCAAGGCGCTGTCCAAGGTATCAGAGTAAGTTACTGCAAATTGCTGTTTTACGATTAGTGGACATACTCCATTTTTGATTCTGTACAATCTCCCTACAGATGGAAAGGATAATGATGGATAAGAAAAAAAGTGATTAAGTAGTATTAATGGCGAGTTTTAAGACAAAATGCAATTAAAGTTTGACTTTCCATGAAGATGTCTTCCCCATATCTATTTAAGATTTTAAGGGAAGCATCAAATTGAGGTGTGCTTGACAACATGAAGATTCTTCTTAATCAATTGATAGTTGTTGGTTAATGAACTTCTGTGTCACAGAACTGTTATGAGTCTTGACAGAGATTGAGAAGATGTTTAGATGTGGTTCAAGCTTTCAGGAAATTTATTATTAATCTAATTAAGGAGACAATGTACACATGTAAAGCAATCCAAACAATATAAGGTTTAGTGATAATTTTTAAGAGAAAAATAAATCAAAAGGAAAAATAAATAAATGCTTTATTTTTAAGTTCTTTGGACTTAAACATAGTCTTGATTAAAATAAACCAATGCTTTTTCTTCTAATCTTGTTGTGGTGGTGGCAAACACATTTAACATTTGCCATAAAATCTTACCATTTTTAAGGACACAATTCTGTAATATGACTTGTACATTTTGTACAATTTATGCCACAGAATGGATGAAGAAATTGGAAAAGATGGAAAATCAGAGAAATCAATCTCATGCTCTCCATGAAAACTTGAGTTCTTAGTCAAAGACAATGGCTAGAACTGGGATAGGTGAAAGAGTCAAGTGAAGGTACATCCACAGAACACCAACAGGATTTACCTGACTGCCCACATCTAGGTTGAAGTTTATGAGAAATACTTCTTATCTTTTGCGGCTACTCAAATGTGAAATAATAAGTCATAAACCAACAATTCTGGTAAATGTGGAAATTTAGAATAAAATATCTTAAACTGATCAAGAACTTGAGGGTCATTTTGCAATCTGGTTACAGATTTTATTTTAAGACTTGGAATCAAAAAATTTTCCCAGTGACTCTCTCAAAGAACAGCTCATTAAATATTGCTATTCATCAAAAGTGGTTTCAAACTTTTTAGTTTTCTGTTTAATAAATGATTCACTCCTATAAAAGCATTAGCAGAGATGGCAACTTCTGACTCAGTTATGGCAGAAACAAAACTGAGTCAAGTTTTGGGAGCACATAGGCAAGGGCTTGATTGAGACTTCAGTTGAGGGGAAACAGCATCAATCACAGAATCAGGCTACTCCATGAACAAAGGGAAATATAAGCTTTTTCTGATTTCTGGGGTGGGCTAAATTCTGGTAATTTCCACTGGATAGTGACATCACTCCTAAAGATATTTCTTCTTGCACAAGACTCAGACTACTGGGAGGTCATGATCAATTTGTCTCAGGAACTGCTGAATTACTCTTGCAGCTGGCACCATAATCTTATGCAAACATCCTGGCCTTGTGGCTCAATCTGGGCCTTATGATAGGGCTAAAGGACATTAAGTGCTTGGACTTCTATAGCTACTCAAAAAGCCCAAGGGTGAGATAGAAGAACACATATACCAACTCCAATGGGCAATCAACATAGCTACATGCTAAGCAGAGTAGTGTCAGACCCAAAAGTTAAGGCTACAAGGTAGACAGACAAAATATGAAGAAAAGGAAACCAAGCCTTTTCATCTTCTTCCAGTCACCCATCAGACATCTGCAGGACCAAGTGAAGAGTCAGTATTTCCAGTAAAGAGGTCTTCAAATTCCTGCAAATTAACCTAAGCAACCATTATCATCATAACCCACATGTCAGAGGTGTTATCTACAACAAAGTTAGTGGGAAACTAGTACTGTATTGCCCACCTGTATGACCTCAAAAATCAGTGATTTTATGTTGACTAAACGTTAGTTGATTTTATGTTAATAAATGAAGTTAGAGGGTTTATTTAGGTTTTCTCCTGGTAACAATTTCATCTGGTGCAAACATTTTGCTTTTTGGTTTTATCAGGTCTCATGACAGGTCTTGTTAAAAGAGCACTAGAGTAGAAAACAACATACCATGCTTACAAAGGGTAATAGCTTGTTGAACCCAAGGGTTTATTTTATGATCCCAGCCTTTTGTTCTACCATGGTGTTTTCTGACTGTCTCAAAGGTGATAGTTACTTTATCATTTATTTTCAATTGGTATGGTTACTGAAAACTTCTCTTTTTTGTCCAAAACTTAAATTTTCTATAAAGGTTATCTTTTATCCACAAAGTTGATCTACTCAAAAAATATCCAGATATTATGCTGAGGGATATGCAAAGTAAGACAAAATAGAACAAAAATAAAAACAGATTCCATGACCACATTCTGATCAGCGTATTATTGAGAATGCCAGGGCCAAGCACAAGGAACAAGGAATCAGCTCTCCTGGGTTCTAGTCCTGATTATGGCACTTAATCTCCTTGGCAAAGTGACCCTACTGCACTATAGACTCCTTATCTAAACCTGCCACATGAGCTACACCATCCTTGCCATTAAATGTCTGGTGAACTTACAGAAAATAGACACAGTGCCTGCTCTTTCAAGTTTGCAGGATTTTGTTGAGTATCAAAATGAATCATGGCATGAAAAATGTTGTTATTAATACAGAAGCCTTTTAGAGAAAATGGCATCAAGGAAACTAATGAGCAGAATTTAAGAGTTATTAATTTGAAGGGGCTGGATGTGGGATCTCTCTCTGTTGCCTAGGCTGGTCTTGAACTTCTGGGCTCAAGCCATTCTGCTGTATCAGCCTCTCAAGTAGCTAAGAGTAGCTGGAACTATGGACATGCCTTATCACACCCAACTTAAGAATTATTCTTGAGAAGTATTTGGATCACAGAGATGAAGACTGGGCTCTTAGTTTTAATTCTAGGCATGATTTTAAAAATGTCACACATGTGACCTTGGACTTCTTTTTCTATCACCCAGATAAGCTTGTTTCCATTTGTGTTTAACCATGACTCTCCCATTATCTTTCTCCATGCAGAGCCCCTCAGGTGGCATTCATATTGAGTAGAGTGATTTTTGTTTTCAAAAAGGAAAATTTTACAAATAGTGCTTCACTTTTATTTCAGCTTGAGCTGTTTTCTCCTGGGAAAACAGCTTTTTGCTTGGCAAAAATGGATGTGAAGCATTGGCGAAAACGAAAGGCCGTTTTCATTGCAAAGAAAACTGCCTTTTGCTTTTGCCAAAAAAAGCAAAACATATGAGACAAAACCACAAATATTTCCCTGTTTGCAAACCCTGTGAAAACGTGATTTTTCATCAGTGGTGAGAGTATTTTCCCACACTATTTCTTCCCATTTCTAAAAATAATGACTTCAATGGTAAGAGTCATAAGTTACACCTATCCTACCTCGTCACTAGAATTGAGTATCATGAACATTGCTAAACTTGTTAAATATATTTTCTATCAAAAGGAGGAGATAAGACCCTTATTCAGTAATATGCTCTTAACAAAGTAAAATGAAAAATGTATTGAGCCACTGATGTTGGGCAACGATGGTCAAAGGAAAGGTGTTGGGTGTTCAACTTGGATTTAATATAGAGGACATCGCTGAGTAAATAGAGGTTAAAAAAACAACAACAACAATGAAGAAGAATAAGAGGGTAGTAATCACCCAAGTAGTAGAAAGAACACTGATATGGTACTGGAGAGAATGAATTCCCAGTCCTTAGTGCATATGCAACTGACAGTGTTAACTTTGACAATCAGCTCAATTTCCTGGGGTCTCAGATTCCACTCAAAAAAACAAGAGTCAATGAAAAGACCATTCAGATCCTTTCAGATTTAAAAATGTGCAATAAACAGATTGGAGATCCATTTGTAAATGTAGAAAATGTGAATATCCAGGGCTCTCAACTAATCGACTTCCCTGAATCCAAAATAGCCAGTTAAAGTCAGAGGATTACTGTGGCATCTTTAATGATTTGTGTGAAAGTATTCACATAATAAATTTCATTGGGAGTTTCTTTGTGTATGTAACTGTCCTTAATATAAATATGCTTTTCCTTATATCTACACTAAGCTATTCATACTGTAATATAGCTATGCTCATTTTCCCCAGTGAAGTAGTAAACATTCATTCACTGTTTTTATGTTATTAAAATATTTAAGATATTAATACAGATAGGACTCACTCCAAGGACTAGATTTGCTCAGGAAAGTAGAGTGTAAATAAATTTGTGATATGTAAAGTAATATTTTGAAAAAGATTTAGTTTTTAAAGCAATTCTGTGATAAATATATTTATCAAGTGAGGAAATACTTTATCAAAGATATCTGCCCAGATTTTTTTTGGTAAACTTTATTTTCATAGATATTATAGAAAACCCTCAGTAATTCTTTCCTGTTCTTGCCCCTCCTTCTTCAAACCTGAACCTTCTGTTTGTATCTTCCATTGCCTTCAGTTGACTGAAACCAAGAGTCAGACCCTGGACTAGGCACATCAATTATTTACCCATGTATCAGTTGTTTATGTATTACTGACAACATGCTATGCATTTTAAATGTGTTTCTCATTCATTCCTATAGTAAGCCCAGGTAAGAGTCATTATTCGAAGGAAACTGAGGCCTTCTACAGAACTGGAGCTACAGATAAAGTACTGTTTCTGGGTGCCCTGGGACTGTGCTTTATCTGAGTCCCTTCCCCTCTGCAGGCAGATCTCTGTCTCTAAGGATCCTACCCTTTCAGTAGATTTGTTTGGTTGGTTAGTTTCATTTGGTGCTGGGATTGAACCAGGGCCTTGTGCTTGCTAAGCAGGTGCTCTAACACTGAATTACACCCCCAGCCCACCCCTAGGAATTTGTATGTAGCGGCATAGGGGTGGGGATTAGCTATTTAAAAATCAATTTTATAGTGTATAATTAGCAAGTTTTAGTATATTCACCAAGTCATGCAACCATCACCATTATCTAATTCCAGAATATTTTTAATCACCCATACATGTTAGGAGTCACTGCCTACCTACTCTGCTCATTCTCTGGCAATCACTAATCTTTCTTCTGTCTCTGTGGGTTTTCTTATTTAGGACATTTCATATAAATGGAATCGCATAACATGTGGCCTTGTATGTCTACCTTCTTTCACTTAGCATTGTGTTTTCAAGGTTCATATGTATTGTATATCAGCATTTTTTATTTCCTATTATCTTGTTGCTTCTTTCTGGACTAATTCCCTTTTATTGAAGAACTCTTCCAAGAATTCTTCCAAAAGTAATCAAATTGTCACATAAATTTTGCATACATTCAGTATGTTTAATAATGGCTTTATTTCACACTCACACTTAAATAAAATATTGACTGAACATACATGTTTAGACTCGAAACTCAAAGTTCCTTATCTTCACTACTTTGAAGATTATTTCTCCATTGCTATCAAGAATCCTGATATCAATCTGATTCTTGTTTCTTTTAGGGATTCGTGTGCTGGAGATCAAACCCTGGGCTTCACACATATGGACAAGAACTCTACCACTAAGCAACACCTGATTCTTGTTCTTATTAAGATGATCTGCTTCTTCCCTTTGAAAGTTTTGAGAATTTTCTATTTTAATGGTCTTACATTTCATCATCACACATCTAGTTTTTTTTTTTTTTCACTTTCATCCTTTTTGACCTTGTTTAGCACTTCTTATGACCTGTCAATCTGAAGGCTTCTATCTTTCTCTAATTCTGGAAAATTATTTCTTTGAATATTTTTCTATTTACTTTTGTCTGACCTGGGGACACCTATTATGTAGATGGTGATAGTTTTATTTCTGTTTTTCATACCATTTAACTTTTTCTCATCTCTTCCTTTCCTATGCTTTCGTCGAGATTTTTTTTACTTCATCATCCAGCTCCCTAAATATTACTTCATCTGTATTGATTCTAAAATTTAATCTAATAGGTAAATCTTTTCCTTGACTTCTTTTTTTTCTGATACTGGGAATTGGACCAGGGGCACTTTTGCATTGAACTACATCCCTAGCCGCCCCCCCTTTTATTTTGAGTTGAAGTCCCACTAAGTTGCTGAGGCTGGTCTCAAGCTTATGATCCTCCTGCATCAGTCTCCTGAGTTGCTGGAATTACAAGCATGTACCATTGCCCCCAACTCCCGTTACTTTCACTTTCTCAGGAACAGTTATTTTGTTGTTTTGTCTAGTGAGTATATCTTTGCTCCACTGGGACTTTCAACTGCATTGGATCCCAGTGTTTGCTATAGGCGGAGGAAGGGAGAAAACTTTGATTGTGTTTTCCAGGCTAGTGTTAGGTTTGAGGTGAGGGGCTACCTCCTAGGAAAACAGACTCTTGAATTGAAATCTAGCTTAACCATTCCTGTTTTCCTATTTTAGGCATTATTCATTCTCTACGGAACCTCCTAGGATATCTATCCCAGTAAAGTGATTATAGGAGGAGGGAAGGAAAAGATGCTCAGACTTCTGCCAGCCTGTCTACCTCTGCCATGCTTCCTTTTCCAGTGGGTGCTAATGTTGATCTCATGTTTCCTTCTCAGCCCCAACTTTTCTAGGTAATGTGTTCCAGCATGAAATGATCTCCCCAGGCAAGTGCAAGGGAGGGAAAAGGAAATATAAAGAAGGAAAGAATCCAGTGCGGCCATTTCCCACCCTGGACCACCCTCCACACTCTGTTAACTGCTGAGCTCTCAGCTCTGTGGTTTTCCAACCTCAGCTTCTGGTTTCTTTTACCACTCTCCAACCAGGTTAGAATCAGGAGAGGGAGTTAGCATCCCATTCCATTTTGCTATTTTAAATTTGTCTTTACAAATATAAAAGAAATGTTAATTTAACTTAAAACCAAGGTAATTACAACATTTGATTGGTAAGGCATTCATAGTAAAATGTAAAGCCATGGAATTTTAAGTACACTTTAATAGCTTTTATATTAAAAATGAGACAGTTTCAAAATTCAATCAATGATATGATTAATATTTCATCCTAATAGAAGCTCAAACACTGAGCCCAATTGGTAACTCTACTTTCAGTCAGGTAGTATTCAGTTGGTTGTTGTTTAACTCTCAATTTTCAAATTTAAAAAGGAAAAGTGCCTATTAGGATATCTGTCCATAAAATTGCCAACCCTGATTTCAAATGCAACCCATTAATATAACTAATAGAGAGGGTAGTTTTTGTTGGGGGAGTGTAAATTTGAGTCATTTTTTTGTTCAAAAAATATTTATTTGCCACAATCTATGCTAAGGTATTCATAAAACATTCTCTTATGTGAAGGGTACTGAAAATTTTATAGTATAAACTGATGTGTTTCATGACAATGAAACTATAGTCATGAAAGAGTTCTATTTTGTTGTTGTTGTTGTTCTATTAAAACTCTGGCCTGTGATAAAATTTGGACTATGTTATCCGTGCAACTGTAGTTCAATAGTACTTTGATCATTCCAAAAGTACTGTATTAGAGAGGTGGCTATTTCTTTAGGCTATCCCTTTCAGACTATGGTGTGAAAAGGGTGTCATCCTAGCCTACAGATATAGGGAGCTGAGAGGAGCAGAGGTGCAGCAGAGGGCACTCACAAGCAAATATTTGTGTAGGTGCTGTGGCTTAAATGCACCACAACAGAAGATCTAGTTAAGTACAGATTCTGAAATCCTTATAAGAAACCTTGAACTAGTGTTTCTAGGGTTGGGGACATAGACATTGGAAAAGTTCAGGACTTTGGCAATGTGTTGGTCACTCCTGTTAGCCTAGGGAAAATCAGGTCAGGGCTGCCCATATGGGAAGAGGGAAAGGAGGGCCCCAAGAGATGGGTAACAGTGGAAGGGCATAGGGTTCATAGAAGACGATTAAAACATATTCAGAAGACAGCTGATGTCCTAAGTTCTGAGAAATAAGATTATGTAGCAAGATAAATGTAATTAATTAATATTAAGAATAGAATTAAAAAATAAATTCTTATTAAACATGTTCAGCAAGAATTTTTTAAAAATATACATGCATGAAGTTAGAGAATCTTGCTCGAGTAAGTTAGGAAAAGAAAGTCAAGAGTTAGGTATGAGATGGGTAAAAAAAGGTGCTTAGTGACCTGGGATCCAGGACACTGGGCCACAGTAGAGATTGATTTTTAATTAGAACCCTGTGTCACCTTCAAGATTCCACTGATGACTGGAGAGATGATTTTACCAAGTTCTAAGGGGAAGCCCTAAGGCATACTCATTCATGTATTCACTCATTAACTTATTCATAATCACCAGCTAAATGTGGCATATTTGTTATTTACCAAATATTGAGGGTTTCCTCAGTACCAGGCATTGTGCCTGTGGTGAGACTGGAGAGGTGAGCAGAGGCCAAAACCCTATAGTTTGGATCTTAATGTCTGCCAAAGGCCCATGTGTTGAAGACTTGGTCCCTAACCCATGACATGATTGGGATGTAGCATAACCTTTGGGAAGTAGGACCTAGTGAGAGGAAATTAGGATGTTGGATGGAATAGTGAGACCCTTGCTCCTCTTCTCTCTATGCTTCCCAGCCACCATGAGTAAAGAAAAGATAACTACACACAGATCATCCAGCACCAAGTAAAGTTTAATCTTTACCTTAAAAGCAAATGGAAGTCACTGAATGATTTTAAGATGAGAGGGCATACAGAAAAACCCTCTTTTGAGTTAAAATTGGGGTGGGGGGACACTGGTAAGGCAGCAGGCAGTTTCCTGATGAAAGGGTATGACTTGGACAGAGGTGATGGCAGAGTAATTGGAAGTGGGCAGATGTGAGAAATATTTAAATGGTAAAATTGAATTGATAGGACATGATGGGGGATTGAATATGGGGGAGGGCAGGGTTTGAGGAAGAGGAAGGTACCAGAAATGGCTCCTAAAATACTGGCTTGAACAACTGGAGGGATAATGGTGCCATTTACTGTGAGACAGAACCTTGAAAAAGGGAGGTGATGAAGAGTGGTAGTTACAGTCAAACCATTTCTTCTGGTTATTTCTGCCCTCCTGTTGCACTAACAGACAAACCTCTTGGGTTACCTCCCTGTGTCCCGAATAGGCCACTTTGGTTAGTTGCACAGAGCACTGACTCACTGCTCAGGGCCCTCCTCTAGAGAAAGAATATTTTCTAAACTAGTTGGTGACTGGTATGGGTAGCACATTAGGCAATATAACTGGGAAAAACATGGAAGTACCAAGTCCTGCCCCGGCAGCCATGGGAAGGGAAGAACCTGGATGGTTTAGTCCTGAAAATTCCTCAGTATGGTTACTAAGCCACCAGCATCAGCCTTTCTGGCTCTCACAAACCCTTTTCCTCCCCATGCCCCTCCCACGCACTTATCAAAGTTGGCTAACAAGCCTTGCCTGTTTTGAGTGTCCTTTACTTTAGTTCTTTTTTTTTTTTTTTTCCTGATTTATCTGGAGCTTATGAACAAAAAAATGTTGAAAAGGCAGACAGTGACATTTATTAAGCACACAGTGTACAAAACACTGTACGACTACCTTGAAGAGGTAAAAAAATAAATGGTTCCCAAGAAAAGAAGAGTGAAGCAAAAGATTGGTAACCCACGAACCATATAGTTATCTTGTGAGAAGAGGGAAGCATGGTTGATTTTCAGGAGTCTATACATACAGAAGCCCAGAGCCCAGCGGAGGAAGGTAGATGAGGCCCTTGCTTTTCTATTTTGTTATTTTGTTTTTTTTGTGTGTGTGTGATTCTGAGGATCAAACCCAGGGCCTCCCACTTGCTGGGCAAGTGCTCTACACTGAGCTACTTCCCCAGCCCTCTTCCCTGTTTCAGAGGGGAAGGCTGACAGGTACTTGTGGGGGTGTTGAGGCCATGTTTTATAGACATTGGTCACTTTTCACTTTTTCACTGGGAAGGACTATTAAAACTTTCAACCAGGCACATAAGCTGCTGATATAAATCAGAAAAGTTATAAAAATATATCTTTCTGGAAAATATCTCTCTGATTCCCTTTATATATACTTTCAGAGAAAATGAAGTTCAGTCCCTCTGACTGATCAGTGGGTTGATTCCACAAAACTGCTCAAGTAAAGTAGAAAATGTTTTTTCCATTCCCCCCAACCTCGACACGATGTTACGGTATAAACTAAGCAAGTAAGGACTTTCCCTTGCTTTGGGATCAATACATATTTGGGATCAAGTGACCCCAGAGATTTTTTTTTTTGAACAATGTCATGAAACTATATGGGGAACATTTGGGGAAAACAGACTGGAAATACTATTTACTGGCCTGGTACTGTGCACCTGAGTCAGGTGCTGACGTAGATGTTAGTCACTTAATCATCATAACAACCCATTAACTAGGTATTGTCTCTTCAGTTTTAAAGAAAAACAAACGGAGGGCCAGAGGGATTGGTCACACTGCTAGTATAGGACAGAACCAGATTTAAGGGTTCTGCTGGATATCATCATATGTGTTGTCTCCTGTTCTCTGTGTCCTTCCCCTCCACCTTTGTGCTTTATTTTTTAAATTGGGAAAACTTACTCCTGCTGAACTGCAAGAGCTACACAGGTAAGTTCCTACCATGACCAAGGCAGCAGACACTTGGAGCGGTGGTCCTCACTTGCGTTCCCCAGATTGGCAACGTTAGCATTACCTGGAACTTGTTAAATATGCAAATTCTTGGATCCTACCTCAGAACTTCTGTTTTAGTCCATTTTGACTGCTATAACAAAACACCAGAGATTGAGTGCTTATAGACAACAGAAATTTATTTCATAATTCTGGAGGCTGGGAAAACTAAAATCAAGATGTTGCAGATTCAGTGTCTGGTGAGGACCTGTTTCCTGGTTCATAGATGGTGGCTTCTGACTCATCTGGTAGAAGGGGTTAGAGGTTTCTCTCAAGCCTCTTCTATAAGGGCACTAATCCATTTTTGAGGGCTGTACCCTCATGACCTAATCACTTACCAAAAAGTCCCCACCTCCTAATATCAATCCCTGGGCATAGGATTTCAACATTTGAATTGGACATGAATTTGGTGGTGGCAGCACAAACATTCAGTCTGTGGCAGCTACTGAATATGAAACTCTGGGCTGGGGCACAGCAATCTCTCTTACAATAAGTCCTCCAGGTGATTCTTAGGAAACCAGGACTTAGGAGAAGTCCCTGGGATCTTTGTTAGGACAACTCCAAGAAGTACTCTGGAGTAATTCAAGGAAGTGACCCAGTTCTCTCCAGGGTTCAACCATTCACAGCTGATGGGTCATTTCCTAGGAGGTTACAAAGGGACCCATGCTCTGGAGCTTCTACATGAGATGAGGAGCTGGGCTGGTGGGAGCAACCACCACCTACCATGCCTGCAATCTCTGCTGGGCAGCAGAGGAAACTCTCTGGCAGGTTTTCATTTCACAGGTAATCTAGCATTGGCCTCTCTGGGATTGACAAAATAGGACAACCTGGTTTTCCCTTAGCATTGCAGAGTAGTCTAACCTGGGCTTTCTATATCACATTCCTCTTCATGTCCGAGTCCTCTTCCTGGCAGACAGCTGGTGCTGGACAGGAGAGCATGCTGCTCCAGTGAGAGGTCCTGCAGGCCAAGGCTGGCGGTGAGAGGAGGGCCTTGGGTTTGAAGGGGTTTGTGACCCCGCACCTGAGAAGCAGTAGGAAGTAAAGATGACAAGCCAGAGAAGAATCCAAACAGACCCTTAAAGTAGAGGAGGACAGAGACAGATATTACATGATGGCTTCTACCACAGGGAACTGGGCACAGGGAGGCAGCCAACACCTGGGATGAGTGCCATGGTCCAGAAACTGCACAGCAGAATTATCTGGATAAAATGACAAATGTTAGAGCCATTCTGCTGTGGTTTGGATCTTGAATGTCCGCCAAATGCCCCTGTATTAAAGGCCCAATCCTCAGCTTAGTGTTATTGGGAAGTTTTGGAACCTTTAAGACTAGGGCCTAATGGGAGGTCTTTAGGTCTTTGGTAGAGTGCCCTCCATGGGGATTGGGTGACTTTACCTCCTTCCTTCTTCTCTCTTTTTCTTTCTGGCCATTTGGTGAGCAATTTTGCTCCACTATGTGCTTCTGCCATGATGTACTGTCTTACCATGAGTCCAAAAGCAAGGGAGAGAACTGATAATTAACTGGAACTTCCAAAACGGTGAGTCAAAATAAACCGTCTATCTTTATAGATTGATTATCTCAGGTGTTTTGTGATAGTGATGAAAACTGACAAGCATTCCTTCCAAGGTTTACCAATAAAACCTCCCAGAATTGGGAGATACCTAGCCCAATTTTAAAAAGACAATCCAAGATCCACAGACCATCCTTTGGAAACCATTGCTGATACTACATACACTGAAAGCACATCCTTCTGAAAGGCCAGAAATAGGATGGGTCGCCTGGAACTTGTGTGCACTTTCATTACTATTACAGCTTGAACTTCTTTTTTATATTAACTTTTGGTCATTGTAACAAATTCTGAATTGTGCACTCAAGTTCAGTTTAAGGTTATATTCTATTAACCTAAATACCAGCCTAGTTAAATAGTTACCTTGTTTCAAACAAAGGGAAAAATAATTCATGGCTAAGTGATGGCTATATCTTGTTCCATGTGTCCATTTCTCATTAACCTTCGTAACATGCAGATCAGTTGTTAAGGCTGATGGGTTTAAATGATTTGATCAGCCTAATGAAGTGTAGAACAAGTGCTTTGTACAGGGGTAAAGGTTCCTTCCAGCACACGGGCAGACTCACTGAGATCTCACCGTGGACCCAAGACATGTGTTTTCATCTTTCTCTCAAGCTTGCTACAATTTCCCTCTTTTGTCTGGTGATGTTCCTGAATCACATCTAGAACTCCATAGCTCTAGGCTAAGTCTTAGGCAGGACTCTCAGTTGCAAGTGAATGAAATTCCAACTCAGATAACTGAGAAATGAATATCCAATTCAAAAGATGGGGACTCAGGGATCATGTAGGCAGGGGTTCATGTCAGGTCTGAGGGGGCACAGGGCTCAGGTAATCTCTGAAGAATCCCTCTCAAATATCCTGTGGGTCAGCTGAGTTCTGGGGGAACAGTGCTAACTGTGTGGTGACTGTCAATAGTTATGACCTCACCCAGTCTCACCTCTCTGACTTCCCAGCAGGAACAATTTCCCTTTCACAACAGTTTCAATAAATGTCTTAGAGTTGGTCATGATTTTTCTAATTAGTCTTCCCTAGATAGCTAGGCCACCCTGAAGTCATTGTGGTTGTGGCATTTGGTTCTCATGTTCACCTTTGGAAGTCAGTGATGAGGCCAGTCCCACATAACTCAGGTGGACTGAGAGGGACAAAAGAGTATATGTGGGGCAAGAAATTTCATGAATGTCCACTCCAGCACTGAACACAGGCTGAGGCTGAAGCTTTTCGAAGGTCAGGAATATTTACCTCAAGTCTGCCAGATGCTGTGGGTGCCCTTGTATTGCACTGAGTCCTCTCATAGAAACCTTTGCAAAGTTCCCCTTTGGGCATCAGAAAATAAAAGAAAAATTACAACCACACGTAGTAGTGTGTACCTGTAGTCCAGGTACTAGGGAGACTGATTTGGGAGGATCACTTGAGTAGAGGAGTTAAGGGCCAGCCTCGGCAATATAGCGAGGCCCCCATCGCAACAACAACAATAAAGCCCCCACTTTTAAAGTCACAGTGATTCAGAGTTATCTGCACTACCTTCCAAATTGTAATTCCTACCGCCTCAAATAAAGTCCTTTTTACTTCTGCAGTTTCTAAGTTTTCGTGGATTGACACATCTCAACTGCACATTGCCCTCTCAGCCTCAGACCAAGGGCTTTGTTCCCTTGCCGTGTGTGATATTATGATATAAGAAACATATATTTGGTCTTCATACCCAGTTGCTAGCACAGTTCCTAAAACCCTTGGAATTTCCTGAGTGGTAGGGGTGAGAGGAACATCTTTATTCATAGCAAGACTCTTTTAACCACACCTGAGTTTATGTTAATGAAGTCACCTCTAGAAAGCTTCTAAAGGGTGGGACCGTTTGCTAGAGAAACCAACCATGTGATTAAAGAGTTAGCACTTTTAGCCCCACCCTCCCAGGGAAGGAAAGAGAATAGAGATTGACTTAATTGACAGTGGCCCATGACTTCATCAATCATTCCTTAGTAATGTAGATAATGGAACCTAAATAAAATCCCTGGACGATGGGGTTCAGAGACTTTCTGTGTTGGTGAACACATGGAGGTGTTGGGAGGGTGGTGTGACCACAGTGGGCACGGAAGCTCCACGCCCTTTCTCTTGTATTTTGCACTGTGCAGCTCTCCCATTGACCATGCCTTTTTAATAAACCAGTAAATATAATACATGTTTCCCTGAGTTTTGTGAGCTGTTCTGACAAGTTATCTAACCCCAGGAGGAGGGAGAGCACCTTGATTTATAGTCTGTCAGTCACAAGTTTGGGAGGCCCAGAAAAGACTAGCAATTGGTGTATGCAGTAGGGACAGTCTGGCGGGACTGCGCTCTTAACATGTGGTGCCCGTGCTAACTCCAGGAAATTAGTGTCAGAATGAGTTAAATTGTAGGATTTTCACAAGAACTGGAGAGTTGGATGGTATGGGAACCCCTCCCCCACATACACATTAGTGTCAGAAGCGGAATGTGTGAGTATAGGAAACATAATAGTTTTCTTTCTGCCAAGGCCCTCGGATGCCCTCCTGCTCCCCTTTCTAACTGTGGCTTCTATAGTTGCCTTGACTCATGTAACATTCCCCAAGGGTTTCCCATACTACTCCTGACCCACATGCCCAGAGTTTCAAATGTGGCCATCCAACACTTGTGCTGGCAGTGAAGAATATATGATTCTGCTGGTATCCAAATTCTATTCATAGAATGACACCGCACATCAGTATGTAGAGAAAAAGAGAAAGACCAAAATTTGGAGCTTCAGAAAGAACCCAATAGTCCCTGCCCTCCTCTCTCTAGTTCAGTGTAGGCACATCCTGACTCTCCAGAGCCATAATAGAAAGTGTTGTCTTGGTGGCCTTGACCTTCCATTATTTTTAAGTAGCTGTAGCTGAACAAAGGACAAATGAAAACTTTCTCTGCTTGACATTGAAAAAATTACTGGCATGTCATATGGTAATTCATTAAAGAATTCTCATTCATCAAAACAATTCATTTTTGTTTGAAGAGGCTGAATAAGCAGTTTCTTGCTGATTTCACTGTCAGCCTCTCCGGTCACATGTGGCTCCAGTTCATTTGCAGTAATTTTATTCTTAAATTTTAAAAGCTTTTGGGACATATGTGGAATATTTTAAATCTAATTGGATTGTTTTACTTAAACACCTCCACGTAAGCACATCTCCCCCTTTACATTTTTTTCTTTTTAATTCTAATACTGAAGACTTGCAATTTAATCACTTTTTTTTTCATATGGGGAGATAAATACCATGTGGATCCTTTTCTTTTTCAGAAATTGAAATGTACTCAGTTGATTTGAATCCACCCCTGAACTGTGTGCATAGAAAAATGGTCTCAGGGTAATTTTAAGATACTTTTAATAATTGTTGTTTCCAGAGTTTCTTAGAATCCTGAGCCCTAATTAAATTTTGTCAATGTGTGATTTGCAAAATCTTTTACTACAAAGTGCATCTAGTTCACTCCTTATGTTACCTATGTTTAAACACAACAGGAATATAGCTTTGGCATTTTCCCCCATCATTTTTTTTTTCAAAAATCCTTCCCAATATCTAATTTGCCTTATTCATCTAATAGATTTTACCTTTTAAAAGATTCGATTTGCCCTTCTTTAGCCTTTCAACTGTAACCCTGGTTCCCTTGGTCAACTCTTTTGGTACCTTTCTCTTTTATCTCTCCTGATTGGTCTCTTTCCTCTCCTCTGTACTTTTAGTGTTGTCAATTCAAAATGCTAACTGAGGTCAGATGGGTATTTTAAATAGATGAGCAAGTAGGGAACAAGAGGAGGGAAACAGAGCTGTGTATGAGAAACTGGAGACCCCTTGACTAACTGTAACAGTGGTTCGCTTTATGCTTTGAATATAGCCCTTGCTGCTCTGCCACTGCAACTTAGTTTTTAAATGGACATCTTTCTTTCTCTTCCTCTCTAATCTCCCCTCACTCTAACATCAGGGGAAAGAGAATTACCTTTCTTCCCCATCCTAGGCAGAGTTATCTGTCCCTGAGTACATACCCTATAGGAAAGAAGTAATCCAGACTTTGGGGATGGTACCAGAAGATCTCAGGAATGACTATCTCCCAAATAAACAAGTGAATTACAACTCCAACAGAGAACACATGGAATGTAAACTTTTGAGTCACCTATTTAAAAGCCCCCTGTTCCTGCTGATGGGCAGAATCATAGCCTTTGGGACAGAAGTCCCCAGTGTTTCTCCTTTACTAGCAAAGCAATAGAACTTCTTTTTCCTTTTTCTCAAAACTGTGTCCTGGTTATTGGATTGGCATCAGGAACAAGAACCAAGATTTCAGCAACATAAGGGCAAGGTTGCCTCCATTCAACTTCAAGATTTCACAACCAGGATTGCTAGACTGTACACTTCCAAGAGAAACTAGAAACATAGATATTAGTATGAAATACTGCAATTTTAGAAATGGTCAATTCTTTAAGAAATGGTCAATTTTTTAAGACTACCCCTCCCCAAAGCCTGTAAATGACTCATAGCCACTAGAAATTCTTGTATTCATGCTTTAACCAAATTTACTTGTATTAAAATCTATTAAGATGCTTCTATCATTTCTCCCATTTCCTTAGGACTTGGTCTGGGTTTGCAAGTTCTAGTAATAAACTGGTAAACACCTGGTGTGAGGGATCCCAGCTCCTCCCATGATGGTCATTTCAGGCATTGAACCAGAGCACCCTTAGGAAAGGGTGCATTGGGGCAAATTTCCCTTCACCCTAAACTTTGCCACTGGCCTCCAAAAGGTAGTTGGAGATCAGAAAGAGGTGGTTTTGCTTATTAATGGTGGAAAAGAAAGGAGCCACTGAATCCCAATCTCCATCTGTTCATGTCCCCTTATCACTTTTTGCTTTTCCCTCTGCCTCTGTCCATTACCTCCACTGCCACTGCCAACACCAGGAAAGACTGGACATAGACTTGTGCCCTGTTATACACACAAGCACACACCTGCAGACTCACATGCAAAAACAGACACACACATCTACATCCATTCATACGCACACATCCACATACAGACTCACACACAGATACACCTAGTCACACACAAACACAGACACATGCACAGCTGTCATTTCCTGGCTCATTTTCTTCTCATCTGCTCTCAATGTTCATTTTTACTTCACTCTACCTGTACAAAAAAGTATATGATGCATCTGGGATTTCCAATGCTGCAAACAGGATTAAAGAAGTCAAATTATACAACCACCTCGTGGCCTCTTCTGCATTGCTACTTCTCACACAGTCTTTATTCTAAAAACCTCAAAGAAGGCTGGGATTAGATCCATTTCAGGGAATGTTACCCTTGAACCCTGGCTTAAGCGTACATTCCTGACCTGTCTGCTCACCCCAAGGGCCCTTTTGAAGCCTGCTGCTGCCTCTGAGGCTCCTAAGAGGCACCATACTTCCCACTCTGGATTCTGCTCCTGCTTTGCAGTGTCTCAGCTTCCAACATCCTGAGGAAACTCTGTCCAGACTGACCTGGGACTAGGTCCAGGAAACTTCTGTAGCTCAATCAATGACTCTTTAACCATATAAGCGATAGAGTGCTAATAAAGTGTTCTAGGGTGTAGGTGCTTTCTAGGAATAGTAAAAACTCCAAGCAGAGGATGGACAGGTGGGAAGGAGTGGACAAGAAGTGGAGGGTGGGGGGTGAGAGAGAAAGAAAGAGAGAGACAAAAGAAAAGGAAAAAAGGAAGGAAAACCCCTAAATGCTTAATTATATTAATATCCTAATCAGTTCATGGTTTGGATAATCAGGATTTTACTGTATTGTAATAATTATACCTTGGATTTATTTAGTGCCTATGTATTTCATTTGATTTTATTTCATGGCAATAATTAATTGAACAGAGGTGTGTACACATGCTTACACATACTTACGTATTTTAAAGTCTTTTTTCAGCTATCACCTCATTTTTATTTTTACAGATAAACCCTGTGACTCCACTAGTCAGATGCTGTCATCCCCTTTTAACAGATTGGAACTCCTGTCAGAAAGTCTCAGAGACTTGCTTGATGATACTGGAGATCAGACAACATTTTCTCCAAAGGAATTCCGATGTCAAACATTAAAATATGACATTGGTGGGCATGTATTTTCAGTGAACTCCATGTATCTCCTTTTTCTGTGATTTTCTGATTCATTTTAACAAGTGATTCATTTCCAATGATAGCTACACAGTGATTGAAAAGTTACAGTGTGGTTGACTATGATATTACTAATTTGACCATTATATTTGTGACATCACTCAGTTAATAAAAGATCAAAGACTAGTATTGTTTTTTCCTGAGTAGAGATTTTTTTATTTTTTAATTAAATTGAACAAGCAATACAGAAAGAAAGGAAATGTGAGGTATTCGTGCTATGTGCCTATTTGTACATACCTGGCTAAACATTTTTAATAGCAACACATTGCTGACTCATTGCTAACCTCTGATCTAATAAGATCTTCTTTTCAGAAGTTGTGTCAGTTAGGATGTTGAAATATCCTAGAAACAGGAAACCAACTGAATATAGCTTTAAAAAAATGTGTTATCTCCCCCAATGGTGAAAGTTGGAATAATTTTAATAATGAAATAAATAAAATAGTATGGGATTATAGTACAAAGTATAAAACAATTATCTATAAGTCCATATTGCTATAAACAAATGATTGAATCAACAAATAGAGGGAAAATGACAAATCTCCTTAACAGAAGAATTCCAACCACTCTGCCCTTAAGAAAGTGGAACATAACAACCCACTCTTAAGTATGGGCTGCACGTAGTAACTTCTTCCCAAAAAGTACAGTAGAAAAGGGTAGAGTAAATTTACAGTGGAAGAACCTGATAAACATGTCAGTATCAACACTATGAATGGTGTTGAGAATATGTACTAACTGTGGTTTGAATCTTGAGTATCCCCAAAGGTCATGTGTTAGAGGCATAGTCCCCAGCTTGCTGCTACCGGAAGGTGGTGGAACTCTAAGAGGTGGGGCCTAGTGAGAGGTCCTCAGGTATTGCGGGCATGGTCACAAAGGAGATTGTGGGGCCTTGGTCTGTTCCTCTTTCTTTTGCTTCCTGACCATGAGGTAGGTGGCTTTGTTCCACCTTGCACTCTCACCAGGATGTGCTACCTTGCACAGACACAAAAGCAACAGGGCCAACAGATCACAGACTGAAACCTCCAAAACTAAGAGCCAAAACAAATCTTTTCACTTTTTACATCGATTTATCTCAGGTATTTCTTACACTTACAGTGTAACAATGTACACTTGTTACAATGACCAATTAGCTATTGATATGATATGAAGAAAATGGCACTTAACACTTGGGATCTTCAGTCCCCAAACCGTAACACCCTGGTATAATCATAGGAAGAACATCAGACAAATTCTGATTGAGGGGTATCCTGCAAGATACTTTTCCAGCACTCTTCAAGACTGTTAAAGTCATCCAAAGCAAGATAAGTCTGAGAAACTATCAGCTCAGAGGAGCCGGGAGACATGAGGACCAATGTGGTGTTTTGGATGGAATTTCAGAAGAGAAAAAAGGCATTAGGTAAAACTAAGGATATCTGAGTTAACTATGGATTTTATGAAATTAGAAATAATGTATCAATATTGGTTCATTAGTTGTAACAAATATACCATGCTAATGTAAGATATTAACTATAATGGAAACTAGGTGAGGGATATATGGGGATTCTCCATAGGGTCTTCCCAATTTTTCTGTACAGCTAAAAATGTCCTTAAAAAAAGAAAAAAATATATCTTTAAAAGTATCATCTCTCCTAAAAGAGAGGGCAGAAAAGACAGGTCCAGAGTTAGTTGATTTAACAAACCAGTGATATCAGTGGCTTTGGTTCTTTCCATCTGTCTATTCTGCTCCTCTGACATGGACTGACCTCAACTTGCTGGTAGCATGGTGTAAGAAGACTTCTTAGTGCCTGTGATGTAGGCAGACACGACAGCATCTGACAGGAGGATAGGAACTAAGCTCCAGGAGACCTCCCCTATGGATCACTGGCCAGAATTAGTGACATATCTGCTCCTGAACCTACCGCTGCAAGAGAATGCAATGACCACAAAAAACCACAGGGACCAGTACTTCTCCTGCGTCTCATGGCGAGGGCGTCTAAATCAACTGGGTTATTCTATCACCTAAGAAGAAACTGAGCAAATGGCTAAGCTGCTTTACAAGTGGAAGCAAAGTTAATGACCACCTTAATTTGGGTCATGGTTATGTCCGCTTCTCCAGGTTGAAAGTACAATTCTGGTATTATCAAACTACATCCTCTTTGTATATGCATTTTTCCAACTTGTGAAATCAGTTTGAAGGGTGCTCCTTAAGGATTCTATATTAAGATGCGGGTATATCATTTCTCTCTTTTCTGTGGCTGCTTAATGGCTTTACCACTCACTGTAACTTGGTTTCTCTCTCAGAATGAAGAGGGAAAGCTGCTTGGCTCAGTTCCCTGCTTCGGGTTAGTTTGGAAGCACTTATTTGCAATGCTTTCATATCGATACTCCCTTTTCAGTGCTTGTATGGAGCTCTGATAAGGCAAAAACATTCTCCCCCTGCTTTTCATCAGGAAAATGTAGATGACATGTGCATATAACAGATCCTCCTTCAACTTCTCTAAACATTTTTCCAATGCCTCAATCCTATTACACTACTGCATCTTGTCAATTTCAGTTTCTCCAAATGGTGGTAAACATTATTAAGATGCTAGAATGTCTCCTTATAGTAATGTGGTTTCTAATAGGTAATGGAATGATTATTTGTAAATAATTGCAATTGGTAATCTGAGTCCCATGGTATTTTTTCAGAGGCGAGGTGGGAAAAAATTCTTAAAAATAAAACGGGTAAACCTTTTGCATACTCAAGTAGGAACAACGACAGGAACCACGGTTCTCTTTTCTCCTAAAACCAAGAAAAAAAAAAGAGTAAGAGTGAGTTGAAGATCAGATCATGCAAATGTACTTGTCAGAGAGTGATGAGTCCCATCATTAACAGGGATCCACTAGGTATTGAAGCCAGGTTACATTCCTGAGAAAGAGAATTCTATTCAGAGGACTCTGTTCAAGAAGAGGGGAAACTTACGCCAAACAGGAGAAGACATTGAAAATCATATTATTTCCTGGCAAAGAGTGCAAACTGAATTTGGATTTAGGGAAACCACTGGCTAAAGTTAGTTCTTCCCCCTCTGCATCCTACCACCTCTTACTTGTTTTCTTTATTCATCAATGTAGACAATAAGCAATCAATAAAATGTAAAGCAAATAAACTAACAATTAATGGTCATTTCTGAGCCTTCTGTACCTATTTTTCTTGCTCAAATCCCCAGAGAAGCAATGATGAAGGTATTGAGTTTTATGATAGCTGAAGGGACTTGTTCTGAGAGAGGGTGTGTGTATGTGTGTATATGTGTGTGTGTGCATGTGTATGTATTTGTGTGTATTTCTGTTTAGCTGAAGAAGGGACACACACACACATATACACACACACACACACAATGGGACATCTGTACTGATCTGATTTGAAAAGAAAATGTTTTGAACCAGAGAGATTTGATCATCTAAAAGTCACTTCAAAACCCACTAGAGCCTGGATTACCTCCATAAAGGCAAAAATATTAGGACAACTTAAAGAGATAGAAAATGCTGTGAATCCACAGGTGTCTGATTGCCAGGGAGCAGGCAAGACTAAAAGAATCCTACCACCCTTCCCATCCCTCCCAGGTATTATTCTTCAGTCACACCCTGATAAGTTTCTTACATAAAAATATATCTCAGACTTTATTACCTGACTTAAGACAGTGTGGGGGATGCAGGTCTAAGTCTAATACTCTAAAATGGACTATGGGAATTAGATCATCCACAATTCCCTGGCATGGTGTTGTGAGAAGTTATTAAAGTTTTTGCCAATAGTAAATTGGAACATTACCAGGTGTTTTCAGAATTTAGAGAGTGAGGGAGAGTAGTAATTTAAAAGAAAATAATATTGGGTGGTTTTTGCTGAATGCCACCAATGCAATGGATAAAGGTAATGAACATCTATGGGTGAATAGCAACCAGTTTAAGGCAAAGTATGAAAACTGCAGAACCTCTTTGGCAGCATATGAAGACTTCTCATCTTCTGAAGTCAGAGGTAAAGAAATAGAAAATCTAAAAAAAAAATTTAAGCTGAGAATCAGGCTAGTGAGTTAATTATATGGTGAGTAGAGCACCAAAGAAGATGGAATTCTCAATCCCAGCAAGTTTACTATGGTCAAATTATTGCCTTGTTGGGAAGAAGTGAGAACCAGAAACTTGGAAGGAGGACATCTGCATTAACCAACCACTTAAGAGCCCTAAAATCCTAAATTTCCCTGAATCCCTAGAGCCTGCAGAGGTGGATCACTTTTTCCTATTAGAAGTTAGCACTCCTCACTTCCATGAAGTTGATGAAAAGCTTGTTGCTTTGTAAGGCAACATGTGACCACCCCCACCCCAACTCAGGATCTATCTCAGGTCTAATACCTATCAGATCATTAACTAGAATCAAGTCAGAAAATCACTTGGTTGAGGAGGTTTTGGACTTGGTGAAGAAGAGGGTTATATACTGAAGAAGCTGTGGAACTAGAAAACATGCTCCAGTAAATGTTGGGAAAGTATGTAGAGGGCTGGATCCTGAGAGTACTGGATCAAGGAGGACCGAATGTTAAAATTGGATAAGGGAGAGCTAGTTGATACGGGTGCCCTCTCCTATGCTACAGAATTATACATCTTGGCAAAGACACTGGGGAGATTACATCTTGAGAATACACTGTCAGGTTGGCTCCCAGAAGTATGAGAAGAACAATGAGCTATACTAGTGAAACAGAACTACTAGAACTTCTGTGAAAAGTGATGGAGAAAGGGATCAAAAGGGTCTGGTAAGTGGACATGCTAGATTGGTTATCTACATAACAGCTGCCTATGTTACATGGGAGGCCTTGGAGAGTATTCAAAATGGTGACAGATAAATTCCATGAGGATTCAAATCCATATCAGTGAATATGTAGGAATCCAGTACTCTGAGGCATGCCAGGACACCCCCTTCAAACAGCATGGAATACACTGACAAAAGGGGCTCCAATATTGTCAAGAAACTCAGGGTTGGCTATCCGCTGTGGACCATTGCTGATAGTGGCACAAGTTACAGATATGTGCTCCCTAACAGAATTGAGAAGGATAAGATTCCAAAATAATAGTGACCGGATGATAGCATTAACCATCAGAATCAAGGTAGATAGAAATGTTTAGGTGTGTTTGGCACTCCTTGGAGTGGAATAGATAGCAGCTGAAAAAGAATTGTTCAATCTATACATCAAAAGAAATCACAAATGGATGATCAGTGGCCCCAGGGAGTCATCCTAATAAAACCTCATAATCCCTTATCCAGTTTCTATACCTGGGCCAATTGTCAGACTTATAATTCACTAATTGAAAAAGAACTTGGGGCCTTAGGAGGAAAGATCCTGCATCACCACAGCAATTGTATATGATAATGATCCCTCCAGTATTTTCCCAAAAGGAAGCTATAGCCCCTTATTCAGGTAAACATAGAGTGGGAAATAGGGCATACCCAGATAGTTCCAGGATTATTGGACATGAATTCTAAATTCACATTAATACTTGAGGATCTGAAGCACCTTTATGTTCCTCTAGTTGGAATAGGGAACACAGGGGACTAGGTAATAAGCAGAAATCTAAATGGGGACTGATTCACAGTGGACCCATCGGGTTCATGAACTCAGCAAATGGTAATTTTCTTAGTCTTAGATGTACAATTGTAATGGATATACTTGATCTTTAGTAGAACCCCACATTAATTCTCTGGTTTGTGAGTTTGTGGAGTCAAAAACCAAAGTAGAGAAAATCAAATTGGAGCTCCAGACAAGATGAAATTCTCAATCCCAGCAATGATACTATGCCTAAGTCATAGCCCTGGTTAGGATGAGGTAGGAACCCTACTTTGCCAAAAGAATGAATGACAGTGCATACCATATTACATCCTAAGGAAAATGGTCCAGATTAACGCCACCCACAAAAACCTTAAATATCCAGGAATAAGGGTGCTAATCATAACCCTCACTTAACTTACCAATCAGGTTACAAATGCCAGACAGATTCTGGAAGATATTAAGTACTTTAAACTCAAACTCTAGCAAGCATTAGTCCTAATTCCTGCCATTGTTACAGATATGTTTTGTAATTATCATTTTGTCAGAACATAGGAATATGATCTTGGGTATCAGGTATGTGTTCTTTTCCATTCCTGCCAGAAGAGCGGGGCAGAAGAAGTTTACATTGACACAAAATGGACAATAATATACATTTACTTCTTGACCCAGACCTTTGTTAACTCTTTTGCTGTCTGTATAATTTAATCCAAAGGGATCTTGGACTATGTGGACATTTGAAGAAAATCAACATTAGTTCACTAATGATACCAAGTTAATAGGTTCATACGAGTAAGGTGTGGTAAGTAATTAGAGACCCTGCTAATGCATGTTCTCTAGAGGATAAAAGATAAACCCTACAAGGATGCAAAAGTTCATCATATCTGTAATTATTTAGTAAAGGGCATGTTCTTACATTTTATATCTCCCCTAAGAAGAAAGTATGTTGCCTGGTAAGCCTCTTTGAATTCTGGAGGCAGCATTTAGTTCCCTATTTGGAAATGCTATTCTGATGCATTTACCAAGTGACATGGAAGGCCATCACCTTTGAGTGGGATCCAGAATAGGAAAGGGCTTCGTGTCAGGTCTAGGTGATGACTTAAGCAGCCCTGCTGCTTGGACTGTCTGACTAGCAGACCCTCTGTTATTAGAGGTATCTGTGGTGGGAGAAGATGCCATGTGGAGTTTATGGCAAGTCAATAGGAGAATCACAATGAAGACCCCTAGGGTTCTGGAGCAAGGCCATGCCATCTGCAGCAGAGAATTATATACCATTTGAAAGAACAGCTCCTGGCATGCTAATGGGCCCTGGTTGAGATGGAGTGCCTAATCATGGGACATCAAGTGACCATGTGTCCAGAATTGCCCATGATAATCTGAGTTCTGTCCAACCCTTTAAGTCATAAGGTCAGACAGGCCCAGAAGCAATTCATCATAAGATAGAAGTGGTGCATCCAGGATCAGGCCTGAGCAGGGCAAGTAGGCACAAGAAAGCTACATGAGCAGCTGGCCCAGACCCTCATGTCACCCAGCATTGACACATCAACTCCTTTCCCTCAGCTCACATCTGTGATGATCACCTGTATGATAATGAGGGTTGCATACTCTCTTATTGATCAACTAACAGAGAAAGAAAAAGACCAACTGTAGTTTATGGAAGATCCAGATGAATTTGTGGGTGCAAGCCAAAATAGTGACTGCATGATAGTTTCTCCTAGGAGTGACCTTGAAAGACAGGTAAAGGAAAATCCTCCTCTCAACAGGAGGAACTTTGAACTCGGCAATTGATAATCCACTTTAAAAAAAAAGAAGTACATGCAATTGCCAAAGTTCAGGCCAGGGGCCTGGAAGGCGCGAAACTGGAAATATCAAGCACAAAGACTCTAGGGAAGAGGTATGTGTATAGAACTACAGGAATGGGCAAGAAAAGGAGAGATATTTACCAACACTTTTTGCTTGTTTATTTCTTTGGGGATAAAACACAGGTCCCATGCATACGAGGCAAGTACTCTACCACTGTGCTGTACCCCCAACCCTACTGTCACCTTTAATGCCTTCTCTAATGCAGTAGAGAGTATCTACTTCAGAAGAGGCACTGAACATCCAAAGAGACAAAATGATCATAAGCCATCTTCGTGCTGGTACAATTGGTGCATAATCATGGTTTAGCTACTACCTTAAGGATGATAGCTCTGTATGGGCTCATCTGCATGGGTTCCCACTCATCAAGGCTGACTTAGCCTTTATCACTGCTGAAAGTCTGACCTGCAAGCCACAAAGACAAATGCTGAGTCCCAGAGGGAGCAGCATTCCTCAAAGAGACCAAACAGCTACCGAAAGAGAAGTTGATTACATTAAAGCATTTCTACACCAAGAAGAGGAAGTGATTTCTCTTGATTAGAACAAATACATTTTTCAGGTCTGGGCCTAAACTACTGTCAGAATTCTGAGTGTTCGTTGCCCTAATATGGGAGCCCACATACATTGTCTTGCATTAAGCAATCCACAAAGGAAATACAGAAGAAAGCACGGACCATGGACTCTACTACTCCTGTCAGGTGTTGCACTACCTAGAAGCTGCTGGCCTGAAGGAAAGATGAGACAGGCTTGTAAAGGAGCAATTTAAACACCATCATAAAGATGATATGCTGCAAGTATGAAGCATCTTCCTTTAGGACCTTAGGTCAATGATCATTTCACAGTACTGTGTCCCCAGTAGGTAGAATATGCAAATATGGGAATCAAAGAGCAAAAGGAGGCATAGTCTTACTCCCATCACTGGGAATTTATACTTCCCATCACATCTAGCCAGGCACCATCAAGGTAAGAGGGTTTGGTTCCAAGAAGGTGAATGCTTCCACCAGGGGGCAGAACAAGAGTCTCATTAAGGGGTAGCTGCCACCTGTTCTTTCAGAATTCTTGTGCCCAGGGACTATCAGGCAAGGAAAAGAATAAACAATTCTGATCATTAGGAGAGGTTAGGGCTGCTATTTTACAGTGGGGCAGGGGACAATATGCATGCCATTCAAGTGATCTATGTTGGTGTCTGTTGACGCTCTCCTGACAAATTTTGATGATAGACAAGGGCAGCATGCACAACCTGAGAAGTGCAGACCAGGGGCTAAGGCATGAGGCTTGTATTTACTCTTACCAGGTAAGCTGTTTGTCTCAGCAGAGGCGCTATCTGAGTGGGAGGGTGCTAGAGAATGCACAGGGGGTAGGATGGAGGGATGAATAGCAGGTGTAGTACCAAGACCAGATATTGCACTTCATCCTACCAACCTTCCTCTTGCAGTTTCTCCAGGGAAAGAGAAGAGGAGAATCCTGCAGGCATAGTCCCAGATGGGGTGAAGTTATTTAACAAAGTGGATTCAAGTGGGTGTTACTAAAAGTTTGGACCTTGCCCCTGATGCCAACCCAATAACAAGGACATAAGTTTTGAGACATGGGGGAAAAAAGTTTTATTGCTTTGCTAGCAAAGGAGAAACACAGGAGACTTCTGTCCCAGAGGCTGTGATTCTGCCCACCAGGGGAAACAGTGTTTTTAAAGAGGTGAATCAAAGGCTATGTTCCACATGTTCTCTGTCCAGAGTTATAATCACTTGTTAATTGGGGAGATAGTCATTTCTCAGATCTTCTGGTGTCATCCCCAAGTCTGAATTACTTCATTCCTGTGGTGGGTGTGTGCTCAAGGACAGATGATAACTCTGCCTAGGATGGGGAAGAAAAGTAATCCTTCCCCTGAGATTAGGGATGGGGAGAGATTAGAGAGGAAGAGAGAGGGAGGAAGAGAAAGAAGCATGTCTGTTTTAAAAATAAGTTGCAGTAGCAGAGCAGCAAGGGCTATATTCAAAGCATAAAGTACACCACTGTTACATAAGGACCTGACTGGAGTTGATGTGATGATTGCAGATCCTTGCTCAGGACCCAGGCACCATTTCTCCAGACTCCAGGAGTGTCACCAGCAGTCAGCTCACAGATGTCCCCAGCCAAAGAAAACTGCCCCAGTCAAGTCTATGACCCTCTCCAGGAACAAGTCACATCCAATGACTGATTAATGTGGAGTGAAAGGGTCAACTCCTTTGCCTCAATTCAGTCTGACTCTGAAAGGACACTCCAGCTCCAGAGAACCTGTACAGTTGGTTGAGGACACCGTTGCAAATGCACTGAAAGTCAATTTCCCCTTCTGCCCAATCTTGCATACTCGCTCCCTCCCAGGTATGAATCCTCTAGCATTTCCCCATAAATATGCTGCAGACACATCTTTGCCTTGGGTGTCTGTTTCCCAGGGGAACTCTAACCTAAGATGGTCTTACACTGGATCTACAACAGGTAATCAACAGAAACAGAACAATATCTGGCTTAATCAGACAATGACAACAGGTATTTGGGTTGTTTAAGCCCAGACTGGAACACTCGGATGAATGAGGAAGACTGTTTGCAGCTTATTATTTTACAGAGTTCTGCTAACTCAGGCCCTAACATCTCCATCCTGTCTATTCGCAGCAAGCCCGGCTGCCCCACCCACCCCCATCTGTACCACAGTCAATTAGGAGAGCAAATGTTTTTGGTTTAGCAGTTCATTTGCACTGCACCAAAAAATCAAAAGCCAAAACAGGAAGAACAAAAAACAAACCCAAACACCCCCCAAACACTGGTAATACCTTTCCAATTAATCATATGAACATCTATAACTATCTCACTTTTTTAAAAAAAAATTACTGATGTTTGCATTTATACACTGATCATAAAAAAAATGCCAAGTAAAATCTTTAAAAAGTTAAAAGACTCAAATCCCAATTTCAGTAAACTTGTGTGCCATTCAACTTTCTGTGTAGTTTTTTTTTTTTTTTAAACCGAAATTGAATGTTGGAGAGAAGAGGGGAAAAGGACATTATTCCAGTTTACATGATAGGCATAATTGAAACAGGTGTTTAAAATTCACCACTAGGTAAACAAGATTCAATTCAAAACTTTTGTTGGGTGATGAATATTTCAAACTTTTCCTTGTTTTTTTTCTGCTGACAAAACTTTGGTTCCCCCTCACCACCTTTTTTTTTTCCAAGCAGGAAGGCACAATCATTCTGCAATACTGCCAAATATAACAAACATCTACAGATGGGTTGGTCTGCAGCTGGAGGCTTTAACTTTGTAGTATTTATTTGAAATATCCAAGCCAGCAGAGCAAGGCTAAAACACAGTGGGCACAATTCACAATGTTTTGGCTCTGGAGCAAATAGCAGTTGAACTTAGTTTTTGCAACTAAAATGGAATTTATGCAGATGTGCTTTGCACTAAATTCATTAAACAATTACATCCTGGTGCAGTTTTCACATTTTTGTAAAGGATCTGCATAAGCACTAATTAGATCTAAAACAATGTTACTGGGCAAATTACAGTGCCGATTGTTCGCCTCCTCTTGCATTCCGCATCTGCTTTACAATGATGATGATAATTTAGGTGCAAGCCATACAAATGCTGGTTTTTGTTACATTTACTAGAAATATTTATTTAAAACATACTATAGATTAATTGATAATGTAACCATTTTTTAAAAAGGCTGCAAATGTTTTCTCTCAGATATTTAGTGCTAAAATTCAATCTGTGAAAAATACAGTAGCTGAAACTTCTCACAATTGTTAACTGGCGTTTCCTTCAGTGAGGTTTGCTATTGAAAGGCAACTTTGCATTTCATTTGGCTTCAAGCACAAACTGGGTTCGCTGAATTACAGCAGTGCCTTTCAGAGTGCAGCGCTTGACGTAAAGGCATACAGACCCTCCTAAACAGCTCCCAGTCGTGGCAACCCACGCTACCTCTTCTTTGGTCCACCAATTGAAAAGGGTGACTTTGTATTGGAAAATTATTCAATGCTTTAAGTAGTTCAGACATTAGACTATGTTTTCTTTCATCTATGTTCATCTTTTTTTCTGTTTCATATATCATTAAATGCAAGAAGGCATATTAACATTTAAACATAAAACCAATTCCAAAGTGAGGACATTCCAACAGGGTTTCTATGGCAACTTTGAATGTACCAACTTAATTCAGGGCTTGCTCCAGCCCAGGAGTCACCTCCATTATTGCTCTTGTCCTAGACATTCTTTCACTCCTCTGGCCAGCCATGCAGTTGGGAGCCCTGAGAGTAACTATTCTGCTCTCACCCAGGATAACCACTGCTTCAACTAGCTAGCATTATTCCATCCGTGGGAAGGAGGCCAATGCGGTGAATCTGTTTGGCTGCTGGTTTTCTAAAAACCACTCCTGTTGTTGGACTTTTCAAATGGTTACTTTTATTGTTTGGTAGAGCCAGTCATGAAAGGCCAAGCTCAGTGTGAGTGCCAACAAAGATTAAGAGACAAAACTGAACTCCAAATGTAATCAATGCACAAGCCCAAGTCCATGGTACTTGGAAATACCTCCTCTCCATGTGGGAATACTAATTATTAATGCAAAGCACAGTGAGTATTAATGGTGCTCTCAAAATTCAGCATCCAGGTTCATTCACTTTACTGGATGACTTCCCTAACCTTTATGTAGGTCTCTCCATTTCATTTTGTGGTTTTTGCTAGGTAGGAGAGATTGTAACTAGAAGGGTGATAATAATTCCTTCTACAGACTTAATTAGTAAGTCTGAAAATGCTGTGCTCGTTGGATATGAAATTATATCCTTCTTGAAGGAAAACATAACTTAATACCAAGCTTTGTTATTAAACGTAAATGTATTATGCCTGTGGAAAAAAGGTGAAGTATATCTGTAATAAAAACATTATTTTTTAATGTTTAGGAAAAAAAGAACAATTAGTATTTCCACTCCTGTTGATTCGCCTTTAGAAGATATTTGATTCTATACTTTATTTCTTTTTCATGTTTTATTGTAAGGGGGAAATAATGAGGCTTCATTTTTTACCAAATTAAACATAATGTGAGAGTGATTCCTCAAACTTCCAAAAGTCACCTTAGGACTGATGGCAAATAGAGAAAGCTTTAGCAGAAACATTGAAATTTCAGATAGTTATGAACAACTTTAAGAGAGTTATTATGACAACTTTTCAAACATAACAGTTTTAATTGCCCCTGTAGTTGATAAAAAGTCCGCAACTTCTGAAGAGAATTAAATGAAACAACAGAACTCTTGGTAAAACATTTAATTTAGCTGTAGTACCTTTTGGCCAAAGGGAGTTCCATTTGCGGTTTGTTGACATGGACAATACCACTTACTGTTCCTAACTTTCTTTTAAGTCCCTGGGTAGTGTCCACCTATGACCCTACGGGCCTGAGGTGATTATTGGTTCCACTTTATTTCTCTCCTTCTTTCCTGGCCTTCTTGCTTCTTCCATCCAACAAGAATTTCTGGGTTCTTCCTCTGGTCCAAATATCATGTAGGGCCCCAGAGGACCAGACACTAGTAAGCCAGAGGTCCTGCCTTTGTGGAATTTGTACTTTGATGGGGAACACGCACATGTTCTTATCCAACAAAATGCATACTTGTTCCTGATTATCCTAAGCTATTTATTGGGAATAACCCAGAGTTAGGGTGTTATGTGGCTATAGTCATCATGAATAATCTTATCTATTTGTTGGACTAAACTCTTGAATTTTACTAGACAGAATATATGATCTAATAGAGTATTACATATATAAACTGACCCACTAGTGTCATTCAAGAAAAATACAAATTAGCTATAATCAAGGAGGTTGAAAATTTTTTCTGACTCCAAAATGTCTCTCCATATGGCCCTGTAGACATTGCTAGTACTAAAATTCCCTCTTAAATGAATCATTTTAAAGGAGCTTGTCTCTTTAACCAGTTTAACTTCATATTAACCAGAGTAGCTTTAAATTTTCAGGACTCTCAGGCACTTCTGGTAGAAATTTGCCAGTCTAGAAGTTGTTTTTACGTTGCTGCCAAGTGGTTAGTTTTCTACTTGTAGTTGTACCGTCTGTGTGTCCCAGACAGCAAGCACTCTGTTAATCAGTTTTCCATCGCTGTGACAAAGTGCCTGAGGTAAGCAATTTAAAAGAAGAAAAGTGACTCAGGGGTTAAATGTCCCTGGGTTCAATTCTTGGTACCAAATAATAATAACAAATAAAAAATAGAAGAGGCTAGAGATGTGGCTCAGTGGTTAAGCATTCCTGGGTCAAACTGGTACAAAAAAAAAAAAAAAAAGAAGGAAGGTTTGTTTCAGCTCAGTTTTGGAGGTCTTTTGGCCCTGGGGCAGCACAGCACATCATGATGGTAGAGGAGTCCTATTTATATCATGGCAGCCAAGAGGCAAAGAGAGAAAATAGGAATCAACTGAGGTTCCACTATTCCCCTCAAAAACATGTCCCCCACGACCTAATTTCCTCCCACTAGGTCCCTTATCTTAAAGGTTTCAATGCCTACCAAGAGTGCCTTGAACAGAGTATCATGCCTTTAGTACCCAGGCCTTTGTGGGACTCTTCAGATCCAACCATAGCAAGCTCCTTGCTCTATAAAAGGCAGGAGAATATCACATATGAACTTTTGGATTCAGAAAAGTTGACTGTACAGAGAAAGGACCATAAGAAAAATCTAGTATTAAACTAGGTTCTGCTTAATCTAAAGGAATTAATCTAATAAAACCATTTCTACTCATTGATTTGCAATAAAAGGGAGGAAAGATTGTAATGGCAGCCAACTGGTAGCTAAGACAATGCTGGGTTACCGAGGATTGGTGGCCCCAAAAAGTACTAGAGAAAGCTTAAAAGGTAGATGTGAGCCTAAATGACATGACATAATTATACCTGGAATGTCTCCTTCCCATTTGTTCCAATTCTTCTTTTAAAACACTCAACTAAACATATGTGTTAGGAATAGTGGACTAGGTTCTCCTTTCTCTACTAATCAGATTTTGATTAGTTTGACAACATTTTTAAGTACCTACTATGTGCCAAACATGCCCAATGCTTTGAGGATAGAGTAAGAGTCAAGAAATTTGGGCCAGGCACAGTGGCACATGTCTGTAATCCCAGCAACTCAGGAGGCTAAGGCAGTAGGAACACAAATTCAAGAACAACCTCAGCAACTCAGTGAGGCCCTAAGCAACTTAGTGGGACCCTTTTCAAGATCAAAAAAAAAAAAAAAGGAATGGGAGGGTAACTCAGTGGTTCAGCATCCCTGGGTTCAAACCCAGGTACCAAAAACAATGACAACACACACACACACACACACACACACACACACACACACGAAATTTGATCTGTCCCTGCCTCCAGACTCTGCATAGTGGAAGCAGGAAACAAAGATGTCTTTCTTCCTACAAAGCATAAGTCAGGATCTGGCATATAGTAGGTGATATCTGATTGTTGGTTGAGACAGACACCTAAACAGATAATTTCAATATTAATCAGTAGAAGCAATAAAAGTACTAAAAGTAAACAGGACAGGCCCCTAACCCAAACTGTTTCCTAAACTCTTAGAGTCATGAAGTATCAGTATGTTAATTGGGCCAAGAAAACTGGAGAGGGTTCTCAGACAGAGGGAACACCATGAGCAAAGTCATGGAGATATGAAAAGACATGGTGTTTGGGAAAAATGACAATCAGTGTGATGGTGTTGAAGCTAAAGGGCTCAGGGTGCACAGCTGAAACATGCAAGCTGAGCAGTAGACAAAAGGGACTCTGCAGGCAATAAGTCAGGTGAAGGGCAGTAAGCAAAAAACACTCTCAATGCACAGCATCCTCTCCTCTTATCATAATAGTAGCTCCTATGTACTGGATGCCAGTACATGCACTGGCCAGGCTCATGTCTGTGGAATTTACTTACCTTTTCTTACTTTTACTTACCTTTTCTCATTTTATAGAAGAAGCATCCTCAACACAGAGAAATGGAGTCCCTTGTCCAAGGTCATACTTGAAAGTGCCAGACTTGGACTTGAACCTGTGTCTTACTGCATCAGGAGGAAGGAAGAGTCTGCAGGCTTTCACAGAGAAGTACTACAATACCACAGTTTTTGGACATCATTAGTCATGAGGGAAATGCAAATCATAAGCACTGTGATCATCACTAGGATAAACTAGAATTTAAAAAATCAGATAACAACAAGGGTTGGAAAAGATGTGAGAAAGTTGACCCACATGTGTTTCTGTAAAATGGTTCTGCTGCTTTGGAAAACAGTCCAGAAGTTCCTTAACTGCTTCAAAACAGAGTTACCATATGATCCATTTATTCCACTCCTATATGCTCTAGACTGAATATTTATATGTTAAAATTCACTAGTTAAATGTTCAACATGATATTTAGAGGTGGGGCTGTAAGTGGTGATCAGGTCATGAGGACTCTGCTGTCATGGAAGAGATTAGTATCCTTAAAAAAAGGCCTCACAGAAAATCTTTACCACAAGCACATCAGATATAGCACTAATCTCAGGATAGGTAAGGAACTAAAAAAACTTAACACCAAAAACAAACAACCCAATCAATAAAAGGGCTAAGGAACTGAGAAGACACTTCACAGAAGACATATAATTGATCAACAAATATATGAAAAAATGTTCAACATCTCTAGCAATTAGAGAAATGCAAATCAAAACTACTCTAAGATTTCATCTCACCCTAGTCAGAATGGCAATTATCAAGAATACAAGCAATAATAGTGTTGACAAGGATGTGGGGGGAAAGGTACATTCATTCATTGCTGGTGGGACTGCAAATTGGTGCAACCACTCTGGAAAGCAGTATGGAAATTCTTTAGAAAACTTGGAATGGAACCACCATTTGACTCAGCTATCCCACTCCTGAGTTTATACCCAAAGGACTTAAAATCAGCATACTACAGTGATGCAGTCCAATCAATGTTTATAACTTCTCAATTCACAATAGCTAAACTGTGGAACCAACCTGGATTCCCTTCAACAGATGAATGGATAAAGAAACCGTGGTATATATCACGTGGTATATTATTCAGCCTTAAAGAAGACTGAAAATATGACATTTTCAGGTAAATGGATGGAGTTGGAGAATACCATACTAAGTGAGTTAGCCAGTCCCTAAAAACCAAAGGTCAAATGTTTTCTCTGATAGTTGATGCCAATCCACAATGGGGGTGCAGGGCAAGGGAAGGATGGAGGAACTTTTGATTGGGCAGAGGGGAGTGAGGGGAGGGAAGGGGTTGTGAAGGGGGGGAAGATCTCAAATTGCTAGAGATGTTGAACATTATTTTTTAAAATATTTTTTTAGTTGTCAATGGACCTTTATTTTATTATTTATGTGTGGTGCTAAGAATTGAACCCAGTGCCTCACACATGCTCAGCCAAGTGCTCTACCACTGCGCTATAACCCCAGCCCATGAGATGAACATTATTACCCTATGTACATGTATGATTGCACAAATGGTGTGACTCTGCATGGTGTACAACCAGAGAAATGAAAAGTTGTGCTCCATTTGTGTGCAATGAGTTGAAATGCATTCTGCTGTCATGTATAACTAATTAGTACAAATTTTAAAAAAAGGGGGGCTCACAGAGCTGTCTTCCCTCCTACCATGTGAGTTTACAGTGAGAAGACAACTACCTATGAAACAGAAGTGGACCTGCACCAGACATCAAACCTGCCAGTGCTATGATCTTGGACTTTCCAGCCTCTAGGAATATGAGAAATAAATTCTTGCTGTTTATAAGTCATCCAGTATGTGGCATTTTGTTATAACAAAAGCTAGGTGCAAGAAGTCAGTTACCCAAACCCGTATCTATATGATTCCCTTCATATGCAAGTTCAGAACAAGGAAACCAACAGAGATAGGAGGGAGATTAGTGGTTGTTTATGACCGGGGAGGAGCAGGAAGATTAGGGGTGTCGGCTAAAGAGCACAGTGTTTCAAGATGATGAGAATGTTCTAAAATTGATTGTGACAGCATTTGCACATGACTGTGAACACACTAAAAGCTGTTGAATTGTATACTTTATTTTGCAGTGTCAAGGAACTGTACGTTTTAAATGGGTGAATTTTATGGTTGGTGAACTTTATCTCAATAAAGCTATTTGTACCAAGAAACTTTAAAGGTCTCTGAAAGGAATCATATCCAAAAGGTCTTATGATACAACCAATTTTTAATTCCCCACAAATGGGTCAATTTGATTCAGAGTGTCTTTTTCTTATTGAACTCTGCTGAAAGTTAGGGCTGTGTGTAGGACTCAGAATATTTGGGTTTGAATCCAAGCTTCACAAGGTTTGAAACATTGGACAAGTGTTTTAACCTCTTACTAAATATCCTTTTTCTTACAGGGCACAGTGGTTCCTTCCTGTAATCCCAGCGGCTCGGGAGGCTGAGGCAGGAGGATCACAAGTTCAAAGCCAGCCTCTGCAACTTGGCAAGGCCCTTAAGCAACTTAGTGAGACCCTGTCTCTAAATAAAATATCTAAAAAGGGCTGGGGATGTGGCTCAGTGTTTAAGTACCCTGGATTCAATTCCTGGTACCAAAAATAAAACAAAAACAAAAACCCAAAAACCTTTTCTTCATCTGTCACATGGGGACAATACTGGTAAATACCCACTTCCTAAGGCTGAGGACTGAATGAAAGAATGGTTGCCCAGCTCTCAGCACAATGCCTGGCTCTGGTAGGTGCTCAGTACACATTGTTCATTATTACATTTATTAATTATAATAAATAGAGCAAATAACTCCATAAAATAATATCTTCAGAATCCAATTAGTCAAATCCACTTAAAAATCAAACTGTAATGGTATATTTGGTTTCGTCAAGTAGACAGAAAAAGATGGTTTCTCACATCTATTAGAAAGGTTTCTATTAAAACCCAACAGAAAGTAGCAAGTGTTGACAAGGATGTGTAATATTGGAAATGTGGTATAGTTTGTGGGAATGTAAAATGTTGCAGCAGCTGTGAAGAATGGATGGCAGTTCCTTCAAAAAAGAGCTAGGAATTAGACCAGAAACATTGCAACTGCTAGAAGGAAACACAAGGTCAACATGCCAATATATTGGCACAGGCACCAACTTCCTTAAGAAAACCAGGAAAGCTCAAGAAATAAAACCATGAATCAGGAAGTGGAATGGCATTAAATGAAAAAGTTTCTGCACACCAAAGGAAGCAAGTGTGAAGAGAGAGCCTATTGAATATGGAAAATCTTTGCCAACTACTCCTCTCACAAGGGATTAATATTCAGCATATAGAAAGAGCTAAAAAACTTAACACCTATCAGGCATGGTGGCACACACCTGTAATCCCAGAGACTTGGGAGGCCAAGGCAGGAGGATTGCAAGTTCAAAGCCAGCCTCAGTAACTTAGTGAGATCCTGTCTTAAAATAAAACACAGAAAGTGGGGCCGGGGCTATAGCTCAGTGGTAGAGCGCTTGCCTCGCAAACGTGAGGTACTGGGTTTGATCCTCAGCACCACATAAAAATAAATAAACAAATAAATAAAGATATTGTGTTCACCTACAATTAAAAAAAATTAAAAAATAAAATGGAATAAAACACAAAAAAGACCGAGGATGTGGCTTAGTGGTTAAGCCTCCCTGGCTTAACCAGGGGGTACCAAAACAACAACAACAAAACAAAACTTCAGCACCAAAAACACAAAAAACAAAAATCCATGGACTAATCCAATCAGATAATGGGCAAAAGAACTTGTTAAACAGACATTTCTGAAAAGAAGAAATACAAATAAATGGCCCACAAATATTTGAAAAAAAAATGTTCAATATCCCCAGCAGTTAGGGACATGCAAATAAAAACTATGTTGAGATTTCATCTTACTGAAGTTAGAATGACAATCATTAAGAACACAAATTATAATAAAAGTTGGCAAGGGTATGGGGGCAAAGGTACACTTATACATTGTTGGTGGGACTGCAAATTAACACAGCCACTTTGGAAAGCCCTCGGAAGACTAGGAATGGAACCATGATGTGACCTAGCTATCCCACTTCTTGGTATTTATCCAAAAGAACTAAAATCAGCATATTATAATGATAGAGGCATATCAATGTTTATAACAGTGCAATTTACAATAGCCAAGTTATGCCCAGGTGCCCATCAACTGATGCATGGATAAAGAAAATGTGGTATGTATACACAATGGAGTTTAATTCAGTCATAAAGAAGAATGACATTATGACATTTACTGGTAATTGAATGGAACTGGAGAACATTGTGCTAAGTGAAATAAGCCAGACTCAGAGAGTCAAGGGTCAAATGTTTTCTCTCATATGTGGAAACTAGAGCAAATTAAGTTTGGGGGGAATGTTTGTGTAGGATGATCCCATGAAAATAAGAGACATCAGTGGAGTAGAGGAAGGAGATTGACGGGGAGGTAGGAGGGATGGGAAAAAGGAGGAACTATGGAATGAAATTGACAGAATTATGTTACGTACATACATGAATACACCACAGTAAATTCCACCTTAGTGTTTATCTATAAAGAACCAATTAAACAAATAGTAAATAAATAGAAGAAAGACCAGAACAGTAGAGGAAGGGGAATACAGGAAGGAAGAGAAAGAGGAAGTCCTGGGGGGCCGAAATGGAGCAAATTATATTCCATGCTTATATAATTATGTCAAAATGAACCCTGCTATTATGTATAACTATAATATACTAATTAAAAACATCTTAAAAATTAAACATAGAATTACATGATCTGCCAATTCTACTTCTGGGCATTAACCCAAAAGATTTGAAGGCAGGTCTGAACAGATATTTGTACACCCATGCTCACAGCAGTGCTATTCACAATAGCCACAAGTTGGAAGCAACCTAAGTGTTCATCAATGGATAATTGGAAACACAAAAATATGGTATATCTACACAATAGAATACTATTTAGCCTTAAAAAGGAAGGAAACTCTGGAGGCTCAGGGATAGAGTGTTTGCCTACAGAATACTGTATGATTCCATTTATATGAGACACCTAGAGTAGTCAAATTTATAGACAGGAAGAATGGTAATTGCCAGTGAAGAGGAATGGGAAGTTGTTTAATGGATACAGTGTTTGCTTTGTAAGATGAAAAGAGTTCTGAATATAGATTGCACAACAATGTGAGGGTACTTAATGGCTTTACACTGAAAAAATTATTTAGATGGTAAACTTAGTGTTATGTGTATTATACCACAGATGCAAAACAAGAAAGCAATAACTGCCTGCCTTATTAACTGGAGGTCTGGGAGGTGATATAGGGTCAGGATGAAGAAATGACTCTGGACCACCACAGACCTGGGGCTGGATTCTGCTCCACTGCATATTAGCTGAGTGACCCCTGTCAAATTCCTATATACTCCATTTCTGTAAGATGGAAATTGTAAGGGTGGAAAGACCTCTTTACTCAACATTGAAAGAGTAACTAAAGAAGACTGTACCTGAGCAACGTTTTTTTGTTTTTTTTTTAAATGAATGATACTTTTAAAAAGACATTAGTAGTGGGGCATGGTGGTGTATACCTGTAAACCCAGCGGCTCGGGAGACTGAGGCAGGAGGATCGTGAGTTCAAAGCCAGCCACAGCAAAAGCGAGGTGCTAAGCAATTCAGTGACACCCTGTCTCTAAATAAAATACAAAATAGGACTGGGGATGTGGCTCAGTGTTCCAGTGCCCCTGAGTTCAATCCCCAGTACCAAAATAAATAAATAAATAGAAGACATTAGTATACACAAACCCAGAGACCATGTAACTATGATTGCCAACTAAAACACAGGGCACCCAATTAAATTTGAATTTAACCTAGACAACTTTTTTTAATCATAGTTTTTTCATATAAGTATGTGGCTCAGTGGTACAATGCTTGCCTAGTAGCATGCACCAGAAGCCCTGGATTTGATCCCCAGCACTGCAAAAACAAACAAAAGATAAAAACAAAACAAACGAACAAAAAAAAAACAATGTTACATTATGTCTTATGCAGTGTTTAGAACAAAAATATTTTGTTGTTTATCTGAAATTCAGATTTAACTGGGTATTTTATTTGCATCTTTATTTGCTAAATGAAAACTTGACACATAACATTATGGTTTTTTTATCATTCAAATAAGTGACAAAGGTTAGCTCTACAGGGAAGGAAAAACCATTTTCCCAGAACTCTAACGATCCTTCATCCTTGTCCCAGTTCTTGTGTTCGCCTATTACCAAAGGGGCACCCTGGGCATATGGCTTGATGACGAAAATGACAACTGATAATGGGGCTGTTACATTAATCTTGTATTTTGTCTCCTAATTATAGTTGGTTTGAAACAAACAAAAATATGAATGAGTTAACTGCATTATTTTTGCTTTATTTTCTTTTCTGCCTCTTACTTCATTGGGCATTGTGAAATATCCTTTACCATGTGCTGTACTCTGCACCCCATCCCCTGCATTTTTCTCAAAAGCAGTTTTTTAATCTGTGAAAAAAGTGGCCCTAGATCACCTAAAGGGAGTCCCACTTTGATCAAATTAATAACAGTTAAGATAGCCATATAACAAAACTTTAATGAGGGTTCTCCTTCCACCATTGAGCATCAAAGATGTTGAATATGATTTAAACAGGGCTGGCCCTACTTGCACTCACCAGACAGTCTCCTGCTGGGACAGTGCCTTGTCATTAAAATGGAGTCCACTGTGAGAGACAATAGTCACATTCACTGAAGCACAGGAGCCAGGCCTTATATCACATAGTCACGTCACATATGCCTCACCGACTGACTTGACTTGCTGTCTGGGATCCCTCTGCTTCTCCAAGGGAAGTTGGTGTTTGCTTTGAGATGTATGGAGTGTGGTGGTGACAACCTGAAAACCAGTAGGCAGGGAGCATGGAGCTTGGTTCAGGTTCTGTTGCCTGTGCACTTGGGATCTGAGGATGTCACAGACCCTCATGGAGCATCAACCATGGGGGATAATGAGTGTCCTTGATAACAGATGAGGAGGTCCCACCCAGAGTTCTGAGGACAGTACCAAGCATAAGCCGGCGCAGAAAGGACACTTTTGGTAAAAGCCACCTTCTCCAGCCTTGAGGTTGAGGATGCCAAAATTGGGTCGCTGACCTTCCTCTGATCCATCCCCCACTTACCCTGCGTGCCTTCCTGTGCCATCCCCAAGCCACTGTTCCCACAGGAAAGCCTCCTGAGCCATGGTCTTCTCTGACAAACTCAGCAGCACGGAGGCCCAAAAGGACCATCTTGGACTCTAGAAGTGTTGAAAAGCCACACCCCCTGTTTTAGTCAGTTTTGTTGTTGTTGTTGTTGTTGTTGTTGTTTAGCTTTGACCAAAATATCTGACAAAAACAATTTGATGAGAAAAAGTTTATTTGGGGGCTCACGGTTTCAGAGGTCTTATTCATAGAAGGCTGGCTCCATTCCTTGGGGCCTGAGATGAGGCAGAATATCATGGAAGAGTGTGGTGAAGGAAAGCAGCTGGGAACATGGCACCAGGAAGCAGAGAGCTTGTTTTGACAAGAACAAAATACAAATCCCAAAGACACCTCCCAACCCCCATGGCCTATCTCCTCTGCCACACTCTACCTGCCTACAGTTACCACCCAGTTAATCAGTATCAGGGGATTAATGCACTGATTAGGTTAAGGCTCTCATGACCCAATGATTTCACCTCTAAGCTTTCTTGCATTTTCTCACACATGACCTTTTGGGGGCCACCACATAGCTAAATCATAACATCCTTCCCCTTGAAGGGATCCAATAGACTTGAGAGCTTTAATTTTAATTTATTGAAATGACAAATGTAAAAACCCAGTTTCCTAAGGCTTTTCCCTTCCTTCCTTCCTTCCTTCCTTCCTTCCTTCCTTCCTTCCTTCCTTCCTTCCTTTATTCTCCCTCCCTCCCTCCCTTCCTTCCTTCCTTCCTTCCTTCCTTGGTGCTGGGAATGAAACCCAGGACCTTATGCATACCAGGAAACAAGCACTTTACCACTGAGCCACATCCCCAGTCTTTCTTTTTTCTTCTTTTTTTTAAATACTAGGAATTGAACTCATGGCCTTGCACACGCTAATTGGGTGTTCTATCACTGAGCTACACCCACTTCCTAAAATTTTGAAGCTGATATTAAAAATCTAGCTAGTCTATAATCTGGTAAACTTTATGTAAAGTAAGTAGAAACACCTTTGATTAGTTTTTCTTTTTTAAAATTAAATTTATTTTGAACTGACACAAGAAAACTTAAAAATCGTACATATTAGTATGTAGCCTCAATATATGAATACAATGTGTAATTGATTAGTTTTCGATAGTCTCCAGTTGAAAGGACTAAATTTCCCTTAAACCATGAGTGTCATTTACCTGACATATTAGTTTCCTTAGACATATTAGACATATTAGTTTCCTTTCAACATTGAAACTGCAGGGCTAAATTAATACACTTAATTTTTTTTTCTAAACATTCCAAATGGTTTTTAAGTTAATGACCCTAACAAGTGAAACCTTCCAATGGTTTTAAAAGTTTTCTAAAGACGATAAATCTGGAGTTATAAATAGTGTGACTCTCAAATTCTAGAGAGCATTCTAATAGTGTTTACAAGCTGAGTAAAATTATGTCATAAAACTCAATTCATCTGTTATAAGTCTCAAAATTACACTTTTTTGATTGTAGTCAGCAGAGCCTGGAGACTGTCAGATGGAGCCCGAGAGCAGTAGGCAGGAATGAAGGGGACCCAGGTTATGGGTTGACAGAATAAGTATCCTTATTCCTCCAAGGAGCTGGTGTGTGTACACAGCAAGGAGGTTGAAACCAGAGGGGAAAGGCAGTTTTGTTTAAGATGCTTATTTGTAAAGTGGTCTAGAAGGAGCTGACTTTGTGGGACTGAATACTGGGGCAAAATTCCATCACTGGAGAGAGCGAAGGGAGAGAAAAGAGCAAAAGTCCATGGAGGCTGGGACTTTGGTGGCTGATTGAGGCTAATCATGGACTCAGAGGAGAAATCAGGGACTCAAGTCAGCCAGTCTGCAGCTCTGGGCCCCATGATTTGAGCTTTCTGGAGCAGAAAGACCCCGTGGAGGAGCCACAGTCTCCTTGCACTTGGTATGGTTTTATAGTGTGTTTATGAAAAGTCTTCCACTTTTGAGCTCCAGTTTTGCTCTCTGTCAGGTCATGATGATAATAATACTTTTTACTGTAAGAGGAGAAAAGACATTGCCATGGAATGCCCAGCTTACTTCTAAAGAAAGTGACTCTTTTAAAATAAAAGATGAGGCCAGGTTTGTAGCTTAAGTGAATACAGCCTGTTCAGCATACATGGGGCCTGAGTTCAGTCCCCAGCACACACACACAAAAACAAAAAGACCAGAAGTTGACTGAGCAGAAATAGTCACAGGAGAGTATAATTAAGGAGAGTTCAGAGTTGCTTAGGACTGTTTGTGAGGCCCATAAGGAAGTGTTAGGAAGGAAAGTGGGAATGGGGGAAGAACAGGTAAACCAAGGCAGTCATGAACTACAGTTGGCTACTCAACTCCTGAAATGTGTTCAGAAATTATGAAATTTGAAGCTCTTATCAAAAACAAAAAACAATAGCATAAACAAAATCTCTTTGGTTCTCAGAGCCTTTGGATTCCATAGCTGTGGAGGTGTGAGCATCAATTGTACTACCCATGGCAGGACTTAGTCAGTACCCACCCATGCTGGCCTTGGTGGCGGGTAGGGTTTACTTTCACCAGCACTACCCTTTAGGGAACCTGTGAGTCCTGAAAAATCTTTAGTCCCACTTGACGTATTTGAGGGGATAATTTTCTGTCATGTAGTTAATCAGACTCTGAAAATTCTCCGAATTTGAATTCCTCAAACAACCAGTTTGTTTATTTGTTTGTTTGTTTGTTTCTTTTGGTCTGTTTTTAGTGTATCTTATGGGGACAGCCTGGGAAACTTCTCTATTTTGGAATATTGCAGAAGATTAAGGATTAGTATTCTTCTTGGTGTTCTACTTCACACCTAGTTTATGAAATTCATTTTTATTCAACAGACACTGCAGTTGCATGGGCTTTATCAGGTACTGCTTTAAGACAGGGACAATATAATTCTTTCAGAGGTAAGATGAGACCCAGGAGGGTTAAGGTGCTTGCTCAGGGACACACAGCTAGTTCAGTAACAGTGAAGAAATTAAAATCTGTGAGTCAAACTTCAGAGCTTATACTCTGAACCACTGTAGCACAATTCCCTATTAAACACTGCATTTATAGAAGATTATAACATGGTACACACAAGAAGAAAGGCACTTTAATCTTTGAAATAAATATAATTTACTTCTTCTAGAGAATTAAAACATGCCCTGGAACCATTAATTTCCCATCTGTGGTCACTTTTCTTGAACCCAAAGTGAGAGGCAAAATAGTTTTATTTTTAAAGAATTGACAGTTAAATAGGAAGATTGTTGCCCCAACAATTCTATTTTTTAATAGGAGAATTTGAAATTAAGTAATGTTTATAAGGGTAAACTGAATTTCTAGAATTTAGAAATAATTTACATTATAAAGAACTTCCTTACTCTCTTCTGTGCATGAATAGGCTTAAAATATGGTGATGACTATTATTGTTCACAATATGATAGCTTTTACTCTGAACATATAAAGTGCTCTAGAATCACAAATTAATTGTTAATGAGAATATTGCTCTTGAGGAGTTATATTGTTCATAGGGAATATGATTGTCATAATTTTTGGTGGATTAAAAAAACCAGCATCTGGCCAAGTCATGAGTTATTTCAAGTCCCCTATTTTAATTTCAGGTATGTTTTAACTGAACAGATTTAGGACGCAAGGATCAAACAATGTCTTGCTGGGGCTGGGGTTGTACCTCAGTGGTAGAGTGCTTGCCTAGCATGCATGAGGTCCTGGGTTCCATCCCCCAAAAGCAGGAAAAATCTTGCCAATATTATGAAGATCCAATATACTTGTATTAGAAATCTATATTCAGCAAATTTATCTGTTTCTATACACTTGTACTTTTATCTTCATTTTTTAGTGATAAAGTTTCACTTGGAAAATTCTAATATTGTCTTCAGGTGAAATGCCTGAATCCCTGAAGGTATCTAGGTGTTCCAAGAAGTTAGGCAAGAGAAGGGTAGCATCTATCACAGTTTAGCATCTTGGGAAGAGTCAGTATGATAACTACACTGATTGAGAGGAAAAAATACAGTGGGGAGAAGTTGATCTCTCTCCATGGGGAGATTTATCTGTACTGAGTGAATCTATTACTAATCTGTATAACTCCTTTCATCTTTACAGAGTCTATGAATTCTTGTCTCCTCTAAAAGTCTTGAGCACAACAGACACTTGTTAATGATATTAGATGGCCTTGGTTATGTTCTAATACAGTTAAAAAGGAGAAGAACAAGCAGCAGCAGCAGCAGCAGCTGGGCCTGATGGCACAAACCTGTAATCCTGGCTGTTCTGGAGGCTGAGGAAAGAGGATTACAAATTTGAGTCCACTCTGGGCAATTAAGCAAGAACTCAACTCAAAAATAGTCTGGAGATGGGATTAATTGGAGGAGTATTTGCCTAGAATGTGTGAGGCCCTGGTTTCAATCCCCAGTACCACCACATAAAAAAATAAATAAATAAATTTTTAAAAAATCCCATATCTCACTTGCAAATTCCACTGTGGACAGGGTCACCCTCCCAGGCTTCTGTCTTCCATGTTGAAACTCCATAATCAAGGCTGGTCTCACAGCTCAGTCTCCTTGACTGCCTTGGTAAACAGCTGGCGTGTTGGGCCCCACCTCTTCTACATTTCTACCTGTGAGACTCACAGATCCACAGCCCATCAACCAGAACTAGTCCCCAGGCTCCTTCTAAGGTAAAGTGTGATGAGCAACGCTGTCACACCCCACAAAAGTAAGAACCATTTATCCAAAAATGGATAGGTCTCAGTCCCATTCTCTGAGGGTGAACTCAGGGAATTGTATTCTGAGTGTAATATTTGTTTGCATTATTATTATATATATTATTCATGTTTGCACTATTCATAAACGATAAGACTAATGAAAGATCCTAGGACAGTGTCATATGTGTCCTAGTATGGCTCATACGCAGCACAGGAAGAACATGTGGAAGGAGTTCAGCAGAGTTGTGTGGAAGAAGAAGATGAACAAATGAGACATTCTGTATCCTTATCTTCATGAGGCATTTCTTACTGCTGTTCTTTCCCAGCATATCACATCAAAAAGGCATTCTATAAATCTGAAACTACTTCTGACTTGGCTGTAATTCATCTTAATTAGAACTGGAAACTATGGTCTTGCAGCTCTCGCAGCATTTAGGAAACAATAGGAAGTAAATAAGGTGCATTTCTGTCTTAGATGTAATTGCTGCTATTGTTTGTCCCTTACCTGAATCTCTTTTCTAAGAAGCAAATTAGTCTTCAGATAAATTTTGCTTGATAGACCTCCTGGTGGGATATTTAGCCAAACCAATCAATAAGCCATCCTTTGAACAGAAAAATGCTCTGACCACCATCGGCATGTATGCCTCTTGGTTGTTTGTTCATAATAGTAATGGGCCTGTGTAAACCACATACCATCTCTCATCTAGTTCCCTGGCTGGTCAATGGCACTCCTCTTGTGAGGTGGTTTGGCCCTGTCACCACTGTCCAGCTAATGGCCTGTCTTGATATTTTGGCTTTGGACTTCTTAGAACACACTCTCATAAATGAGCAAATGGTCCTTGGCTAGACTCCTAAAAATAACTTGTTTTGCCTGCTGTCTTGACATCTGACAGCAAAGTTGGTGATATGTATTATTAAGTAAATGTGAATTTAACAAAAACGTTGTGGTTTATGCACTGTTAATCTTATGCCGTGGTTTGAAACAATGTCAGGATTTCTACTACTCTTTAGAGGTTACATACTAATTTGAATATATGTGATAATGGGGTTCTTTTTCTTCCCTGAGTCAAATGTTTTATGCAGGCTTTGGTTTTCTCCTCTAGGCCTGGTGTCATGCAACAAAAACTTTGAACGTTCATGGTCATATTTTCATCTGTGTGCAGGCTGCCCCCTTGGGGTTTGAACATTAGTATTTGCTGATTTTTCCTGCCATATACATTTAAATGCAAAGAGTTTCATTTTGATGCAGAAGGCCTGGAGGTGTGAGGGGGTATAATTTTTCAGTAATGAGCTTAGTATGTATCAAAAGGTAATGGGCAGTTTAATATGAACTATTCATACACTACTGAAGGAGAAAAAAAAGGCACACTTCATTCTTGTTACTAGGATAAGGCAAACTAGATAAAAAGACTGTGTTCAAGTTTAACTGATTTATACCAAAAGATCCAACAGATTGAAATTGGTATTTCAAAAAGAGCAGGCTGAATAAAAAATACTATACAACATTAATCCCAAGTAGTCATTTTTTTCATTTCTGTCTGCATTTTATTAGAGTACTTGCAAGAATAAAAGAAACTGAAAAATGATGATCCCATTTTTGAATTATTGATCGTCTCAAAGCTGCAATCTAATATTTTGATTTTGGCCTCTTGTTTGAAAGCATCTTCGGTTATAGACCAGATTGTTCTTAATTGGATATGAACTACTTTTTGGGTTTTCAAAATGAAAAAAACAAAAAACAAAAAAATTTTAATCACATTTCATCATACTCTAGCCACTTGTTTACCAAGAAATACAGTAATTCTTTTAATGGTATTAAATGAGTAACCAGACTGTTGGTTACAGTCTTTTAATTGTTAATAGTCCACCTGCACTTATCCAATCTTTCTCTTTTTCAGTGCTCATATGTTCACAGGAACTCAGTCCAAATGCTCAGGAGTTGGATAAGTTGTTTAATACAATGACACATTATAAAGACACCCAGACTATCCCCTGCCTCTGAGAGGTGGGGGGAGACTTCAGTGAGGTTAAGCATTTTCCTTCACTTTCTGATCACTTTCTGGAGCTGACCTGTTTACCCTCCTCTTCTTCCAGTCCCTTGGGGTCCTGGTCATTCACACTCATCATTTAAAAACTTATTTGAGTGGCTGTTGTGTGCAGACTTGTTAGACAAATAGTCCTAGAATCCTAAACCCAATAATAATAGAAAAAGACCGGAGGGGGGCAGGGGGCTTCCTTAAAACATACAGAAATCAAATGAAAGTCTTTTATTTTCTTAGCCTAAAATTCTTCCTGGTTTTAAAAAAGTATTTTTTTGTACAATCTCTTTTTTTTTTACTGAATATAAATATCAATACTTCAGATTTCTCTAGTTAATATAAAAATTTTAAATTCATTTCCAGTGAAAAAAAGCTAAACTGTTAAAATTTGCTTTATACTTCATTTAAGAAATAGACAAATCTCTGATCATTGATCTACCTATCATAAGCCTTAAACTTCTGGAAGAGAGCTGAACTTCAAAACAAAACAAAGCAAATATCAGTTAACAATAACAACGTCTAGATAGTTCTGAAAATAGAGGTTGTAAAATTTTATGAAAATTCAGGAATCTCATCATAAAATGTGATAAAATGTAACTTATTTTATGATGCAGGCCACAAACTCATTATTAAGCTGCAATGGCACCTTGAATCTATTATTTTTTATCCCAATCATGCTTCCTCAAATGATTGTCTTGATATTTTGTCCAGCATTTGAAGGAAATGTTTGTCAATAAAACCATCATGACTGATTTCTGGAGGAAAATAGAGATCAATAAATGAATCAGTGGATTGATCCATTCATTTATCTATCATCTATCTGTCTGTTTTTGGAATGCCTAACCTTGTTAAAATATCCTAAATGATCATATTTTGTGTGAGTATCAGATATCTCATAATTATAATAGCCTATAAAATATATAACACTGGTATAAGAGAAAATGAAAAACATTCTACCTGCCTCAATGATTGATTATCACTCCCAAACCTCTACTTAAATGCATTTTGAATGATAGAAAGCCCTATGGAACCTTTACTTAACATCTTTCTAGATGTTAAAAAATTGCCCCTCATCATGGGAAAAAAACATATGAACAAGGAGAGAAAGAGAAACAGCAGGAACCCAAAGTATAGTAGTTGGCCAGAGCTTGTGAATGAAGCCACACCATTTTGCCAATGCCAGAAATGTTTGAGAAATAATGATTTCTTTTAAAGAATTAAAAAAGAAAAATGTTTGAGTCCTAGTTGTTGCAATATTAAAATGACCTAGGAAGAATATTTTGCCACACAATGAACTGTATCCTTGAACTTGTGGCTCTGGTTAAGTGGGCCTTTAGAAAATAAGCTAAAAACAGAGATATTGAAAACTATATTTTTCTGCTTACTTTGGATAAGAGAAAACTAGTACTCTGTTTATCTATTCTTTTTGGAAACACAGCTAAATCAAATTTCCCAGGTTCACTTGCAGTTAGTTTGGGGTCCTGTGACTGAGTTCTAGCCAATAGAATTTTAATAATTTTAGTGGAAGCATCAAAAGAATCACTGGAGATCTGTACCATGTAAAATATTCCATATACAATCCTCATTCTATTTTGTGAGATCTTGAAGGGCAGATGGAAAATAATCTGAGTTTCTGATGACCAAAACAGAAAAACCCTTGATCCCTGAATTACTGCATGGAATAGAGACTCCCACACAGTCCTTTACATCAGAAAAAGCCACTGAGGTTGAGGTTTACTTCTCCAACAGCTAATATTACTTACTGTTATGGCTGGTGGTTAATTGTCCCTCAAAGACCCATGTGCTAAGGGCTTGTCTCCAGCCTGTGGTGCTGTTGAGGCCTAGTGGAAAGAAGTTCAGTCACTAAGGGCCCACCCCTTAGTGATGGGAATAGTGGGACCTTGGTACCTTCCTCCCTCTCTTTTTCTTCCCAGCTGCCATGAGGTAAGCAGTCTCCTCTAGCACACACTTGATACTGCCATAATATATTGTCTTGTCATAGGTTCCAAAGCATTGGGTCAAGTGGCCAGAGAGTTAAACCTCTGAATAAGGTTTGCTCCTTATAAGTCAAAATAAATCTTTTCTCCTTATAAGTCAATTATCTCAGGTATTTTGTTACAGTGATAGAAAACTGACTACTTAATACTTTTACATGTAGTGAATATGTTTTTGTGTATCTTAGAATCTGCTACTTAAATATAGCCTTTGTTATGTTACTATACTTAAATGATATTATATTCCATTTAAAGGTACAAACTTTGACAATGATCAATATAATACCTCTGCTTGTGTTTTAGAAGGTGTATGTAAACCCTTGTTAGAATTATTCAGCTACATGTGAAAAAACATCTAACAATAAGACTTTAAACAAGATATACATGATTTCTTTTTTCTCTTAAGACAACAACGAATATGTTTTTATTTTTCAAATGCAGAAAAGTAGAAAGAAAACCAAAAATCACCCATATTCCCATGACCTAGAACTAATAAGTTGGCATGATTACTTCTTGTTTTTTGTTCTTCACTATTTAACTTTAATTTTTAAATGAAAATCATATATATTTAAAAGGCACAAAGTGATGTGTGTGTGTGTGTGTGTGTGTGTGTATATATATATATATATATATATATATATATGTACTCAACTGCTTACTACAGTCAAGCTAGTGAACATATCTATCTCTTCTCACGGTTATCATTTGTGTGTATGTGTGGTGACAACACTTAAGATTTACTCTCTTAGCAAATGTCAAGTATGTCCATGCTGTACATTGAATCTGCAGAACTTATTTATCCTACACAATTACACTGTCATGCCCTTTGACCAAGAGCTCCCCATAGGCCCCACCTCTGGTTATTCCTATTCTACTTTCTGCTTCTGTGAACTTGACTTTTCCTCCTTCCTTCTTTCCCTCCATCCTTTCTTTCTTTCTGCATGAATTTTGTTATAGTTCACATAAAAGAGAGATCATGTGGTAATTTTCTCTGTGTTTGACTTATTTCACTTAGTATATTGTCTTCCAGTTTCATCCTTGTTACAAATGACAGGATTTCCTTCTTTTCAAAGACTGATTAATATTCCAGTATGTGTATACCACATTTTCTTTATCCACCTCTTGATAGACACTTAGATTGCTTCTATGTCTTAACTATTGTGAATAATGCTGCAATGAACATGGCAGTGCAGATATCTCTTGGACATACTGATTTAATTTCCTTTGGCTATATATGCAGAAGTGAGATTGCTCAATCGTATGGTAGTTCTGTTTTTAACCTTCTGAGGAACCCCCATACTGTTTTACATAATGACTATACCAATTTACATTTCCACCAACATGATTTATTTATTATAGAAACAAAGCTGGGAAGTAGGCAGTCCTGGTAAGATTACTTTAGGAAGTCATTAAATTCAGAAACTTCTTCCAGTTCACCTCACCAGCTCCCTATAGTATGGCTCTCATCCTTGTGGTCCATTATGTCTGCCCAAGCTCCAGTCATCACATGCATATTTCAGTCAGTAAAGAGCAACAAGAAAGGGGCCAAAAGGCATATAAACTATCCTTTAGTGAGGCTTCCTGCAAACTGTATAAAACCACATCCACTTCCAGAATTTGTCACATGGATATATCTAGCTGCAAAGGAAGTTGGGAAATGTAGTTTTTATTTTGGGGCAATCATGTACTTGGTGAAAGTTTAGCTTTATTATTAAAGAAGAGAGAAACTGCCATTGGACTAGATGACTAGAAAAATTTACTCTGATTTAATAAATGCAAACTTCTTTTTAAAAAATTTTTTTAGTTGTAGATGGACACAATGTCTATTTTACTTGTTTATGTGGTGCTAAGGATCCAACCCAGTGCCCCACACATGCGAGGTAAGCGCTCTACCACTGAGCCACACCCCAGCAAACTTCTTAATGTAAAGGAAAAATCAGCTTATGTAAAATACAGTTTTAGACCTGCACAGTTTTAGACCTGATTTGTGTACATATATACACTTTCTTATTTATATTGAAAAGATGTGGGCTGGGCATGGAGCTCAGTGGTAAAGCACTTACCTAGCATATGTGAGGCCTTGGGTTCCATCCCCAGTGCTGTCAAAAATGAAGATGTAATGCATATATCTTACCATTTTCACCCTAGTCTTGGTTCATCAGAATTCCTCTGTGGTCAGTGAATTAACTGTTCTCCAATGTTTTAGGATAAATATAACAGGCTCAGGAAGCAAAGGACACTTCACATTTTGTTCATCAACATGCATAGTAATAATTACATGCACATATGAGTATAAATAACAGACTCTGCAATTGTTTCCATATAAGCAGGGTTGGTACTGTGTTCCTTATATTGATTTGTAGATAGATATTTTCTATTCTGAGTCTGTATATGTCTCTGTGTATTGGTGTGAAGTGCGAAAATGTGTTATATCTTCCATTTCTGTAATGCCTACTAATATATAAAATTATGGAGAAATTCTGGTAAAACAAATATAAAATAGATAACACTGAATTAGACATGTAGTATCAAATTTCCTTTCTATGTACTCTATTTTATATGTTCATAATATATGTATATATACAGCAGATTCCCCCCCTATTTTCTACATTAGTGACATCTCCATGTAATGCTGTTTTATTTGCTTTTTAAACTGTATTTATCCTTCTCCCTCATTTACCACCCACCCATTTACATTCCAACACTATATTTACCCACACTACCCCTAACCAAAGAGAAGATATATTTCATACTAAGGATTTGAGGGCTTGAGTGCTCTTGAGGATCAGGTGTTAGAACATCCCCAAACTACCTTCTATGAAACTAGGGCTAATTAACTGCTTGCCAGGCACTATCTAAATGCTTTATAAAGGACTGTTCCTCTTAATTCCCCCATAACCCTTGATGAAGGTACATGCTATAATTGTCATGCCTGTTTGTACAGAAGTGGAAACTAAGGCTTGGGTATGTTGGTAACTTGGTTACTGTTAGATAGCTAGGGGTAACCTGATGTCTAATGCAGTTGGTCTGCCCCTGAAGTGCATGCTTTTAACCATTAGCGCGTGCTGCCTTCATTGTGGCCCCTTACCATATATAGGATTCCAGTAGGGCTGGGATGTCAACGAGGTGCATTTTTGGACTGCAATCTTACACTGTGTGTTCTGCTCAGAGACATATCCCTTCCTAAGAAAGCCTGCTGTCTCCTCAGAAAAATAACGTAATAATATACAATAACTTAAATATCAAATCCCTTATCCACAGGAACCCAGGCTGAAGTGGCCTCCGGACCAGAGAAGGATTAAGAATCCGGGTGTTCAGCTTTTGGGCTGCTAACATTCTTCTGTGAAACGCCTTGCCTCACAATGACAGACGGACTCGCTTGAGGCAAAGGTGTTGGGGAGATTTTTCTTTATGCAAATCTTGTCTTGCCATGAATTAACCACCAACCATTTTCATATGCACTCACTCATTTCCTACTCTCCACCCCAAGTCATTTATTTGCAATCACGTTCGCATATTTTGGGTGCTGCAAGTTGGTTCAGTTAACTAACGAGGAAGAAGGAAACTGATAAAGATATTGTTAATGGATCTCTTTGTGCATAAAAAGAACTCCCATCTTCCCTCCCACATGCTGTCCTGAATTCCCCTCTTCCTCCTTCTCAAAGTTCTACTTTTTCTCAGAATGTCTGTGTGTGCCATATGACAGTGATTTTCTGCGATAATTGCTTTATTCTTCAATACGAACCTTTACAATAGCGAACTCCTACAATACTTAAGTGTAAATTAGGGTTGTTCCAAGGCAAAAATCGAAACTTGCAGATCGTCGTTTTTGACAATTAAAAAAAAATCCTCTTCAATGTGAGTAGACTTTTCAGCTAGTGCCCCCCCATTTAAAAAAAATAATAATAATTCTTTTTTTTTTTTTTTTTGCAAATACGTTTGGGTTCACGATACGGGATGTCAGAGAAGATAAATCATTAATTCATTTCAGCATAGTCAGCATTCCAAGAAAAAGTACGTTTCATTCTGCTTTATAGCAAAGTCGGGTGGAATTCTATGCTAATGCAATATTGAAATTAAAGTGCTCTCTGGCTGAGTGACAGACTGGCTATGTAGAAGGGGGCTGCATCCCCAAGCAGCAGTGGCCAGAACAAGAGAAAAGTAATACACCTTCTCTAAGAGGCCCCCCAAAAAATGATCGTGGGAGCAGTAGCTTTATTTCACTGCCTTGCAATAGCAACAACAAAATGATGCCACAGACGAAAACTGTCATGTCCCACCCACTCCATCTGTCCTGTGCTGTGCACCCACAGCTCCCCTCATTCTACAAATTAATCTTTCACACATTTTTTAACAAAAAAAGTGTTAATGTTATAAAAGAAAAAAAAACAAGGAAAACAGAAAGGGCTGTGTAGAAAATAAATTAAATTTAAATTTGATGGCAGTTATGACTTTTTTTATTGACTATAAGAGCAAACAGTCACATCAAATTGGTGCCACTGGCATATAATTAAAACTACAGGGCACCCTTAATGATCTCTGACAATGATCGCGTGTGTGTTTTTTTAAATATAGCATGCACATTTTGTCCAATTTAGGCTCTTTTTTCCTGTTGCTTTTGTCCTCTTTCTGAGTGGATATTATTCATGAACTGAGTCTTTATTATCTATTTGGCCATCTGCATAGCATTGGCCATAGTCCCCTGTATTGTAATTTTGAGTGAAAATAAGGACTATTGGAGATTGCAACCCTAAAAATAATAATAATATGCTTTAAGAACTCAAATGTAAAAAGCATGATGAAAAACATTTAGGATGGAGGTGAGGTTTGGAGGCACATGGTATGGAGGTAGGGAAAACATATAAGTCATTCTTTTTACTCATTTGGAAAAATAGAATCTGGGAATTCACTTGGACCAAACTAACCTCTGTTTGAATTGATAAGATAATAGGCAGTTCTGAAAATGATGCTTCTTCGTGCTTGAATGTCTTTGAAAGAATAAGAAAAAAAATCTTTGTTTTCTTACTGAGTTCTTTCTCGCTTCAGAAGTGTACACATCTCATAGTGGAAGGACAGAACCAAACAGTAGCACAGTATCCTTTGGCTTATAAACAAGATTTTGGATATTGAACATCCATGTTTACCAGACATCAGGTCCTTGTCTTCAGTATGGTAAAGGAAAATTATCTGAAATGCTAAAATATTAGAATACATTATTTCTAATTAAAAAAATATATGGGGGATAGAGATATAGCTCAGTGGTAGAGTGCTTGCCCAGCATGCACATGGCCCTAGGTTGATTCCCAGAACAGGAAGAAGAAATTATATATTGGGGGGGGGGCGGAAATGAACTAACTAAAAACTTGTTCTATTTCCTCTTCTTTTGCTCTTCTCTTTCCTTCTGAAATTCTCTTGATCAGGGTTAGGTTACCACTTTTTCTTTCCACTTGTCAGATCTTCCCAGTCACTGGAAGGCCATTGAAATCAGCTGATTAAAACATGAATATGCATTAGCAAAGAAACATCTTCCTGAGAAGAGTAAATACATAAGGCTATAATATATTTAGGACAGTAACATTTTTGTCTCAAACGAAAGTGTATAAAATCTATTTGTTTTTTAATGTTCCTTGATTTTTAGCTTTTAGTTGATTCCTAGCTTTTAGTCGATCCCTATTAAACTAGAAGAATATGCAATTAAAGCTATGCTTACCACACACACACACACACACACACACACACACACACACACAGACTGCTTGGGCTTACTACCAAAGCAAGATGAATTCTGTCAATTATCTCATTATTTGGAAAATGAGTTATTTACTTGCACTTAATAGTGGTTTAAAATAACTTCCTTTTTGTATTTATCTTTCCCTCCAAATTGGTTCATGTATGTGGATATTAACAACCTGAATGATTTAAAATTTTCATATTTGGAAAGTTCAAGATGATCACTTTAGTATCCACACAAAAATCTAAAATTAAGAATGATAACCTGGTTTCAAAAACAGCCACTTGTGTACTTGCTTATGTTGGGAAAAATTTGGGCCATATGTTTTTTATTTATTTTCATAAATAAATAAACTGTTAACAGTTTATTTAACTCCTTAACTTGTATGGAATAAGTATGCTGATCATTCAAAAATGATTAAAAATCATTAAAAATGATATGTTGCTTTTATTTTTAAGACTAGCTAGTTGTAAATATTATAATGAGCCCAAAATATTAAAATTTTCTATCTCATTGAATGACTTGCAATTTTAATTGACATTATAAAATATTTACATAGTAATATTATATGAGATTTTTAAAGAGTAAAAATATATTATTTTACATTCCTATTTCAAGCCAGAGAGTTTCCATTTTCACAAAATCGATATTTTAATCATCGATCTTTTTAACCTCATCCACATATGTATTTAATAATATGGTACAATGTCCAGGAGTGTAACTCAGTGTTAGAGTCCTTGCCTAGTATGTGCAAGGCCCTGGGTTCTATCCTCACCACTGGAAAAAGAAAGGTACACATTTCTCTGACAAATTCAATTTCAGTTCTGCTTGGACCAGCATCACATGCCTCAGCCTTTCTTTTGTATTGTCCCTCTAGGCCCCCCAAAGTATTATCTTTTGCTAAACATCATTTGAATGCTAAACATTATCTCTGAGCCATAGCTTATAACTGCTCTGAGTCTAACTAGAAATTCCAAGGCAGAATAATGAACAGAGTTTCTCTTTACTCACTCTCATTCTGCAAGTTTTAGAGTTGTTTAGAAAAGCGGAATTGGAGGAATTAAGTACTAATGTGCTTGGGTGACGTATGCTCCTTCTCCAATATTTCTATAGTTGTTTCTAAGTGCCAGAGACTGATCATCTTAGAAACTGTGTAAGAAAAAAGGATCTCAATCAAATTTCTGACCAGATCCCTCCTTCTGGCTGTAAGAGTTTAATTTTCATTTAAACAACAATAAATATAGGCATAAGGGTTTGAGATGAATTATGTAAGCCCTTTAGCCATAACCATTACATTCTGCCACCAAATGAGCTGCTGTTCTCACTTTGTTTTATGGGCTCTGTGTAGCTTGTGTTATTATATCTGCCAAATAAAACCCAGCAAACCATGCAAATGAAAATATAATCTTTTATGTCTCATAGTCACAGGATGCACCCATATATAGTTTTATTGATTCCTCAGCATCAGATTTACTACTATTAAGACACTACTGTCTTAAAAGGATCTACAGAAAAGGAAAACATCTCTTGCTTGGAGGCATCTTCATTTATATCCACCGATGGCATATGTCTTTAGTTGAAACTACACTTGAAAAGTCAGGAATAATTCCTTTCATTATATTTTTAGCTTGTCTATGTGGTTCAGTTGAGATCATGGACTTTTTCCTTAAGGATACTCAATCAATTGTATTTTTTTTAAAAAGCATGGCAACTCTAATTGTTTAAAAACAATGGCGTTTTCTTTTTTCTTTTTAAAGAGTCCAGATCTTGCTCTGTTGCCCAGGTTTGGTTCCAAACCTCTGGGCTCAATGGACTCTCTGGCTTTAGCCCCCACCCACACCCTCCCGCCACCCTCGCCCTGCTCTTAGTTGCTGAAACTACAAGTGCACCACCATACCTGGTAGGTTTTTTGCTTTGTTTTGTTTTAATTTCAGAATTGCCTAAATGTCTGAAGAACAATGACTTAGTAAATTGTCGATAAACTAGAATCCTAATTTGGAACCTTTGGACAGTCACTTACCATACCCATTTAACATTTTCCTCCAAATAATGAAAATAACACATCTTATACCTGTAAATTTTGAGGAATGACTTCTCTCTAAAAGATGAAATATTCTTTTTCTTTTTTCTTTCTTTCCTCCTCCTCCTCCTCCTCCTCCTCCTCCTCCTCCTCCTTCTTCTTCTCCTTCTCCCTCTCCTTTTTCTCCTCCTCCTCCTCCTCCTCCTCCTCCTCCTCCTCCTCCTCCTCCTCCTTCTCCTCCTCCTCCTCCTCCTTCTTTTTAAAGAAAGGGTCTAACTCTGTTGCCCAGGCTGGCCCCAAACTCAAGGGCTCAAGGGATCTCTTGCCTTACCTCTGGAGTAGCTGAGACTACAGGCATGTGCTACAGTGCCTAGCTAGATGAGATACTCTTTACATATGATAGAGAATTGCTATGATACTACTAAAAGTAAGAACTCTACTATGTCCATACGAGAAATTTCTGTTGGGTCAGAGTATCCCCAAGAAAGTATAAAGACACTTTTCTGTAGTCTACATAATGAGTTCTCTTTCTCACTTTGTCCCAAGTTTGAAGAGAGTGGTCAACATGTAAAGCACTGCTTTTCCCTCTAGCCTCTGGAAAAAGCAATAGTATAAGTTATCTATTTCTATTTCTCTCTTCTTCCCTTCCCTTCTTTCATCTTTCCCTTCTGTGTCCCTTCCCTTTTCCTCCTCTCTTATTTCCTCCCTCCCTTCCTCCCTATGAAAATTTCTTGAGTGTGTATCATGTGTCAAGCAACATTCTAGGTGCTAAAGATATTGCTGCTCACATCATAGGGAAAGCCCATCCTGAGGGAGCTTATGTCCTACCAAGGAAAATAGGAAACAAAATAATCTAGGGGCGGGTGTGTGAGAGTGTCAGCGGTAGAGTACATGCTTGGCACACACAAGACTCTTGGTTCAATCTCCAGCACCACAAAAAACAAAAACAAAAATAATAGAAAAATGTCTTAGGTCATGACAAATTTCCTGGTTCACTTTATCAAAGTAGTTCAACCTGGTTTCTTTTCAAAGCTAATTTATGTATCTGGTAAGGGCCAGGTTAGATACTTTACTTGGAAGTTGATGTGCTTTATACCTACCAGGCCCTATATATGACAGAGGTTCAGAAATACATTTATTTCTTAAATGTGATTAGTTAGGTTAACAAATAGTTCACATTCCTCAGTGAAATTAATGTCAACACAGCCCCATGTTTTCCCTATGGATCAATCTAAAGTTACTTAATGAGTGTGCTATGAAACTCTGACCCTATATTAAGAAAATCTAGTTTGTATCAAAGTAGGTCCTATCCAAAAAAAGAAGCCTGATGACCTGGGCACATGTTCATGCACACATATCTACAGTTACCCTGATTGTGTCACTTCATGTCTGGGGAGAGTTAAATACCAAGTATGGCCTGACCCAAGTCCCTCTGCTCTCTGCTTGAAAGTTAATACTCAGGAGATGAGGATTGGTGGGAAGGAAATCTGCTTTATATAAGGGCCAACCTTAAAAAATGGAGGGGGATGCAGTCTTCAAAGCACCATCTTGGGAGATTTGCGTACATGAAAGGACTTTTATAAGAAGGGAAAAAGATGGGCTGGGCAATTAGCTCAAGTGGCAGAGCACTCACTTAGCATGTAAGAAGGGAAAAGATGCAGTTGGACAATGGGCATGAGGCAAGGGGCTGAGTGGCTGAGTGGGTCTTCTTCATCCAGAGCACCTGTCTCAGTTTCCTCTCTGGCTATAATATCACGTGAACCTGGAACCCCTGGGGCTGGTTCCTGTATTTTCTTTAGACATATTACTTTTCTGCAAGTTAAACCTCAGCAATTTACATGCTTTGTGTTAGTGGATGCACAGCATTAAAGAATAAGAAGGACGTCATACGTTCTGATGTTATCTGAAGGTCACCAGATGTTCTAGGTTTTGTAAGTTTAAAGAAAGATTATTTCACAGTTAACATCTTAATCATTGAGGCGAGGCTTTTCTTTAGAATTTAGAATGCTGGGCAAAGGGAGGGGAAGCAAAAGTAACTCTGCCAAGGACAACTCCCAAAGGAGCGGCCTCTGTTACACAAGTATTTTCCAGTCCTCTTTATTTTGGGTCTAGCAATTTCATAAAGCATTATTTAAAGGCAATGAGCAAGACATGGTTTAACAAAAAATAGTGGCAGAGATGGGCAGAGCCAGGAAGGTGTGTTGACGTCTTTCCTTTACTTACCTTAATACTGTCACCATTTCTACATGTCATCTCCACTACCGCAGTCGGTTCCACAAACCACTTCCCAATGGGACATTTCCTTCTCTTTGACTCTTTTGTATCATCCTATATTTTCATTATCTTCTCACATCTCTTTAAAACCCTCCTTTCCCCCTATAAAGCTATTATTCCTTATATTACTCCTCTCTGCCTATCACTTATCTCTAAAATGCCCTATGGTGCATGTGTCTTTGTTACTCAGTCTCTTGATGCTGTTCTGCCTTAGAGAGCCTTCTCCCTGCATCTGTCCCATATTCCAAGTGCTAAACCATGGCTTGGCATTGTAGACTGGTTGTCAGTTAGTTGGATTTTTTTTCCTTGCTCCTAATCCAACCTTTCTTTTTTGCTATAATCTTGCTGAACAGCCTCTGTTTTGCAAAACAACTTCAGAGAAATGGGTTCTCAGTTAAATCTGTGCCAACACATTTAACATACACTGAGGGAACAAAGAAAGCTTCAAGTCCTCAAGAAGGAATCTGAAATCTGTTTTCTCTGAGCTCATGTTCAAGAACCACTTTTCCTATTGTCTCCCATAAAGTCATTACTGCAGATTCAATTTAAAATGCTTATTTTTACAGAGTTTAATTTAGATACACATTTGCATTGTAAAATGGGTACTTTAAAAATAATCATTTTAGTCTTAAGCATAAATGCTAGTTCTTTGTGAAGGAAGAAACTTCCTGAGTTGCATGTGATCGCTAAGGGCAAAGTAAATTTCTGGAGTGAGATTTAACCTTCTGTCTGCTCTTATTACTGTGAGTAGTTTGAATTTGGTATGTATTAAGTTTTGTGTTAAATGTATAGAAATTTTTATAACTAAGGATTTTAAGTAAGACAGTTTTGTATTATCACAGTAGGATTGCTACACATTTATTAGGCATCAACAACATATTAACCACTGAAAGAAAAATATTAATTTTGTCCAGTGGGTTCACAATGCTATTTATACATAATGAAGTCACAAACATAAGGGAAAATGACATTATTTCATGTATCGTTGTCATCTAGCACATGGAAGAATTTTACAAGAACCATGATAATGCAGTTCCATATTTCTCTAATGTATAGCAAGTTCTCAGTAAATTTTTGGACATACCATTTTGCTTTCGCCAGCTCAAGACCATGAAGTTACTGCATTCAGGAGTGAAGCAAGCATAAAAGGAAGGGACAGACTTCTTGGAATGCAGACAATGTTTCTATGTTTTGCTCAGAAGCACAGCACTTCCCAAGTAGTAAGTGTGCAAGTCAATATCTACTGGTAATCACTATTCTCTTTATGTGACTCATCCTTCTCCTTCTCCTCCTCCTTCGGTGCTGGGGATTGATCCAAGGTCCTCACAATTGATACTAGGCAAGGACTCTACCACTGAGTTATATCCCCAACCCTGCACTTCATCTTTTTAAAGTTCATTTGCACCCCAAATTTCCACAAAACCCAACTGAATCAACTTGATATAGTTAAAAATATTAGCATTTAAATATTTGGAAGTTTTATTTTGAACAAAACAAATTGTTATTTAGTATATATTTTATAGAATTTTAGAATGATCAATATCCCATAAAGGAAATGATACATACAAGGGAGGAGTATGAATATCATAGGTTCATATTAAATTTTTTTTTAACAAATCTTTTTCTAACAGAACCTACTCATCTGGAAAAGTCGTGTTTATTTAGACTATTTAAAATTTTAAATCTAAAAAAAATCCACGGTGAAATTAATGAATCTTTTAATTATCCAAATTAATGTGAACTTCAACATAAAAGGCAAATTCCAACATCAGTTTTTGGAGGTAGTGTGTGATTGTCAAAGCTCATACACTTGCCAATACAAATTTACTTTCTTCAGGGCAACATTTAAATACATTTTAACCGATTGCTTTTCCATGAACTGATGGGAGGAAGATATTTTCTGTGGCAAAAAAAAGGAGCCAGTTTGCGGGTGGAAAACTGCCCAGGATGGACAGGACATGCAGCTCAGTGGTAGAAAAGTTGCTGAGCATGATGAGGCCCTGGACTCAATCCCCAGGGCTGCAAAAATAAAATAAAATAGTTAAAAAAGAGAAGTTCCCTGGGAGTGTGAATGATAAATATATTGATAGCACATATTTAACTATAAAAAGCACCATTGTATGCATTTCTTAACTTCCATATGCCAAAAGTACAATGCATTTTATGGGGCTGAGAGAGAGAGAGAGAGAGAGAGAGAGAGAGAGAGAGAGAGAGAGAGACGGAGAGAGAAAGGACAGGAGAGAAGCATGGGGAAAAAATTGTGGATTGAATAGCTACTGATATACCTTTTTGCTTTTTTCTAAATTCTCTGAAGTGGTCAGACTTCAACCAAGCCTGAACTATTGGCCTCCTTTAGCCATTACACTATCTATAAAAGCACTGATTTACAGTAAGCAACCGAAAACTGGCTACACAGGAAAAACAGTTCTGGGAAGACTATCTTTTGCTCCTCTTTGCCCTTAACCCTCAACAGGTTTGAATTATCGTATAGGCTCATTCTGTTTTCAGGACAGGTGTAGATCTTAATACCTATGTAAAATTTGAGGATCTTTCCTCAAGAGTTTTTATAATGTGATTTCTGTTTTCAGGGCTAAGAATCAAGCAGAATTATCTCCAATGTAAGGCATATCATAGATCAGGAATTTAATCAATAGCTTCAAGTACCACAGAATTTATAACCCACGGAGTATAATGTGCTCTTCAATAATATGTATGTACCTTACTGTAGAAAATATGTTCTTGTTTATTTCATTATTGTAGTGTCTGTGTTCTTGTTTGTTCATTTACTTTATCAGTGTCTTGGTTGTGTTTCTGTGCCTCCTCCTTCCTTTAGACCAGGAGAGAGATCTAAATAAGTTAATAAAGTACCATGTTATGCTATGCTATAATATGGAAGGCGAGCAGGCTTTAAAAAAAGTTTGAACACACTTTTCATTTTAGTGTATTTTTTCCCCTACAGATTAAAAATCAGAGCTAGGCATGGTGGCTCTTCCCAACTACTTCCAGCTGTTTGGAAGGCTGAAGCAGGAGGGTCACTTGAGCCCAGGAGTTCGAGGTTAGCCTGGGCAAGCAGGGTGGCCTCATCTACTCACATTCTGTTACATTTATACTTGTTATAAACATTATACTTTGGAGTATCTGGTCTTTTATTGTTGTCTACCTCTCTAATTTTTTTAGGAAAAAATTCTAATTATATGTGAAATTAAAAAAAATTATAAAAAGTCAACATTCAAAATTAATTTCATAGAAAAATACTTTCCCAACATGACCTATTGTATAAAGTGTAATAAAAACACACATTTTTCAGAGATTTGACTTGTTCACATTTAAAAGTCAGACATTCATTATATGGAGTTGTTCATCAAATTAAATTTTATCTGGTCTCTCAAAATTTTATACCGTTAAATTATTATTAGTAAAAATGCATGTTATTAAAACAAAATTTGCTCCTTGGCAAGAAATCTAAGCATGGATGGTTAGATTTTCTTGTATCATTTTATATTTCAGAACTCACAGAAAAGTATGAATTATTTGGAATTATACAGGAATGAGATTCCTACAGAGAGAAAGCAATGACATTTTTCCAACAACTTAATGTCAGTACTTTTTGTACTTTTATGTCCCACTGTGTGAGGGAAGAAAAGGTAGATTATTAGCTCTAAAAACAACAACCAATTCAAGTTACTTTTTATTATGGGTAACTTGCTAACCCTATAGTATAGAAGTGAACAGGACATACTTTGAGGAGCTTACTTAAGGGGGATATTTAGACTCTGACCTTTTACCTTCCAAGTTTCCAATGGACGTTGAATAAAAACAGTATAATCATTTCAAACTATGACACCTCGGATACTAGTTCTATTTTGTTTATAATCTATTATGTTGATGATTTTCCAAAGAAGATTAGAAGTATCACTTGCACAGTAAGTTTATAAGACAGTTTAAATTGTCATCGAATAAAAATGTGCAGAGAAGACTGGAGACTGAATAAGATTGTCATAGCAGTTGAAGGGCATCATACTGGCTTCCTTAAATATTCATTTGATCTGTATTTCCTGGCCACACTATTTCACTTACAAAATGGATTCTAGTCATGACTGTTTGGAGAAAAAAGGAAAAACAACGGTCACCACTTTTGATGTATTAATGTCTCTGTCTACCTATCTCTGGGCTATTATTCAGCTTGTAGGTACATTCTATAAAACCTTTTGTTAGAGTTGTGATGTTGCTCTGGATGCCACAGAACTAAGTGTCTAAGATTTTTGTGGATAATCTGAATGTTCTAATTTTCTCATGAATTTATTATTGTTCTAACACAATTACTTTGTGTCCGTTTATTCAAGGATGTGTTACTTTTCTTATTTTTAACTTTTAGTTGTTGAGAAACAGTTTAGAGAATGCAAACATTTCTTTTGACTCTTCCCCCCTCCCTGAATGTGTTGGTGAAACATGTATTCCTTACATCTGTCTCTTCCTCCACGCGCCCCCCCCCCCGTTTTTTAATAGAGAACATTTATACATTTCTCTAACTTGAAACACGTCAAGCTGAAATTAGGCCTTCTAACAAAAGACTTGAAAGACCCAGAATTCATCAAGAGCATGGATGCAACAGTAGACTTCATGGAATTAAAAAATTCTAGGCTTGACCTCACTGATCATTCATCAGGACACAGAAGGTTAAGGAAAGAGTGGAGAACACCAGTACTGTTTCTAACAGGATATTCCAATGTTGTTTCAGTTTCAGGAATTTCATGCGCTCCCGTTTTCACTTCATTAGCAATTCAACATGTCTGATTTGCCCACACAATACTTTCAACTTACTTTACCCATTTGACCTGGAACAAAGTGAAAGCACATTTTGCCCAGTTTAAAGGTCTCCTGGCAAGTTGGTTAGCAACAGGCTTGCCAGTCCTGGTTCAATTAGTAAAGAACAAACATATTTCATTAAGACAATATGTAGTGTATTGACTTCCTCACTATGCGTTTTCTCTTCTATTTTCATGAATCATTTTCCCCACTTGTAAGTTTTTTTTCTCGTAATCTCAACAAATTTCCAATTTCTTGAGAGCAGAAATGTTTACATTTCTTCGTGACTGTAGCAGTGATTAACAGTTTAACTACAAAGAACAGGTACAAGTAAAAGTTTATTTAAAGGGAGTCAAAAGTGACACGATACTCTCATATCTTCCCTTGGTAGTTTAAAAGTTGTGGCTTGTTACATACCAATTAACGAATCAGGCTAAGGCATCTACAAGTACCAATTTTACTGTAATGCTCTGAAATTTGGTCACTTGGTAATAACTTAACTTGTAGCAGTGTAAGTACAGATGGGACACAAAGGTTCTCGGACAAATGCAGGCGGGCGCTCTGCTCTGCCTGTAACTTAACGACTACAAGAGCAGGACGCCCAGAAACTGCCTCTGAGCGCTGCTCTCGTCCCCAGCGCACCATATGCACCTGGACACGGGACAACCAGGACAGAACAGGAACGTTCCTTAACACTACTTTCCAGACAGGACCAAGCAGGAGGAGGCAGAGGAAGCCACCCAATGCCTGACTCGAGTCTTCTGTGTCCCCTGGTGTCCTGCCTCCCGAGGATACCTGCATAACTTAGAGCAGCCAAGCACTAGTGCGTTTTAAAGTATATTTATGGTCGTCACGGTGCACACGAAAAGCTTGCTCCTCTCCCCCAGAGCGCGCGGGGCCTGGGAGCCTGGAAACAAGCCCCTCCCAGCGCAGCTGTCGCTGCCGCCCGCGGGCTCCTTTCACTTTCTCACGGCCAAGTCACCCAGAGGGGCGCCGCTGCCGCCACCGCCGCTGCGCCTGAGGACTCCGCCCCGCGCCGCTTTGCTACCGGCCCCCGCCCGCCAGGGCCCCGCCCACCACAATACTCTTTGCCTGTGATTGGCACGAGCGTGCGGCAGGTCTGGTTTGCCTCTCCCATTGGCTAGAACACCCTGTCAGTCCGACTTTTGCCCACCGTCCCCTCCGCCCTCCTGAAAAGTCGTCCTCCTATTGGGAGAGTCTGCGGGCTGGGGGCGGGCGGGGAGCGCCAGTCCTGCGGCTTTCGGTCAATCGCAGACGCCCATCGCGGGAGGAGGGAGGCGGGGGAGGAGAGGGGCGGGCTGGGGGAACATCTGGCCGGCGCCGCCGCGTGCGTGCGTGGTGCGTCCTCCCGCCCCCTCCCCTCCCCCGCCCCCCCGTGCCCCCCCACCCCCCGGCCGGCGGCTCGCGTTCGCTCCCTCGCTCGCTCCCTCGCTGTGTCTGGCAGGCTGCGGCCGCCGCTGGGCTGCTGCCATGGGGAGCCGTTGAGAGTGGGGCCCTCTTCGCTCCGTCGCGCTCCTCCGGCTGCCAGCGGGGTGGGCGGGAGGGAGGGGCGGGGGGAGCGGGCAACGGAGCCGGGATTGGGGGGTGGGGGGGCCGGGAGGGAGGGGGGCAAGAGGAGGAGGAAGCCCACCAAGTCCGGCGGCGGCGGCGCCCGGGAGGAGGAGGAGGAGGAGGAGGAGGAGGAGGAGGAGGAGGCGGAGGACGCGGCGGCGGCAGGGACGCGGTGACTTAGGGCCGCTCCGTGTGAGTCCGGGTGCCGGCCCCTGGCCCCTGACCCGGCGCCCCCTCCGCACCCTGGCCCCTGGCGGGTGGGGGCGCAGCTGTGCGGCCCCGGCCGGCGGGGCAGTGCGGGCAGAGGGCGGGCCGGGCCGGGGGTGCCCTGTGAGTGGAGTTAGTTTGTGTGGTTGGAGCTGTTGGGGCGGCGGGGGGCGGCGCAGCTGCGGGAGGCTCGGGCGCGGGGACGGGGCCGCTGCAGCTGCGGGGTCGGGCGGGGTGCGGGCTTGCCGGCTCCGCGCCGCGCCCCCGGGCCGGTGCAGCTGCGGCGCGGGGCGGGCTCCCGGCCGGTGCAGCTGCGGTGGCGCCTCTCGGGTGCGGAGGGCGGCGGGCTGGGGGAGGGGGCTTGGGAGCCGCCGCAGCTGCAGTGGCGCCCGGGACGGCCGCGGCTCCGGGGACCGGTGCAGCTGCAGTGGCGCCCGGGGGGAGGGCGCCGACGGGGGAGGGGGCCCCTCCCGGGCTGGTGCAGTTGCCTGGAGGCCCCGGGGGCTCGCGCGCGGTGGCGTCGGGGAAGCGGTGGCAACCACCCTCCTCCCCCCGGCTTCTTCTTACGACTTTTCTTTTGTTGTTGCCGTGACCCGGGTCTGTTTTCTCCGCTGTTGTTTAAGGTGTTTTCCTGCTGCACCGGCTCTACGTCTTCCACCTCCTTCCCTGTGGTTTTAACCTTCCTCTTTCTCCGTGTGCTTTGCACAGAGAAGTACGTAAAGATTTGCATTTCTTCCCCACTACCCCCACTACTCCGCACCCCCGCCTCCACCTCTTTGAAAAACAAAACCCCAATCTCTCAAAACCTATATGGATCCGCCGGTAGCGAGATGTGAAGGGGTTGATTTGTGGAGTGGGAGTCACTGGCCCATTGCGGTGCTTGGGGCTCATTAAACTGTCACTCACCCCCCACCCCACTGGGTAAATGGGGTGATTAATGCCTGATATATTGGAATGGGGCGAGAGCATTTATGGAGAATAGGTTGTGTAGCTGGGAAGGAATTTATCTCCAAAGAGTAGCTCATGAACTTGGTGTTCATAATTGTCATTTACCACGAAGTTAGGGAAAGTTAGGTTTGTGACTTTGGGAAAGGGAGGACAGGAGAGAATGTTGGGGTTTGTTACTCTGCCACGGTTTTCTAAGAAGAACCATGTGGTTATCTCTGCGGGGGTGGGGGGTGGGACACTCGCTCTTCGGGCCCCAGTTCCTTTTCTATTCCTCACCCTCCCAAGAGTCTGTGATGTGTTTGACATTCATAGTTGTCGCAGCACCTTGCACGGCACTGGTCAGCCCAGCTCTGCCGAGCCCAACCCGGGTTACATTACAGTTTCATCAGCCACTAGAAAAGACCCACAAACTCTAACCAAAAAGTTCCCCAACTTAGGAGACCTGGGTTCCTCCCCGCCCCCCTCCCCTGAAAAATTTTCTTGTGCTCATGAACATTACAGAGTGACCCAAAATAAATAAATAAAAAGATTTGTTATGGGACACAGATCAAGGGGAAGACAAGGTTCTGCTTTTCCTGAGCAGACAGATCAGATATGCAGGTGCAGCATTCATTTTAAATAACTATAGCAGGTTGCATTAGTTTATTAATCTTTCTCATTGAACTGAAATACTTTCCAGGATTTCAGAAAGTGCAGTTTCAGCTTTGTTGATACTGAGAATTGAAATTTGCATTAACTCTGGCAGTGTGAGAAATTTTCCTGAGAAGGTGGTTGTAGATAAGGTGTTAAGTAAGAATGAAATAATAAGGTGAACCAGGCTGAAGTAATAGTTCTTAATAAGTCTGCCAACATTTTGGAGATGTATACCATTATCTCTGCAGGGAAAAAAAAAGAGTGCTGTAATAATGTTGAAATGGGACTGGAGATGTCAAATGGGTTGGTTTAAAAATATCCCTAAGCTGCCTTTGAAACTAAACGTTGGAGTTGAATAAAAGTGAATCTGGATTTCCTGAATAGCACCGTGGCTTGAGTGTGCTGTCAGTATGTAAGCCAGTCCACCAACTTAAGACAGAAGTGTTGCTATTCCATAAATACAGTAGAACTCCATATGCTGAGTTTTTCAATTTCTTCTGTTAGAAAGTTTGGAAAAAAAGGAAGACTTTGAAGTATTTTGTTTATACTAACAGAAGAGAAAAGTTCTCCTAAGAAAAAGCTGGTGGCAGGAGTGTAGAGGAGTAGCATATGGCATTAAAAGGAGCACAGCTGGAGGTAGCATTTCCATCTGAACATGATGTCAGAGCAGCTGACAGCCTGCCATCCCTCAGCCTTTTATTCTAACACACAGACAGGGAGTTAGTGTGTGCGGATCTGTGGTGGAGAAGGTATCTCATTCCTCTCTAACATCATCTCCACTTTGCATCTGTCTCTCTTAGTCTGCTTTTTTTCCACCGATGTAACAGACCTGGAGCCAGCAAGACTCAGAGGAAAGGACTTAATCAGGTTTATGTGTCCTAAAGGTAGGAGTAGCAAGAGATTAGATTGAGCATATTTCTGCTTTGGTGTTTTGTTTATTTAATTGTAAAAAGATCACATTACTTTTCTAGCCCATTTAGGAATAATATATGAAATTGAGTATTAAGTGACGATCTTACTGAAGTTGAAAGTCTTGGGCTTGCTTAGTGTTAATTTTTATCCCTTTTACTTGAGCAAGTAAATAACTTTAATACACTGAAATATTTCAAGTTTTGAAATGTTAAGAAAGGCTTTGAAATATTGCTTTTGAGATCACTTTGGATTAAAATGCTTTTTTGTTGTTCCACTGCTCTTTTAGATTCCTTTTGCTTGAGGGGGGGGCAGAAATAGTAAACTGTCTGGAATTCAGCATTCAAACTTATATGAGAAGATTATTCTAGTTAAGAAGCTAGATTGTTGTGTAATTAATTCCACTGTGAAACTTTATTCTTCAAAACATTCAACAGCACTACTGAAACATACAGCTGTAGTGCTTTTGAAACCGGAGGTTTTTTAAGAAGAAGAAGAAGGGGGAAAAAAAAACTTTTGTTCTCAGGAGAATAGTTTGGTTTCCTCATTTCTCTTTCAAATATATATTTAAGAGATCTTTTATTTCAACATAACAATAATTATTTGCAGGAGTTTTTGTGTTAGCGACTAATTTAGAACTTGTAGATTTGAGCTGCCTGAATTGGCCAGACAGCTGTAATCGCACTCCTCTATTCTTAATCTCTTTATCTGGGCAGCAGCTGCCATATGGCCACAGTCAGCTGGATCAGATGTTTATAAGCTTCCTTCTTCGTCCCTCTCTGTCCTCTCAGCCTCCTAATTTGATCACGGCTACCTTGTGAGCTGCCCTCCAATCTTTATTTTTAGCCCTCTCAAGGATTAGGATTGATGTTAGCTGTGGGGCACTTAAAGTGATTGTATTGTAAATCTTGGTTTATTCTAGCGGTGGCATCTTGCAGAATGTATCTGGGGTTAGGATGAAAGTTTTAATCTATATTGAGCAAAGTATAGAAGGAGGAGGAAAGTAATTCGTGAATATAAATTTATCCATATCCATTCCCAAAATGCACTTGCTTAGATGGATGATATGGAACCTTCGTCTGGTCACAGGAAAGGGGAAGTCAGGTTTTTCTTTATTTTTAAGAGTGTGCCCACCACTGTTGAATTTTGACCCTTTGTACATCTCTGTCTTTCTGATCCCTCTCACCCTCCCTCAGCAGATAAAAAGGCAAAGATGCATAGTTGAATAGAAGGGAGTGGGAAAACAAAATATATCCAATTATATTGAAACAAAGTATTTTCTGTTAGCAGAGGTGAGGCAGAGCTAAAAAAAAAAAAAGTTTCTTTTTTCTAGAAAGTCAATTTCAAAAAATGTTTAAATCTGTAAAGCTTTGGGGTCTCATTTGAGTGATATGCCTATATTTTTTAAAGTTTGAATTTTTAATATGATACTTCTTTTGCCTTGTAGCGGATCAAAGTTTAGATGAGAATTTTCACAGTTAAATAAAACCCCTATGGTTCCTAATATTATTGAAGCATAGGTTCTACAAAGAAATAGAACTTTTTTTTCCCCCTCAATTTGTTTTAAAAAAAAATCTTTGGATTTGTTCATAGTAAAGATGATCTTTTCCATCTGTTGGTATAGTTCCTTCTGATCTCGTACATGTGTGCTCTACCTGCAAATCTTAAGGCATTAACATCTGTTTTTATACACAGTGCTTTTGTTGTTGTAACACTCTGACTTTAAAAGTAAGTTGTTTGCTAATTTCTGGACTAATTATGCAATTTCATTTTTTTTCTTGATTCAACCAAATGTGTGTATTCAAACTGTGCCTTCTAAGTGTAGCCAGGTATCAAAAGTAATACAGTAAAAAGAATGGTTGAACAAGTTTTCTTAAATCTTCCAGAATGTATCTGGGACTTTCCTTTGTTTATTATGTGAGTTGTTCCCCTTTGAAATTAAAGTTACCATGTAGGTTTTGTGGGACGTACTTTGATGAGAGTTAGTCAAGTTTCTTTTGAAAGAGATCTGAATTCTTGTTCCCAGTTAAGAGGCTGTGGTTAAATGAAGGTTTTTAAAACTTGACCAAAAGTTCAGGGAAGGTAGAGATGCATCAGAGACCGTTTGGCTGGGATAAGAAAGTTTGGAAAGTGTACGCTTTTCTTCTGGTATTTTGGTCTTGTGTGTGTAATCTGGTAGTGTGTGGGTCATAAGCCTGATTAAAATTCAGGGACATGTACTTCGGCGGCCAAGGCAGATTTTTTTTTTTTTTTTTTTTTTTGGTGGGGGCTAGAGTGCTGAAAAGTTATTCCCGACCATGCTTTAATGAGAAATTCCTCTTTTCCCAGGTTATGAAGACAGTATGGAGTTTCCAGACCATAGTAGACATTTGCTGCAGTGTCTGAGCGAGCAGAGACACCAGGGTTTTCTTTGTGACTGCACTGTTCTGGTGGGAGATGCCCAGTTCCGAGCACACCGAGCTGTACTGGCTTCATGCAGCATGTATTTCCACCTCTTTTACAAGGACCAGCTGGACAAAAGAGACATTGTTCATCTGAACAGCGACATTGTTACAGCCCCAGCTTTCGCTCTCCTGCTTGAATTCATGTATGAAGGGAAACTCCAGTTCAAAGACTTGCCCATTGAAGACGTGCTAGCAGCTGCCAGTTATCTCCACATGTATGACATTGTCAAAGTCTGCAAAAAGAAGCTGAAAGAGAAAGCTACCACGGAGGCAGACAGCACCAAAAAGGAAGAAGATGCTTCAAGTTGTTCGGACAAAGTCGAGAGCCTCTCCGATGGCAGCAGCCACATGGCAGGCGACTTGCCGAGTGATGAAGATGAAGGAGAAGATGAAAAACTGAACATCCTGCCCAGCAAAAGGGACTTGGCGGCCGAGCCTGGGAACATGTGGATGCGATTGCCCTCAGACTCAGCAGGCATCCCTCAGGCTGGCGGAGAGGCAGAGCCACACGCCACAGCAGCTGGAAAAACAGTAGCCAGCCCCTGCAGCTCAACAGAGTCTTTGTCCCAGAGGTCTGTCACCTCCGTGAGGGATTCGGCAGATGTTGACTGTGTGCTGGACCTGTCTGTCAAGTCCAGCCTTTCAGGAGTTGAAAATCTGAACAGCTCTTATTTCTCTTCACAGGACGTGCTGAGAAGCAACCTGGTGCAGGTGAAGGTGGAGAAAGAGGCTTCCTGTGATGAGAGTGATGTTGGCACTAATGACTATGACATGGAACATAGCACTGTGAAAGAAAGTGTGAGCACTAATAACAGGGTACAGTATGAGCCGGCCCATCTGGCTCCTCTGAGGGAGGACTCGGTCTTGAGGGAACTGGATCGGGAGGACAAAGCCAGCGATGATGAAATGATGACCCCGGAGAGCGAGCGTGTCCAGGTGGAAGGGGGCATGGAGAGCAGTCTGCTCCCTTATGTGTCCAACATCCTGAGCCCTGCGGGCCAGATCTTCATGTGCCCCCTCTGCAACAAAGTCTTCCCAGCCCCCACATTCTGCAGATCCACCTGAGCACTCATTTTCGCGAGCAGGACGGCATCCGCAGCAAGCCTGCCGCCGATGTCAATGTGCCCACGTGCTCGCTGTGTGGGAAGACTTTCTCCTGCATGTACACCCTCAAACGCCACGAGAGGACTCACTCGGGAGAGAAGCCCTACACATGTACCCAGTGCGGCAAGAGCTTCCAGTACTCGCACAACCTGAGCCGCCATGCCGTAGTGCACACCCGCGAGAAGCCGCATGCCTGCAAGTGGTGTGAGCGCAGGTTCACGCAGTCTGGAGACCTGTACAGACACATTCGCAAGTTCCACTGTGAGTTGGTGAACTCCTTGTCGGTCAAAAGCGAAGCACTGAGCTTGCCTACTGTCAGAGACTGGACCTTAGAAGATAGCTCTCAAGAACTTTGGAAATAATTTTATATATATATATAAATAATATATATATATACATATATATACATAGATCTCTATATAGTTGTGGTACGGTCTAAAAGCAGTCTTGTTTCCTGGAACTAAAAGTTGGGATCTTAACTTGTTTTTTGCACTTTAGAATAATAGCATGAGAATCTCACTAATTTAGCATTCTGATAAAAGAAACTTTTAGAGCAAGTCTGAGAATAGAGAGGTGTCTTTCCTTTGAGGGGTAGGCAAAGTAAGCCAATAAGAAACTTCTAAACAAATCGTCCTAGCACAAAATGCTTTCATACGGCTTAATTTTGTCAACACGGTGTTGTCTTTTGAGCTCTTTTTGTGCCCCACATTTGCTTTGTTTTGTTTTGGTTTTGTTTTTTAAAGTAAAAAGAAATTCCCTCCAGTTTTATTAGCCTCTGTGTCTCAAATTGCATGAATCTTTTCTGGCTGTTGGAAACCTGAATGCTTTTAGACCCAAATGGAAAATTTCTGAAATGCTGGATTATCTATTTTTAAACAAGCAGTTGACTTAAAACTTTCTGTGGCAACTTCTGGTTTTCTGACGGTTCCCAATGAGAGAAATTCTGCAAGTACACTGGGATCACTGGGACACTGTCTTTGTGAAGGTTTGCTTGGGATGAAAAAGGATATTGCAGCTTCAGCAGTGTTGAACTGTGTGTTTAAAAATGTGAATTACTGTTCTTGTATACTGTAATTGATTACATGGGCTGGGGGGGATGTCAAAGAACTTGACAGGTTGTGTTGATGCTCTTAGTTGAGTCTTGAAAAGTAAATATTAACGCTACAGAAATGCATGAGTTTCAATATATTTTTTGTCTTTGTTTGCATTGTATAACTTTAACGAGTGAGTTTAAAATTATTTAATTTCCTTAGAAAAATAGCACCATTTGGAAAAAAACTGGTGTTATGAAGAACGTAAATGCACTGTTTTTTTTATTTTATATAATTTAAATTGACTTTCCCACTGTCTTTAAGTTGAACTGTTAAGCTGAATAAAAACTTAAGCTGCAAATTGATAACTTTGCTACATAACAAGGAACATATAAATGTTTACAAACGGCTTAAAGATTTGCATGTGCAGTGTGCATTTATAACAAACTTCTAATTGCACAAAACCCATACCAGCTCAAAGTTTAGGTGTACACATTTACCCAGTTGAGCATTTTTAGAATAACTACTGCACAAATTGACAATAGGTCATTTTCTCTGTTTTTTGCTCCCCTTTTCTTTTTCTCCCCTTCTTCCTTACCCCCCCCCCCCAACTCATGAAAAGATTCTATGGACTGAAAAAGCCCCAGGCTGAAAGGACTGGACTGCCTTGATTGACATGGGGAAGGGGGTTAGTAGACTATGTGTATCGGCAGCAGAGGCTGCAGCCCAACGTGTGGTTTTAATCACCAGCACACAGGGCAAAAGCATTTTGCACAGTGTTTGTTTTCCTGTCTTGCACTTACAAATAAGGTCTATGGGAGTAGCATGGAAAACGTTTGCTGTTTTTTCCCTTTTTTTTTTTTTTAATTGCTTTTGTTTAAAATTTGATCGCCTTAACTACTGTAAACATAGCCTATTTTTGTGCTTAAGATACTGAATGGAAAACTCCATTGTGTGTTGCTGGACTGTTTTGGAAATATTTGGTCAAATGTGTGTTAATTTGGCTGTAATGGCATTTAAAGCAAACAAACAAACAAAAAAAGCTGTGAAAATGGCCTTGGAGCATTATCTTTAGTTACTTGAAGAGTTTCTAGTTTTTTTTAAATACAGTTTATGTTAAAATAATTTTTATTAATTTAGAGAAGACAATCAATGTCTGTGAGAAACGGACTTTCTTTGGATTTTCTTTTTGTGGTCATCGTGAGTGATTGCTTTTTTCTTTTCTTAGTTTCACATTCTTCCTTTGTTCTAAAACTTAGACTGACATCTAGCTTTGACAATCATAGTATGTTTTATTTTCCTGAGGGGGGAATAACTTATAATGCTGTTTAGTTTTGTACTATTGGTGTGTTGGTGAATTTTTAAACTGTGTGCTAACTGCAATAAATTATATGAACTGAAAATTTCCTGTGTGTGATTTTGTATTACGATCATGTAGATTCTAAGTATGTATAGTATACGTGGCATCTTTAATATCAGGTCTATTCAGAGCTTATGAAATTATTAAAATGCCTTAGGTCACCCAAATAGATGCGTGCAAATGTTCTAGTCATTTAAGAAGATACGTTACCAAAAAAAAAAAAAGACCCATTTTCTAAAGTCCAGATCAAGCATGTTGAGACAATTCCCTAGAAACTACAAATCCATGAAACTTCAAGTGGCAGCATACACTTTTCATGATACGCCATTACAACTACTAATCCATGCACCATGTAAGTCACTTTTCATGTGTAATTTTATCTTAGGTTGATTGATCAAATCTATTCGGTGTTCTGATTTAAGTGGAAAATTGAAGTAGCCCGGATGTCTTAATTTGGAAAACTGCTTGTCTAATGACTGGAATTCTAGGCAATTGAGTTAGCAGGCATTCAATTGTTCAAGATTAGCTATATACATCTCTTTTTTGTTTGTTTCTGGGAGAATTTGAAAGGCCTCAGGTTTAAATTCTCAAAAGTTTTAATTTAAAATATTTAAAGACACGTACCCTTAAAAGAACTGTTTCCTACTTTTGGGGATCTTGGGTTTCCTTCTTGGGTATTTGTCAGAGTGAAAAACATTGTTGGTTGACCTGGAGAATTGACAACACAGAATTGTCAGTAGACGGCCCTAAATTGCATACAAGCCCAGGCACTGAACTGACAGGTTTTGTAAATCTTAAATCTAATTGTCCATAACTTCCAATCATAAAGATAAACATGAAAACAATAGTTTTACATTACTATTATTGAATAAAATGTGTTTATATTAATTGGCCTATAGTAAGGTCAATAGTTACAGAAATGGAATAGATTTGGAGATTGAAAATGCATCATTTATAAACTTTGACTTTGGATGGGAATCCACAGATTTTATAAAGCAAAAGATAATTTAGAATCCTATATTTTTAATTGAAGAAACAATATCTAATTCATGCAACTCACATTTGATTTTTTACCAGCCAAACATTTCGCATGAAAGGAAATGTACATTTGGCCTCCGTATAATAATTTCTTGAGCAGCTACAAGCTTTAAAAAAGGTGATGGGGAGCCACTTTTTAGTCTCCTGTAGTATCTGGTCAAAGTATCTCAAAGCTTCCTGAAGATGTTGAGAGTTCTCTTTATCATCTGACATCTAATTTTAAATGGGCATTACCTTAAGCTTAACTGGATAAACTCATAAAAACAATATTTTGACATGCAATTTGGAAATAACTTCTAAAACCATTTGCAGAACTAGTACAGAATATTATACCAGTTGCCACATTTGATAAGTGAAATGCAGAAATCAGTTGTTTATATGCTGCTTTTAAGAAAGATAATTAATTTGTCAGGTAATCATGTTGGAAACCATTAAAATTGATCCCTCCTTTGACATCTGGCTGATCCATAAGCACATTTTAAAAATGTGGTTTCACTTACTTTTGAAAACATCTGTTTCTTTTGGATAATCAATTATGCCCTGGATTGCTGTGGACCCAGCATTATGTGCTAGGCATACCCTAGGGAATATCCAAGGAGTATAAAATGTTAAAGATACTGGTTTCAGATTTCCTTTCTAGTTAATTATGCTACCAGATTAATAGGGAATCAGGTGGAGTATTTCTTCAACAAACATCATGAATATCTACATACAAGTTTTTAGAAGATTAGTATTAGGTGGGCACTAAAATTATATAATTGCTCACTAAATTGGCTGAAATATTCATTTTTCTAAGTAAATCTTTTGTTTGAAAAAATAGGGTTTTTTGAGCCAAGAAGTAACTCTACTTAAACAATCCTGAAATTAAAAGTTTTGTAGATAGCACACAAACTATATAAAAACTTGACTTGAAATCTTATTGTATTAGATAAGAATTTTTTGAAAGTTTTTAAAAACCTCAATTTCCTGCATTTCATGATATTTTATTCCTTAAACAGACTAAAATATTCTTTGATTTCTAATGTAACAAGGGCAACAGGCATGCCTCTGGATAAGAAACAGATTAATTGAAAATTTTAATTCATAGATACAAATATAAACTTGTTATCATTTGTTGGAATGTTTGAAACTGCTGTTAAGGTACAGTGAATTTCAAAATGTGGGACAAAAAAGGTTCGTTTTTTTATTAAGTCCTTCGCCACGAAAATGTTACAGATAATATTAAAAATAAAGGAGTTGTTTTAGTTTTAAGAAGGAAATAATTTTTAGGAATTTTATTTTGGCTAAAGTCCAAGTTTATTACACTGACAGAATTCTGTCCCTTATGTTAAATTTTTTTCTACCTTTTGTCTAGAAGAATGGCAAAATATCTTCATACGTAATCCTTCGGTCTAAGATATAAAACTACTTGCCTTTAGACTTCAAGTTAACTTAGTTCCACAAAAGGATACATTTTATGTTTCTTACCCTCCCCACCCCTGTTCAGATTTTCTTAATATGAAAAAATGGCTAAGTAGTTCGATTTTAATGACACTAGAAATTTTTTTAAAATACTAATTTATTTTCAGAGACATTAGAAATTAAATAGCATTTTTGCAAACCAATTTAAAAATCTTTACAGATTAACTCTTGTATTTCTTGAAAGAGGCTGAACTCTAAAACATTATAACAATGGCGAGGACATAGAAGTGAATCAATGGCTTGAAGAACAGTTCCGACCCCCCCCCCCCCCACATATCTGGTTACACCAAATACATTCTTGAACTAATTATCCAAATAATTCAGGCACATATAATAGTTTTTTCCTAAAATATTCAAGTCCTTTAACTTTGTTTTTTTGAGAGGGATGAATTATCCAGTTACCTTTCCTAACTCTATTCTAATATTTACCAATTTGATATTCATCATAAATCCTATCTTTACGTAAAAGTGATACTTTTCTTTGGATGAAGGGCAGTTTAAAATTAAAAAAAAAAAAAACAATCTTCCCAAACTGGAAATTTTGTTGAATTTGTGTCCCCAAATAAGGTGCCTCCTTTTCTAATCTTTAGGAATGGGTTTGTAGTCAAGCCTGCTGTTTGCAAAAGGAAACATTCTCTCTTGTTAGTTTGGCAGGAGAGGAGTGAAAACCCAATTTGGCTTTAAAATGTAGCACATTAGTCAGTAACAGTTTCAGTGAGGATATTTAGAGTGGCTTTGAGAGGCCGTGTGACACCCGTAGAGAGTCCATTCACGGAAATGACTGACTTACAGTTTGTTATGATCTCTGTAGTTAATCATTAAATCAAGTGACTGTTATTAAATGTCAATATGCATGTTTGACTATATAGGAATTTAAAAAAGTCATATTGCCCCCAATATTCAAGTTTGTAAAATGTATATCTGTAGTTAATATGAAATGGTGCATGAAAAAATATATTTGAATATTGGTAAACACATATAAGATAGATTAAATCTGTTATTTTAATATATAATTCATATATAATGGTACCAAACTTGAAAGACACACATCTTATTTATGTGTACTATACCAAACCAGAGCTAACTTTTGATAGGTGACAGAGCTTAAAAGAGTATATCCTAATCATGAATGATTTATAAATTTGTATTACTTAAAACTATCCAAAAAGGACATTCATTACATTTAAAAAATCATATTTCATGCATTTCATCTTACCTTCGAGAGGATTATTAAAGATCCTAATATTTTTGTAAGTCTAATATTTTGAAAGGATTTTTGATCAAAATAAGAATATTTGGATTTTTCATCTGAGTCTTTAAAAAGTCATTTTTAAAACAAATTCAGAATATACATAAACCTTTTCTGTGGATCTTTCCTTTGGAGCGGTATTACATCCATGAACTCTTTGGTAATATTGAAATGCCAATTGCATGTTTACTAGACAGATAGCAATGCCTTGTAACGATGTCTATTTGGACACTTTTTGGAAAAGCACAATAGTACAAAAATGGTTAAAACATTGAACAAAAGTATTCACAGCTTCTGAACCATAGCTACCATAGAATTAGGGTCATTTATTTATATTTAGCATTCAAAAACCTATTTTTCTAATTTGTAATGGATTCTTTCTATGTCACTTAAAATCCTCATCAGATAGAAGAAATTTTTATAAAGTTATTTCTATGACTACCTGGTTCTAAGAAAGCACTTCTCATGCTTATACAGGTGACAGGAAGGAAGAAACACACAGGTTTATATTAAAAATGTAATCATTTTACATTAGCTCTTAGTGTAAAATTTCTCTTCAGAATCCCCAAGATTTTGCAACTGAATAAACTGAAGGAAACCAAAGTCTTGACAGATGGAATGTTCCTTTAGGTTCTGATTTTTTTGTTGAGACTCAAATTCATACTTTGTAGTCTGCTCTCTATTTTTCCTCAATGTCCTTCTATTTACTATAAGAGGGTAAATTTTATGCATCTAGTGATTTTGATGCTGTTGCACAGCTGAATGTTCCAGCCAAGTTGATGTGGTATCTGACTTTCTACGACTTTGAAAAAAATGGAAACAAATTTGAAATGAAAACTACATTTGAGATTGGTCCTATTTACCACCCTGCACCAGCAAGCTACATATAGCCATTGAAGGAGGCTTGAACATACAGGCGAAGGAACTGAGGCATTTCCGGGGGCTCATTACAATAAAAGACTTCAAAGTGCTTGAAATCCTTAGGTTAAAAGAAAAAAAAAAAAGAGAGAGGATTTGTTGGGGCACAAAGAAGTTTTGCTTTTCATAGTAAGTGAGAAGTCTAGGAAATGTGGTGATTTCTCACATTCTATTTATATGTTATTTTACTTGAGGGATGCCTCAAAGCAGTACTAGAATCACTTCTGTGCAAAAGGGGGAGGGAGGGGGTATGCCATCATTTAACCAGTTTGCCTTGTAAAGGTGTTTATCTTGCAGAAAAAATAATACTTTTGTCAAATACGACAGGAGGTTTGTAGGCTTGACCAATATGGAAGGATTTTAAGTAATTGAAGTGTTTCTGTTTAAAAGTCAGTCAAATAACGCCCTCAGAGAATGAGGCCATCAATCCTCACATTGTTATTTTATTTAGTAACACATATATAATTTTTAACATCTCCTAAAATAGCATTTAAGCCTTTTATAAACAAAAACAAGTCCAAGTTTACATCTGTATCCTGATTTTTTTTAACTGAACTTGTTGTCTTTGAAATAATGAGTTTTGTTATCAAATCATAAAAATCTAAGGGGCATAATGACCCATTTATTCTCCATGATTTGAAGACCTATGGTGTGTGTCCGATATTCTGTCAATACAGTTCACTCTATCATCTGCTCTTCTACCCAAAGGCTAATCCACGATCTCAAAAACAACTTCCATGTCATGCATCCTACTAGGGAGAGGGTAGACACAGGGCAAGGCATGAACAGGAGAAGGGGATTCAAGCTTTTTGCAAACACTTTACACATTCCTCAAACCTTTGGTAGCTATCATTCTAGAGGTGTGGTTCTTCTCTCTTTAGAGGCACACAAAGGTTAAACTGCTTGCTTTGAGTACATCTTTGATCAAGTCTAAATTTGAAATTGACATTCTAGTTATGCCTCAGTGATAAAATTTGCATCACACAACCCTGCATTGAACATGGTCTGCTGTGTATATTTACAATTTGAATCTTTAAGATTGGAATGATACTACTTCTTTTCCTGACTTTGACCCTAACAACTATTTAAAAACAAAAAATACATACAGCAGGATGTTCTCTGCTGGTGTCAGAGAGGGATGTTTTGCCCCCTCTCTCTTTCCGACTTATCAAGAGCTGAAAACCCTGGCAAGAGTCTATGACTGACACGCTCTCCCTCAATGCTCCCAGCTATGAAAGGGTTGCTTGGGTTTCCAAAACATGTTATTTGTTCAACCACAACGAGGCACTGCTCCTTGCAGGCTGGGAACTGTAGGGCTCTCAGAACTGCTGCTGGACATGCAGGAGGGAGAGAAGGAACACGGATGTACAGTCAAGGTGGCACTCAAACAGGAACCTTGAAACTTGTTTGCTGCTGAAATGGGAGAATCGAACATGTTTCCACTTAATCTGAAAATTGGCCTTGGTTTCTTGGAATGTTTCTCACCCCCTCTCAGCATCATCTATTGGAAAGCAGGCTCCAGAGAAACTTCGGGAAGATCTATCAATGCAACACTGGAGGAATCCCACCCTGCCAGCTTCATTTCTCCATTTGTAAGGCCAGAATAATAGTACCTATATCACTTCTTCCTTAGAATAATGTGAAGATGAATGTGCAAGCACATTAACATCTCAGAGAAAAGATGCTATGTGAATTCGAAGTGACAACACTATTGTAATAATTTTTATTTTTTACACCAAATTTTTTTTCTTGTTATAAACCCTTCCTACAAATGGGGGTTTATTTTTTTCAATGTGGATTTTTTTGTGTGTGTGATTTAAATTCAATAAGCACTAATAGTTTCAACTTTATTTCAGTTTTAAGCAGGCCCCGAGGAAAGCAATTTCTACATGCAATGTGAAAATTAAAGTGTCATAGTAAAGAAAAAGACTGTACATTTTCAATCTTTTTTTGTAGGTGTGTACATTTTTAGGTGGGCAAACCTAATGAAACTTGTATCATAGTTTTGGTTTCTTTTGGGACCAAATCCCTCTAAGCCTTTTCTGATTTATCTGATTCAGAAGTCTAAGTTGTATTCGGATTTTTTTTTTTCTTTTTCCTTAGGGCTGAAGAAGCCAAGACCGAAAGCTTTGGTTCATGTTCACTTTTGTATCATAAGTATAAAAAATAGTATGATGAATGTATATAGATAGAGATAACAGATACAACTCCCCAGGGGAAGCACACATATTAAAATGATTTGCCCAGAGATTTAAATGATTTACTCCGATCTCACCAGGAGAAGGTGGCACATGCCAGATCGGAGCTCAAGCATCTCAATGTCAGGTTTCATATCATCTGTGTGCTCTTTTATGTGTTGTTAGGGCCACACACACTGTGGCATAATGCAAATCTGTGATCATATTGTATCATAGCAAATCAGCCCACTTGGAGGAAGATGTACCTGGTGAGAGTCCCCAAAGCGATGGAATGTGATGCTGCTGTGCAGTGCTGCTTATCGGTACACTTTGAGTAAATATTGTACGGATCAAAGTTATGATCCAACTTTTCCACGTAACAGGTCCAAGTGTTGGATGGCTTCAGAATCCCCATTCAGTGTGTCCACTTGGCTCTTTGATGCGATGCCACTTCACAAAAGCACTCCAGCCAGTCATTTATTTTTCTTTTCCTCCTTTCTCTCCTTGCCACAATGACACAAACCTTCCTGTTTATTTTCTAATTTCCATAATTTTTTTTAAAAAGGCAATGACAATTATGTTTGGTAAAATAGTTCTTTTGGTTGATATGTTTAATAGTTTAAAAAAGTTAAAAAAAAAGAACCAAAAACAAACAAGCACCCCCCCCAAAAAAAAAAAAAAACCACAAAAAAAACAAAACTTCCCTCTGCTTGAAACCATAGACAAGAGTCCAAAGGACATTAGCTGCTCCATTGCACACATTGGAAGGGAGAGTTTACTGTGAGCTCAGTCCTTCTAATAGACTGGCAATTTTGTAAAAGGTTTAGAGGATTTTGTTTAACCATTTCTGCATGTGTTTTTAATGAGCTCATGATGGTTTATAACAAAGGCCAGGTTGTGTGTTTTGCAGCCTTTTCCGACCTGATCCCTCCCTGCTGATCTGTGGAGTGGGCACCTGTGCTGCTCGCCTGGCTCACCTATGGGAGTCAAGGTGGTGGGGCCATCTCCGGGCCTGTCTTCTTGCCAAGAATGAATCATGCAGTAGGCAGAGCGGAAGGAGTCTCTTTGTTGACAGCTTTCCATCTGGACTTTGGACACGGCTGATCGTTCACGTAGAGTGTTGGTTAGCTGGAAGGGGCTACTCAAGTCAGCTTCTCCATAAGGGATCAGGACTATGTAAAACATCAGCAAAGAACTGTCCAGGATTTCATTTGCAAAGCTCAGAGAAATATTTCCCTTTCTGAGTTCCAGGTACCCAGGTTTGTGAATGTGTATGACGGCTGCTTTGACAAGTAGGTATTTAATAGTCAATAGGATCATTTATAACCTCATTCAGATAATCCGGCTGGAGTACACCTGAATAAATACATCAAGATCAGGTGGCTAAAAGCTAACCCCTTTTGAGTTTCATAATTAAAATTAACAGAGCTATTAAGATGAATTTCAGTTTGTCATGTATAAATGTAAGAAGCTTCATAAAGGATGGTGTTTTGTGATTCATATAGGAATATGATGGATGTATGATACGTTCTCTACAGCTATTTAAGAAAAAAAGATTATCTTAGTCATGGGGTAAAGTTGTGTGATGCATTGCACCATCCAGGCTGTGTCTAGGCCAGTACAGTTTTTTTTTTTTTTTCTTTTTCTTTCTTTCTTTCCTTTTTTTTTTTTTTTGTGAAAGATTACTTCTTGGCAAACTAGATATGCAAACGCCAGAATACAGTAAAACCACATTTAATTGGACCTACTTGCCAACTTCTTGAACACAGCTTGGATTATTCCACTGGAGGCTGCTTCTGTTAAAAGCTGGGGGAGGAGGAAGTGGCATATTGACAAGGCCTCAGATAATTTTTTTTTCACTCGAAGTACAATTATGCAATGAGCCAAGTTTGGAAGTATTTTACTATGTTTAATAATTATTATTAAAGATATTGTAAAACATATGCATTTGTTAAGTGGAATGTAATGGGAGTAATATCATGTCATAAAATTCACTTTGGATTTATTTTCCTATTTGGTGTTTTATTTGACAGACTTCCAAAATGATTCTAGCCAAAACCATGCACTCTAATACATATCATACTTGATATTAAAGTGAGAATATGGATAATTTATAGAACCCAAGTGAGAACAGTTTTCTCCTACTAGCCAGCCTATATGGAATGCCACCTCTGTTCAGGTAACAACTGATAGAGAAACTGTACACAGTGAGGTAATAGGGATTGAGAAATCCTCCACACGTTCTTCCAGATAGAAGCTCCAAAACCTATACATCCTGGGCATGCCTATTGTTCAAAAGAAGATCAGGGGCAAAGAGAAGGATAACTATTTCTGAGTGTGTGAGTGTATGTGTTTGTGTGTGTGACTCCAGAGGAATCAGACTCATCTCGAGATTCAAGGGGGATTCACTGATGAAGTGGGATGCTACTCAGGTGAATCTTGGCTGCTGGTGATGCTAAATTACACCACACCTCTCACCTGGAAAGCTGATATCAGTTTGCTGCACATCTTAAGTTTAAACAAATTTGTATTATCTTTATGATGTCTTTTTTAACGGGGGTGGGGTGGGGTGGGATGGGGGAGGAATGTTCCTGACACTCACTTCTTGAAATTGAACTAAGGCGCCATCTCTAATGATTAGCAAGACACTCTGGGTTGTTTGCGCTGAACTCCACCTGCTCTGTGAAATCCCCATGATTTTCTCACATTCCCACTCAAGCTGCCTAGCAATTGGGCCCTCTCTTCCAAGTGTGGTTAAGTGTTAGTTTGACTTCTGTGTGCCCTGCAATTTCATTGTTTCCTACTGCCTTGCCACAACAAATAACCAGGGGAGGAAACTCCCTGACACCTGACAGGAGGGCAGGTCCCTGAATCCAACTCTCTGCCCTGCGGTGGGCTGCCTTCCCTTTCTGGTGGGAGTTCTCAGCAGCTGCTTTCTAAGGTGTGTTTTGAATGTATTCCCTGGGGCTGAAGGAAGCCTGAGCTGCTGCGTGGGGGGACTGTTGCAGTGTGAATCTTGCATGTAGAGGGGACATGAGGACATCTGGACCGCATCCCTGCAAGCAGAGCTCCTACTGCAGGCCTTTGAATGCCCTGCCGCACCAGTTCCCCAGCTCCTTGGAACTTTCTCCCGGAAGAATATAGAAGAGCCAGTGTCCCTGATTTCTTGGACATCCACAATCTCAACATGTGCAGGGCTGTCCAGGAGCAGAGAGGTTCTGGGAGAGGGCCTAGGAGCTTTTCTGTAAAGACTTTCTTCTTCTTCTTCTTCTTCTTTTTTTTTTTTTTTTTTTTTTTTTTGGTGGGGGAGGTGATAGTAGATATTGGGAATTGAACCCAGGGGTGCTTAACCACTGAGCAACATTCCCAGCTCTTTTTATTTTATTTAGAGACAGGGTCTCACTTAGTTACTTAGGCCCTTGCTAAGTTGCTGAGACTGACCTTGAACTTGTGATCCTCCTGCCTCAGCCTCCTGAGCACCTGGGATTACCTGGGATTATAGGCCTGTGCCACTATGCCTGGAAGCTTGCTTCTTATTTCTCTCTCTCTCTCTCTCTCTCTCTCTCTCTCTCTCTCTCTCTCTCTCTCTCCCCCTCTCTCCACTTGCTGGGGATGGAACCCAGGGTCTGGCACATGCTAGACTAGTGGTCTACCACTGAGCTACATCCCCAGGAAAAGGCTTGATTCTAAGCATCTAGAGCTAGAAGTGAGGGGGATGACATGTATTCTGCTCTGAAGTCCTTGGTTAACTAGCTAGGTAGTCTTGAACAAATGACTTTATCTTTTCATTTTAAAAATAATCCTTCTGGACCAAATAACTCTAAGGTTCTTTGCAACTCTAAATTCTTGGGCATTTTTTTAACCTGTTCAACTGAGGTACTGATTGAACTTGAACAAAGACATATTTTCCAATTAGAGTAGAAATGGTGAGTAATGCATTTCTACTCAGGCTTTTGAGGTACTAGTGATCAGAAGCACACTGGTTCTAATAAGGGAGGGCATGGGGAGCACTGGGGAGCATTTCCATCAGCCTGTGAGATTTTAATACCTAACTACATTTATGATACAAAAGTCAGCACGTGCTAAACATATGCTTCCTTGTCTGTGGTCAAGTCTAGTAATTTTTGTTTTTTAGTAGGACACATTTGAGCACTCCTGAGTAAGTGCAAGAGTTTATCTAGTTCCACACTTTTTTTTTCTTTTCTTTCTTTTTTTTTTTTTTTTTAAGAAAGTGGGTGGTGGGGACAATATTGCCTGTGATGTTCTTTATTTGTTGATTATTTTAACTAGCAATGAGCAAGTAGAGAGGGCTCCTAGCTGAGAAGTCATTTCTATTAGTTCTGCAAAGGGGTTTGCTGTCTATCTCAGCTTCTTCACAGTTTTGTTTGGACAGCTCCTAGCCACCTTCCAAGACAGTTCCTCACATAAGGAAAGGCTAAATCTGGGACAGCTTCAATAGGAAAGGGCACACCAAAGACCATTGCTTGTGGCTGTGGTTGGTAGGATCTGGAGGGTCCAAAGGGATTGCCAATAGGTCTAAAGATCAGAGGTCATTTGAGTTAGGTAAATCATCAAAAGAGAAGACATCACACTTGCAAGTGGATTTTAAAATTAAAGAAGACCAAATTCTTAGTGACAATCATCAAAATACCAAGATACACCAGTGGCAGCCACACTACTGACCCAGTCATTCTCTGTATTTCCAACATGTTTTTAATCCATTCCAGGATGGAGGAAAACTTTACCAGAATCTTTTGTGCATGAACAGTCCAGGAGATTGAATGCAGAGGAATTTATGCAGGAGTCTAACTCAAATATTTTCACTTTTTTTTTCATTCCAAAGTCACCAAGTAAAATGGTGAGGAATTCAAGAGTAGCATGTAATTGAGACTGAAATAGGACTATGCTATCATATTAGTTAAAACTCTTGGTTGCAAGGAAGAGAAATCCAACTTGAGCTAGTTTAAGCCAATTTTTTTTTTTAATCATAAGGCTACTTGGATTCAATGGAATCCAAAAGAGGAATATGGATAGGCCTTGGGAGCAGCTAGAATGAGGAGCTCAAAGGCTGTCTGGATTTGCTCCCCTTCTCTTGCCTCTGATTTTCTTTCTGCTGATTGGCATTTTCTATTCCTCAGTCCACATGGTGGAACAGGGCTGCCAACTGCTTCTGCATTTACATGTCTTCATTTTCAGACACCCAGAGAGAGAGAGAGTGACTTCTTTTTGTCAGTTGCAGTTCCCAAATCCTGGGGGAGGGCTCTGATTGGCCTGTTTGGATCAGGTGCCTACCTCTGGACCAATGGTCCATGCCAAGGGCGAGGCCCATTATATCAACAGGCAGTTCCCTGTGGTGCCGTGTGCATGCTGAGGGCTGTGTATTCAGGGGATGGGGCCAGGAGGGGAGCTACACCCAGGAGACAGGGAGACAGTTCCCTGAAATGAAGCTGGGGCTGAGTTGATAAACAACAGGGGCCCATGACATTTCTAGACTGAATTTAAAGGGAAACTATAAGCAGATATTATCTATTTGAAAGTGAGAATAATATATTCTCCCTTGTGGTTTAACAGCAGTTAAACTCATGACCAAAAACATAAGGTGAAATAATGTATTTCTTTAAGTACTCTAAAGTATTAATGAATTTTCATTTAAGTTAGCTTATCAAAACTGTTTCCTTAAAATCTTACAATCTTGAAGCATGTTCGTATACATCTTTTTGAAGTACTCACCTGGCTCATCCTGCCAAAGCCATTGAGGTTCATTGTTGAGCTTATGTCTCAGCTACTTAATACATATTCATGTGCCCTATGGGTGGGATAGGGGGTGACTGGACAATGGAACATGTGAACAAAGAAGACATTTCCCCCCCTCTGTCCTTGTTTGGAACCTAGGAAAGAGACTGTGTCAATGAAGAACTTTGTATTCACAGAAGTTGCAAAATGCATGGTCTCTACCTGGGGACATGGTATCCGCAGGATGAGAGTATGGAGGGACCAGAAGCAGTGGTGATGGTGCAAGTGAATGAGGCCCTCGGAGCCTGATCTTCAGTCAGTATATTAGCTCCTAACAAGGCTGCACTGCATATTAACGAACTCTCATGTGCTTCCAGTGCCTCGCTCCGGAAATGTGCCTGTCTCTTGGAAGGAGAGACCAACCCCCAGGGAGACCTGGCTCTCTTGAGAACTACACAGATTGTTTTAAATGGCAGACACAGGCTGTTTGGATATGTGGTTCATCACTCCTTAGGTACTCATGGTCCCATTGCTAAAGATGCAAAAATGATCAGAATAAAGATGTGTAAGAGATTGAAAGAAGTTCTTGATTAGAGTTAGATTCTCAAGGTTAAGGTGGAGAAGCATTGATTCGGTATCACAAACTCTGTAGTAACAAAGATGGGTACTTTAGACACCATGGATTTCACTGTTGCTATGTGTGCTCAAATCATTGCAATTTATATTCAGAACTTAAGGGATTGACACAGGTTGTTGCGTCTTTTCCAGCCTTTGTTAATCTTCCCCTTGGCCTGCCTTGTGGACAGGGTTCAGTTCCTGACCTTACCACTTAATAGCTTTGGGAGTTTGGACTTGTGAGTCTCCCTCTAGCCCTGCTTCCTCGTTAAAATAGAAATTTTGGTGACTCCCTCTTTGAAAGACAGTGAGGACTGGTGAGTTGATACTTTTCACTCAACTTTAAGACAGTGTGGACAACATTTTGTTATGGTTATGGTTTGGGTATGAGGTGTCCCCTCAAAGCTCCTGTGTTAAGGCAGGAATATTCAGAGGCTAAATGATTAGATGGTGAGAGCTGTAACTACATCAGTCCGTCCTAGTTTGAATGGACTAACTGGGTGGTAACTACAGGAAGGTGGGGTGTGACTGTAGGAGGTGGATCGTATGCCCTGGAAGGGTTGGACTTCTTGGATCCCCTTCTCTCCCACCCCACCTCCCCACCTGCCCCTGCTTCCTGCCTCTACTATGAACTGAACAGCTTTCCTCCACTGGGCCCTTTCCTCAGGATGCACTGTCTCACCTGTGGGCCCAGAGCAATGGAGTGGGCCATCCATGGACAGAAACCTCTGAAACTGAGAGCCCCTAATACACTTTTTCTCCTCTAAGTTGTTTTTTTTTTGGGTGTTTTGGTTATAGCGACACAAAGCTAACTAAAACAGACTGCTAGGACCTTTACAGTCACTAGAAACAAAAAATGGACTCCGATTCTCTTAAAAAAAAAGAAGGAATTTATTATTAACTCACATAACTGAGAAGTCCAGGGTGACTGGATACAGGGACTCAGATGAAGTTAAGTTCTATCATTCTCTCTTTCCCCACCCACCCCATGTCCTTGAGTTTAATTCCAAGCTCCCAGCTAAAAAACAGAGTTTCCTTGTGTGACAGGGGAACTAGGCAAGGGCAAAAGAAGTGACCCCAGAAGGAAAAGGATGGCATTCTTTGAACATGTGTATTCAACTCCAAAGGGAAGAACTCTCGCCTGGTCCAGTTAATGTGCTTATCTACAAGCCAACAACAGTGACCTGGGAAATGTGGTTCCACGCTTGAGCAACCTTGGGCCACCATTTGAAAGCTTTCATTCGAGCTTTCCAGAGGTGAAAATAAAACTATAAAGTTATAAGGGGCTGAAACAGGAGATTTTACCAGGAAGTCAAGAATAGCCATAGTTCCTATTTGTGAGTTCCTGTCTAGAAAGGCAAATTTGAGTTGAGTGTGGGTGGGTAGGAAAGAACTGATGTAGTAGAAAGCAAATATTTACTAAGTGATTACTGTATCCTTGACTCTGAGAATACAATAGATCCTGCCCTCATGGAATTTACTTTCTGGTTAATGAAATAATTTAACAAAAAATTATCATAAAGTGTCACAAGATTTATGAAAGGCAAAACAAAAAACAAAAACAAAAACCAAAAAACAAAAAGTAAAAAAACCCAAAACAAAAAGCAAAACAACAACAAAGTAGCAAGCAGGAACACAGAGTGAGAGGAGTCTAATCTGACTGATGCTCCGGAGGCTTTTCAGAGGAAGTGACAGGAGGGTACACTTAGCCTGGAAATAATGGGGTAGAAGGATATTTTGGGCAGAAAAGTAAGCGTGTGTGAAGGACCTGAAGGAGAGCAGGCAGCTTTGAGCAGACAGTTAGTTCCTTCTGGGTCCAGTCAGCCTGGCTAGACCCCTGTAGGAATCTAGCCTTAGTTTTTCAGGGCTTCGGAACAAATAACCATAAACATCGTGGCTTAAATTAACAGTCTCAGTTCTGGAGGCCAAAAGTTCAAAATTAAGGCGTTGGCAGGACATACTCCTTGCAGAGACTCTATGAGAGAATCGTCCCCTGTCTCTTAAATTCAAATTTCTCGTGGCTCTAAGAGTTCCTTGTGGCCACATCACTCCATTCTGTCTTGATCTTATGGTGGCTCCTACTCCATGTCTGTCTTCTCCTTGTCTGAGGACACTTGTCTTTGGACTTAGGACCCACCTGGATGATCCAGGATGGTCTTTTCAACATCTTTAATTTAATCACATCTGCAAAGACCCTTTTACCAAATGAGGTCATGTTCACAGGGTCTGAGTGTTAGGAGGTAGTTCTGTCTTTGGGGGAACCACTGCCTAATCCACTATAGAGGAGAGACGAGTGGGAGTACGCTGGGCTGATTGGCTGGGCCAGGTCCTAGGAGAGCTGCTCATTTTAGAGTAGGGCAAAGGCATTTCAATGTATGTTCCAGAAAGAAGACTGGTTATTTCACAGGAGTGGATGCTGAGGTGGAAGCAGCGTGATTGGTCTGACAGGAGACGTTGCCGTGGTGTAGGTGTGAGAGGAGGGAGACTGGGCTAAGGCAGTGACTGAGCCAGGAATGGAAAGAGTGTCTGGATCTTAGATCCACTTGGAAAACAAGTCAACAGGACTTGGGGGCCGATGGGCTGTGGGGTGGCTGGCAGCGGGGTGGAGGCAGAGGCCATGATGAAGGATGATGTGTATCACTTTGATCGGGATCCCCCACGTTACTTTTTCCCGGGAGGCAGGACTAGGAGATGGAAAGAATGTTGGTTTTGGACTTGGTGCAGCCTGGATTCAAATCCTAACGCTTCCACTTTCCAGCTTCTTAACTTTGTTTCCTGTTTTCTCTGAGACTCAGTTTTCTCCTCTATAAAATGAAGATAATATTATCAACTTCACTGAACTCTAAAAAGAATTAAATGATGACATATGTGGGGGACGGGGCCCAGGGTCTGGCGCCATGTGGGCACCTCCAATGTGCTAGCTCCTCCTCCTTTCTCTTGCTTGGTCAACCTCCTTTCCTGCTGGTATTCCCCATGGTTCAGCTGTGCCTACATCCTACTTCTCTCCCATCTGCTTCCGGGGCAGCTGACTCTACCCTACCAGTAGCCTTTCCATCCTGGAATCTATCCAAAGATTGCTCTCTCTATTGTCCTGGAAACAAATATTCTCTCACTTGTGAATCCTAAGTAGCACAGGCTGTAAAAGTATCAGGCTCTGAAATGGGTGGTCAGCACCTTGAAGTGAAGTGCTTACTTAGTTTAGTCCTGATTGCAATTTGTTCCTTCACTCACTTATTCCTGCATATATGCATCCACTCATTCAATACAGTGGGCTAGGTATTGTCTAGCACTGGGAACACCAACCTGAATGCCAACTGTGGCTTCCACCTCATACAGTTTACTAATTCAAGCAACCAACATTACTTCTGCTAATGGATTTTCCAGATACACTGATTTAATGACCTTACTCTTGCTTTAAAATCTCCAGATGTGAAGTGAGGAAGACCTAGGAAGAACATGAGTTTGATTCTTCAAGGGATAAGAGGACATTAGGAAACACAGAGTCCCAGGAGGTGGGACAGAATCTTGAGCTTCCCTACGAAAGTGGATCCTTCCTGACCTCCCTCTCAGACCCATTCCTGTCCTCATTTGCATATTTTTCTCCACCCCATTTCTTGCAACCTCCCTCCTACTCATACAATTGTTCTTAGCCTAGGAAGCTGAGTGGGTAGGACTAAAATTTGTTTTATTTATAAGGATGTTTTAGGAGCATGAGCATGTGATTTCCTGTGACTGGGATGTGCAGAGTGTGAAGGGTCTACTATTTCGTGTCCTGTGTGGGAAGGAGTGACTTGCTCTTTTGGGTCGTGGGGAGACCTCTGTCTCCTACCTCTAGGATGCATGAAGCATCTGGATCCTCAGTGAAGACATTTATGCAAATGTAAGCATTCTCATATGAGATGCAGACTCAAGAATCCTCTTCAGAAAGGGATAATCTCTATGACTTGCAGTGAAGGTTATGAGAGACCTATTTAAATCTACCACTTTAAAGAGATGTTTATTGTGGGAGGGAAACATAATGAAATATGACATGGCATGAACTCTGCAAGGTAGAACCTTAGAGAAAAACAAAACAAACAAAACAAAACCAAGAGTCATTTCACTAATGAATGAATTCATTTATTCCACTAAGTATTGTGTAAGTCACTATAGGATTTGCCAAGAAAAAGTAATTGTCCTTATCCTGGAGGACCTACAAGAAACTAGAGAGAAAAAGGCAGCTACACATGTGCATTGTTTTGCTTTGAGAATATGAAACAGCTGATGTGTATTGGGTGCCTCATGTTTAATGCATCCTGGGTTACTCTACGCAAATTCCTCTAGTCACTCCAACTGGTTTAAGTTGGTATTAATGCCCATTTTATGGATGAGACAACAGAAGTTCAGAGAGTAACTTCCTCTGAAACCAAGATTCTAACCTAGATTTGCCGACTGAAACCTATTAAATATGTCTGTGGAAATTCAAGTTAAAAAGAAAATGAGCAGGGATTGTGGTATTACAAAAGTAGTCTTTCTTTTTTCAAAAGAATTCAATTATTTACTTTTTAAAATTTTGAATGGTTCTAGAAATTTTATAATACAACACAGCTGACCCATCTCTACAATTTCCAGAAGACCATAGTGTACTCCATAAGACTTTGCTTACTGAGGTATTTGGATCCAGTCTAGAAGAGCATGAAGCCGGAGCTTCCTTTGTCCTCATTAGCTGACCCAAAAGTTCATATGCAAAGTCCTGAAGAGGTACTATAGAGCCAGAAAGAGATTTAGATTCTCTCAGCCAAATCTCTCAATATATAGTTATGGAAATCGAGACTCAGAGAGTTAAGTGATTGGCCTGGGGTCACACAGCTGGTTAGTGTAGGGAGCTGAGACTTGGTTTTGCCCTCTGCTCTTTCTGCCATCTGGTGCCATTCAGTGCGGTGAAGGATATGTTTCTACCACAGTCATCTGTGTGGCTCATGGAGGTACTAGGAATGATCACAGTTGCCTCTTAATTGATGGAGCAAACTACAGTGTAATTATTTCCAATTGCTTACAGGTTCTGGGGTACCCACAGCCATTCTATATGTGTTCTTTATCAGGAATCATGTTGCATGTGGACTAAACCCAGTCAGCAACCTCAGTGCCATTTCATTTCCTCTGTGCATGAAGGAATCCGTTGGCATTCAATTGAAGTTTGGCATATTCTGAGCTGAGGTGGTCTTGCTTTTACCTTCTGAAAAAAAGCATGTAGCTTTGGCCAATGAATTTAGATGCATAGAGTAGGTCTGATACCTGAGAGGAACTGGCCTATCATCCTCTGGAGGGTTTCTGAATTGAGCCTAAAAGTCTATATCTTTGCCATCTTCTTTGTTGTTTCCTTCTCAGAAGTGTGTAGTTCCCCAGATTCCAAGAAGGTGTGTCTGGGGGTCGCTGGAGTGGAGACAGATGTGTCTCCACGTCAGCACGTCAACAGGCCCACTGCAGCCTCCCATCCTCAGGGAGCTCTCAGGCCTGGCTATTTTAGCAGAAATCCCTTCCCCCCCCCCCCACTCTCTTGGAGTTGAGGAGGTGGTGAGAAGGGCCTTGACACCATACTTGGCACCCAGTGATCCTCAATAAAAATGCCAGTTATTACTATTGCTATGGCTGTTATTATTCTCACAACTTCTACATCTTCTGTGCCACCCACAGGCTGATCTCCCTTTGAACACAGGAACCTGGAGAAGAAGGAATGAGACAGGGAGATGGGAGCAACCAAGTGTGAAGGTTAGTGAGGGAAAATGAACAGCCCACAGTGCTGCCATGCTCAGCATCTTCTCCCTGTCTGCAAAGACCTCCTCACTGCTCTCATCCTGGAAATCCTGACTGTCCTTCAGAGCCCCACTTTCTCCCTCTGCAGAACCTTTTCTGCACAACCACTGCATTTATTGCCTATAACTTGAGTGGCATTTATTGCCTGTAACTTGAGTGGCTGTTTTCACATGCTACCTTCTCCTTGACCTGCTCACGCCAGTGACTGTTGAGACCCTACTATGAGCCAAGCACTTGGCACTGAACATGTCTATTAAATTCTCAGATTGATCTTAGGAAGTTGGTATTTCCCATGTACTGTGATGAATGAAGAACTAGGACTCTGAGGTTAAGGAACTTGTCCAAAGGCATCATGGAGTTACAGGGCAGAGGCAGGCTCAGGGCTGTCCAGCTCCCAAACCTGTGTTGTGTCCTGGCTGGCACCACAGTAAGCCATGGTCATGGACCTTTATCAGACAATGCTGTTGGGGGACATGGGTGATTTGCTTTCTTATTTATACATTTTTGTGCTTTCCAAATCTTTTTCAATGAGCCCGCCTTACTCACATAATTGACAATAATATCCATGGTTGCTAACAGCACACTGGAGGTGTCTCATATAATTTATTTTTTGCACAATCCTAGGGGAGGATTCTATGACTATTGTCCTTGTTTTCTAGAGGAGGAAACCAAGTGGTCAAAATGTTCAATTATTCACCTACTGTGGTACACACAATAGTTTCAGGGTTGGGGCTTAGACCAGGTGGGCTTGACTCCCAAAGTGTGCTGTTGACCACTGAATTTATAGCTTGCAAGTGCTTCCATGTGCTACTTAAGCTTATAGGAAGTATTCCATTTATATGAAATATCCACAACAGGCAAGTCCATGGAGACAGAAAGCAGATTCATGGCTGTCAAGGCATGGGCTAGGTGGTAGTGAATGGAGTATGACTGGAAATGGGTGTAAGTTTTTCTTTGGGAGTGAAAATATTCTGGAACTAGATCGTGGTGATGATCACACTACATTGTGAGTGTACTATAGGCCACTTGTGGCAAATTTATTATTATTTCTATTTTGCCACAATAATATATATATGCATATATTATTGTGGTAATTTTATATATATATATATGAACACACACACACACACACACACACACACACACACACGTACTAAGGATTCAACCCAGGGATGCTTTACCACTGAGGCACACCCCCAGCCCTTTTAATTTTTTTATTTTGAGACAGGGTCTTGCTAAGTAGCTTAGGGCCTCACTAATTTACTAAGGCTGGTGTCAAACTTGCAATCCTCCGGCCTCAGCCTCCTGAGTCACTGGGATTGCAGTAAAAATATTTTTCAAGAAGGCAAGAAAAGAAAAAGCTAGTACTAATGATTCTGGAGCAGTTACATTTTGGAAGCTCTTTTCAAGGAAGTATAAATTTCCATGAATAGAAGAGAAGAATAAGAAGAAGCCCACGGGAATAGGGGACTCTAAGTCTGGCATGGGAATCGGATGGCTATGAGAATTATTTGCTGTATCAAATGGGTGGGTCTTCAGGTTGAATAATCACACTAAGAGTTATGGAGTGCTTCACATGATAACCATGGGTTTAGGTACTTTTATGATATCCATTTAACAGATGAGGAAACGGAGGAAGAGGGAAGTTAAATGATTGAGCCCAAGATCCCAGTTCTAGTAAGTGACAAGTCTGGGCTTTGATTGCAGATGTTCTGACCTTCAGGCCCACACCCTTTACTGTTACGATGACAGGCCTGTGTGTCTGAGCCATTACCTGTGAGTGCATCATGGTCCAATTTAGCTGTGAGAGAACATTCCCAGCTTACCCTCCTGCTTTCATCAGTAATTGCTTGTCCAACAGGGATAAGTGCTTCTAAAATACTGAGCTTGGGGAAAGTGCTGAACACAGGAACCTCAGTGAGGCTATGCTGGATGATGACAAATCATGTTCAAATTAACCTTGTGCCCTGAAGGTTGCCTTTGGTGGGCAGCAATGGAGAAGGCATGAGCTCCCTGCCAATTCAACTCTGTGGAGAGCCTGCCAGGCCTTCCCACTGTGGCTGGGTCTCTGGCCACCACGGTGGCTGCTGCCCTCTGGCCTGCTGTGGCACAATGGCCCACTCTGTAATGGCGCTGCAGCTGTCTAGGAAAGGTGAGCAGAAAGATAGCTCCAATGAGGTGGGGTGAGAAGGCAGCTGGAAAGACTGAGAAACAACAAGTCCAACCCACCATCCTTTGCTACAGATCTTTAGAGTCCTCCTGGGTTTGGAACTATGATCTGGTGTGTCAAGTGATACCAGTGCAGGCTATTGTGGATTTTATAATTCAAGTTCTATATGAATAAATAACCACAAAAACAACAATAATGACCCAAAGCTATGCCTATATTTGCTATGCCTATATTCACAAAAGGGTCTGGGGCAAAAACCTGATGTCTCAGCTCTTAAAATTTCAGAGAATAATGATAGTCTCAGGGAAGCTCCAGGCAGAGGTTGAGGGGTTCCTGGAAAGTATCTGAGCATCATTTATGCAAAGAAGGGCTCCTTCTGTTGATGGTAGTAAGGGAGTGACTATCCCCTAGTCATTCCAAATTCAAATTCCAGGGGCTAGGGGTGTAGTTCAGTGGTAGAATATGCTTAGCACGCATGAGGTTGTGGGTTTAATCCTCAGTACTAAAACAAAACCAAAAAACCAGAACACCTAAAAACAAAGTCCCCCAAGTCCACTAAATTTAAATTCCGAAGGCTTCCACAACCATGTCCTCTGTCTGCTCATGTCTCCATTTCCCTAACTCTAATTGGTCCATGGGATTCATCAATGTGATTTCTGTCCTCTCCCTGCTTCTGTAAACCATCCCAAAAGTCACCTAACTGGGTTTCCTAGGAACCAGAGAAAACTATCCCAAGCACAGTTGAGGTCAACTCATTCGCTTGTTCTAATTCTACTTTACTTACAGAACACAGCACAAAGTCCTCAGCTAGGCATGCAGTGCACACAGTGACCTATTCCATCTGATCTTTACTAATTACTGAATTTCTCCATGTGTCAGGCATTGAGATCCCCTCTGTGGACATGATGATGAAAAACAAAGACTTGGTGCCTTCTCTCCAGGGTCGTAACTTATAGTGGAGTTCACAGCTGGGGTGCTATGGATGTAGATAGCTGGGGCCACTATGAAGTCAGAGAAGGCTTCCTGGAAAGAGTGACTTGTCTAAGGTCTCCTGAAGTCACTGGAGGAAGGCATGGAGGGAGCCAGGTAAATGTGGGTGGACATGAAGTAGGCAGGGAAGTGGAGAGGGTACAGGACAGTGAAAGGGCCAGAGATGGGAGAATATGAGCCGTTCAATATGCCCTCACTTGTGAAGGGGGAAATGACGACCAGAGGGAGAGGGTCCAGATTACAAAAGTCTTGAGAATATGTCAGGGAGCTCAGCCTTCAGCCTGTAGCAGCGGGAAGCCATTGAAGGCTTCAAGCAGGAGAGTAATAGGAATGGATATGCGTTTTAGAAAGATCACTCTGTCTGCAGTTTGAGGAAGTGGTTGGAGAAAGGAAAGCAGGGAAATGAGTTAGGAAGCACTTCAGAAGTCCAGACAGGAGGTGATTATGGCACTAGGGCCACAGAGTAAAAAGCAGACAGATGCAAGAGAGATGTGAGATGTTGAGTGGGCAGGTCTTGGCAATTATTTGATGATAAGGGTGAGAGGGAACAAGAGGATAAGCCCATGGTGCAGGGTTTCTGGCTTGGGTGGTACCATTTTCTGGGATGGGAACAGGTCTGGGGAAGGGTGGGAGTGTGAGACACATGAGCTCAGGTTCGGACATACTGAGAGCCAGTGCCTGTAAGACACACAAGGAAAGATATTAGTTGTTATTAAGAAAAACAGCCTAAGACAGAAGCCCAGAGGACAGACACCACCCTTGAAGGGAAGCCTGCAGAAGAGGCTGACAAGGAAGAGGCACAGAGACAGCAGGGAAAACTTGGGGAAGTAGGTCTTAGAAGTCAGCATGCCAAGTGAAATAAGGATGGAGTAGTGCTTATTGATTGTCCTGAGCTGAGAGGTTGCCAACTTCATGCAAGGGCGGAGTGGGAGGAGTCACTGTTGAGGCCGAAAGGAGCCAGGTCACAGTGGGTGAGAAGCCATGCAAGCCGAAACTGTGGAGGAAGGAAGCAAGGATGATGTCTGTCCGGACAAGAGAACAAGAAGGACTGATTCTGGAGAGCTGCAGTCTTCAGAAGAGGTTTCTCTTGCTCCCTCCTCTTTCCCTTTCTCCCTCCTTCCCTCTCTTCCTCTCTCCCTCTCTCTTCCTTTCTTTTTTCCTTCCTTCTTTCAATTTCAACAGGGAAATCACGAACACATCTGACTTGGAAGAGGCCAGTGGAGAAGGAACAGGTGAAGATCCAGAGTCAGGGAGGCCAGGGAAGGATTGGTAGAGAAAATTGTAGGGGAGGGAATCTGAGCCAGGTGGAGAGATTGGTTGTGGGAGAGGAGGAATCCCTGTTTCACAGTTGGCAAGAGGAGGAAAGGAAGGGGCAGTTGCAGATGGGTGTGGTGTTTAGGTCCAGGAGCCCAGGAAGTTGCCTCTTCATTCTTTATAGTCTTGCCTTGATTAGCTCCTATACAAAAGGATTGGATTACGCATACTCTTCCTGTGGTAGTTAGACAAGGCCCATACTCTAAAGGCTTGGTCACTAGGTTGAGACCTTACTGGGAGGTGGTAGGACCTTTAGAATGTGGAACCTAGTAGGAGGAAGCTAAGTCATTGTGGGGAGGGCGGTGGTGGCATGTCCTTGAAGGAGATATGAGAATCCTGCCCCTTCCTCTTTCTTTGTTTGCTTCCTGGCCTCTATGAGGTGAGCAGCTCACTTTGCCACATGGCTCTGTCATGATGTGTCACAGGTCCAAATGCAATAAGGCCAAGTGACCTTGGGCTGAAACCTCTAAAATCATGAGCCCAAATAAGCCTTTCCTCCTTATAAGTTGATTTTTCTCAGGTATATTGTCACAAGGACAAAAAAGCTGACTAATACATCTTCCCGTGTGTGCCATTCTTTCTCCATTTCACTACTTGCTTAGTACTTTCCTCTTTTTCACATGACTGACATTCCATCTTTAAATGCAGAGGCTTATCTAGGGTTTGTGGGATCTGATGTACTTTACAAAAACACAAGAAGATATGAACACGTTTCTATGGTTCCTTCTAGGACCTTGAAAAGGACCCACATGAGCTAGGTGCCCAGAGGGTTAAGCTTCATTAACTTTGTGTTCAGTGTTCTTCAATTCCAAGTGTTGAATTCCTGTTCAAACTTCAAACTTGATGAACAACAACACACAAAATAAGACAAAGAAAGAAACCTCAACATAAACAAAAGGCTTCTTACATGAAGTCACTTGCACTGAAGGAAGGAGAGAGAACATTGACTTCTCCATCTGAAAAGTGGAGCTAAGAGCATCTACCACCATGTTGTAAGAATGAAGTGAAGTAGCATGTGGGGTAGAACCAGTTCCATACTTGGTGCTTAATAAATGGTTGCTGAAGAAGGAAAGAAATGCATGAACCTAGCTCCCTTTTGCTCACTGATCACTCTGATTACACATTAGTTATTTATATGCTTATCATTCCTGTTAGACTCCACACAGTCTTTTTTTGGGGGGGGGGTCTTTTACAAGGTCTCTATGTATCTTGCATATGGTAGCATTCAATAAATTTATTGAGTGGCGGGATGGATAAATTATGATATATGAATCACTATATTGAGAAGGAAGTTCCTCATTAGGAGGCTTGTGTAGAACGCCACCTAAATGTGAGTTTTCCACTTGAAGCTGTCAGTTCTTGGTGCCCATATTGGTGATGATCAGTTAACAAAAGAACAGGAAGGACAGCAGCTGTGTGATGGCAGATAACACCCATTTGGCTGAGGAAGCAGAATGTGGGGAAGTCAGGGCTGGAGACTTAAGCCAGCCTTCAGGGATTAGTTGGTGATATTAGGAACCTTAAGACAAGGCAATGGGTGGAGCAATTGTTCAGGCTAAAGGCAATGAATTACGGTACCCCCAAACTAGGCAAAAGCTGTCAAATACAATCTAGGAAGACAAGTCTAATGAATATGTAATATAATATGGGAAGACTTCTTACTTTATTTATTTTGAATGTATTATTACTTAGGGAGCGCTCATTTCCCAGAGCTACCCATATGGGGGGAAGTGCTTTGCTGTTTACTTCTCAAAGGGCTATCGTGAAGATTAAACAAATTATGTAAAAGTGCTTTGTAAACCATAAATACCACATACATATTCTTTATTATTGCTATTATTTTTACCATCTTGGCCTTATTTTTCTTCCTTCCCTCTCGGGGCCCCCCTCTTCTCCCTCCACTCTATCCCCTGCCACTTTCTCTGAAGTATCATTATTCCCCAAACACACATGTGTATTCCTGGGCTCCACTATGCTGCATGTCCAGGCTATCCTATGCCAACAGTTGTCTGTTCCTCAGCTTCTGGGTGTGGTAGTCAGTTTTCTGTTACTATAAAAAGATACTGATGATATCTAATTTAAAAAGAGGAAAGGTGTATATTGGCTTCAGGTTAAGTTTTAGCCCATATTCAATTGACTCCATTGCTTTTGGGCTCATGGCAAGGCAGCACATCATGGTGGGATCATGTGGCAGAGGAAGACTGGATGATCAGGAACAGAAGAACAAGAGAAGGAAGAGACCAGGGTCCCACAATCCCCTCTGAGGCATGCCCCCAGTGACTGGAAGACCTCCCAATAGGCCCCACCTCTTAAAGTTTCTACCTCCTCCCATCAGTGCTTAGTTAGGGACAAACACTTTAACATAGGTCTCTCATGCCAGATATATTGCCTTCCTCATGGGGATATTTTCAAGATTAACAGGATAATGCATGTATCTACCAAAGCCCTGACTTATGCTTCCTCCTCCCAGTACAATCTTTTTAGGCAGGAGCTTTGGTAGATACAAAAGACATTTATTGATACATATTCCTGAAGGGTCACAAAAGAAAGGAAAATACCAGGAAAATGTGGAGCATCAGCTATACGTGGTGGCGGATTGGTTGGTAGCTATTACTAGGTAGATTATTCTGGGAACAACATATAGGATCACTGGGTGGGAAAAAATGGGGACATAAAGTATGCCCATGGTAACCTGCTCATTAATTAGCTCCAAATTGTTTTCTTGTCTGTCTCACTTTTCCACTCTGTGACCTCACTCCCAAATAGAGATTGCATCCTAAAGAATCTACTTGCTCACGGTCTTCTTCTGGGGAAATCTAACCAAAACACCTTATCTGAATTGCCAGCCTGGGGCAGTTTCTCTGGCTATTCTTTCTAATAATGTGATAAGACTTGGAGGTTCAGAGTTCCTGCAGATTATGAATGCACATTTTGTTGTGTGAATATTTGGGTAGCACTTGTTTCTTGTTTTAGAGTAGGAATCAACAAATGATAGCCTTCTGCCTAAATTCAGCCATGATTACCCATTTCCATATTGTCCGTGGTTCCTTTTGGGCTATAGCAGCAGAGCTGAGTAGCTTCAAAAAAGACCTTATGGCTTACAAAGCTGAAATATTTACTATCTGGTCCTTTTTTACAGAAAAAGTTTATTGGTCTCTATATTAGGCCGTAAGCTTATGTCAATCAGCTTCAGCTAAGAAACTACCCCCAAACTTAATTGTTTGAAAGAGGCACTATTAATTCAGTTCACAACTCTATGAGTTGGTTAGGTAGGTTTTCTGGTTTTGGTCCAATCAACTGATTTCCATTGGGCTCTCTAATGTGGTCGATAGGCAGGTCAATTCAAGGAAATGATCTTAGAATGATCTCACTTGTTAGAAGTTGGCAGTTGTTGGGCATGAGACAGTGGCAATTGTACCATGTGTCTCTCATTGTCCTGCAGCTAGCTTGAACTTCCTCACATAGTGATAGTATCAGAGGGTCTATAAGCTGCCAGAGAGGACAAAGCACAAGCATTTATCATTTTGGCTAACATCCCACTAGTCAAAACCACTCACGTGGATGAGTTCAGAGTCCAAGAGGAAAGGCGCTGAAAGGGCACATAGGGATGTGGACACAGAAGGGAATAACCTATGGTTACTTGTACAAGTTATTCCAAAGCTCCACAAGGGTGCAGAATCTTGTGTGTATTTGTTGACCATTCTATGTTGAAAGGTAAAATATTGTCCCTGGCATGCAAGTAGGTGCTGAATAAATACTTATTAAGTGAATGTAGTTTGCTTGAGCAACAAACTACATTTTACTGACACTTTGCTGTATAATTGATGATATTTAAAATATTTTTATATGCATTTCCTAATGCTTACCTAATATTATAGTTTCAACATAGAATGTTTCCCAAAGGTCCATGTGCTAAAGGTTTGGTCCCCAGTTTGGTGTGATTGGGAGGTGGTGGAAACTTTGAGAGGTGAGAGGTTTTAGGTCCTTGGGGGTGTGCCCTTGAAGAGGATAGTGTGACCCCAGTCTTTTCTTCCCTCTTTTTCACATCCCAGCCATGAAGTGAGTGGTTTTGCTCTGCCACACATTCCTGCCATGATATGCTGCCGAGCCATAGTACCAAAGCAATGGGGTAACCAAGTATGGAGTGCCACCTCCAAAACTATGAGCCAAAGTAAACTTTTTCCATTTATAAGTTTATTTATCTCAGGTGTTTGTTATAATAATGGAAGACTGACGGCTATATCATATGAGATAGACATTATCTGTGCCATTTTCCAGGCAAGGGCTCACAAGTGGAAACTTGCCCCGTGTGACAAAGACAGTAAGAGAGGATGAGGATCAGAATTTAAAACGAGGTTTTTTTTTATCCCAAAGCCTGTGCTATTAAACACTACTCTAGATGCTGTTTTTGTGTTTTACCAAAAGCTTTAAACTTTTTTTTGTAGTTTAAGATGTTTCTATTTTGTTATTTTAATTTTAAAATTAGAGCAGAGTGTTCCCTGTTTGTCTTGGCCTCTCCTGCCTTACCTCCTCAGAGACCCAGAGGTCCTGTTAACACTTCATCATCAATCTCCCATTCCAGCACCACGCAGTACTTTTGACTTAAACAGCTAGTTTGTGGGACAATCAACAGTCCCACACCTAAAATCCTGGCTCTTGACAGATCAGCAAAGTTGAAGGCCAGAATTTCACTCAAGAGAGCAATAAATCCAACCTCAAAGGTAGCTGCTGAGAGGTGCTGAAACTGCTTTGTTATCTTATCACTTGGACCATTCAGGCTTCCGTGAAGGAATCCCTGGATCAAAATCAAAACAGTCTCTAGTCAACATGGTCTTCTAAATGACCATTGCTTATCCAGAGTTCAATAATTAATCAACTCCACAAACATTTATTTAGCACTTACAGTATTCCAGGCATTATGCTATTCACAATGGGAGAATGTAAGAGAACAAGAGTCCCTGCTGTCAAGTTGCTCAGCTAACCAGGTAATTAATTATTTGACAGTGTATTGAGTGTGCTGATGGAGACGTGCCCAAAGAGTACACAAGAGGGGCAGTGAACTCAATTTGAGTTGTTAGGGTTGGAGGGGGAGGATGGGGACATCTCTTGTACAAACTCTGGAATACCGATTTAAACAAAATTGCACTTCCCAAACCGTAGTCAGGTGTTGAGGTTCACGGACTGAGGGATCTGACGAGTTTGTTGTCTCTGGCACTTGTTAATGATACAATTTTGGAAAAGCAAACTTTTCTATGCCTTAGTTTACTTATTTGTAAAATGGGTTAGGAATAGTATCTGCCTGATAATATTATTTTTGTGAGGATTAAATAAGAAAATACATACATCAAGTGCTTAGCATAATTTTGGGCACATAGTAAATGTCCAATAAGTGAAAGGTGGTTATTAGTGGGTGAGGTAATAGTAGGGCTGGCAGCAGCAGCATCAGCTCTATTCATCACTCCTTCATTCATTTAACAGATATTTGCTAAGTGTCTGCCATATGTCAGACTCTATGGGGAACACGAAAATGACAAGATCCACATCAAGTCTTTTAAAAGCCTTCAGTTTGTTGTGGCGAACACACACATATAAATAGCTATCCTCCTGTCCATGTCCCGGCTATACTCAGTAAGAACGGGCCTGGAATTCTCCTGTATGTAAGAAATGTTTCTCCATCACACACACAGCATTCTCTCTCCTTTGGACCCTTCCAAATCTTTTTGATTTCAGATATTTCTCCCATTTTTCACTTATAATTTCACTTTTGTTCTCCTTCCTGGTGCCTGATACAACTCTTTCTCAACTAACCTCTGGCTTTCAGTTTTGATCAAGGCTGGTGGTCTTTTGGGTTATGTTATTTGGGGCCACTCGAGGCAAATGTCTTACCTGTTTAGCCTGAGTGAGAGTCTGATCCAAGATTCATCTAGATAGGTTGAAATCGAAGGAAGAGACTGAAAAGAATCCCCTGAGGCAGAATGGAGAAGTGCTATGCAGAGCACAAGGAAAGCAAGCCTGGCCAGGCTCCTCCACATTGGTGGGTGGGAAGAGACTCCTATGATGGGATCCATTTTTGTGCAGCACAGATCCATTTCTCCTTGCAGCCTCATACCTGACCTCATGCTGCTCCGTGTATATGTACTCTTATTAACATTCGTACGGAGCTTTTTGCTAAACCTTGATGTTGTAAAAATCCATCAGTTTATTTATTAATAACTAGTTTCAGTCATAGGAAATTAGATACTAATTTTTCAATGAGCCGTGTTTCTCGGGATAGTTCACAGAATCAAAGAGGAAAATACCTGGTCAATCTAATTTATTATCACAATCAAATAATGCTAAATGAGTATCTGTGGGGTAAGCTTAAAGTAGGGAATTATATTAGCAGCTCTAATCATTACTTATTATTTTATGATCAACAATTTTTAAATTGTCTCCAATTTTGAGGTTATACATCAGATTGATATAGATTAAATTAAATAAGAAGGATCTATATTCTTCAATTCACTCTACCCTCAGAAAAGATGTGTTGCATTGTTATTGATTGAGCACTGGATTTACCAGGACTCATATCATGGTTCCCTCATTTTGTGGCAAGTTGGGGCAGATCAGCTATTCTCTCTGAGTCTTGAGGTCATAAATGGGCAAAATGAATACTGGTTTTCAGAACTATTACAAGGATTAAATGATACAGTATTTATGAAGGTACTGCCAAATAATAATCACTAAGATTTATTGAGTAATTACCATGTGCTAGGGCCATGTATGTGTTCCTAGTACATTATGTGGTAGACTGTGCATATTAACTTATTCATTTTTCGTCAAACTCTATGGAGTAATTGTTATTACTCCATCTTATAGATAAGAAAACTGAGGCACCAGGACCTTTGATAATTTGATCAAAGTTCTCAAAATGAATAAACTAGTCTGGTTGTAGAGACTATACCTTAACCACTATAATCCATACCTAACCACTAGGATATTTGGCTACTTAGTACCACCTGACTCAGAGTTCTGCACATACTGGATGCTCAACAATCATAAATGTACCTAACCTTTGGAGTCCTTACCAGAGTGTTTTGAAGATAGCACAGTGCTTGTTCATCTCTGTATACATTTTTCAGTTGTTAGCACTGGACTTGGAATAATAGAAATGTGTGTGTGTGTGTGTGTGTGTGTGTGTGTGTGTGTGTGTGTGATTAATTAGAAGGGTGAGATTAAAGGAAGGAGAAGAGGGCAAAAAGAACAAGATGAGATTTTACTAATTCCATAAGTAGCCTGAAATCCATTGATGTTATAATCCTCATTCAGTCTTTTGGGGAAAATTCTTCTCTAATACGTACCAGTACATCAGAACCAGGCTGAACTCTGCTTACACGACACCAGGTCTGAGAAATCAGGCCTGGAAATACTTTTTAGGGAAATATTGGTAGGTAACAAAGAAACAAAGTTGGAACAGTTGGTAAGTTAATATCTGAAATGCAATTCAGATGAAGTCATATCTAGACTCTGCCAATTTTCAATTGCTTCCAGCATCTTAAACACCACATGCCAAAACCTTCCATCCACTTCACTCACCAAACACCTCTGCTTCCTAGTCACTGCAGTTCAAAATCCTATCTTGGAATCCTCCTTCTCCCTGAGCTTCCTCTACCCCAGTCTACTCATTTTTCAAGACCAGAGACTCAGTCTTGCCCTTATCAGGCCCACTGGTCCTGAGTTCCTCATTCTTCCCTGTTATCTACTGTGGTCAACCCTCCTCTATGACCTTTGGCCTGTTCTCATCTTTCTCTAATCATCTATGCAACTCAGCTGCTTTCATTTTCTCTGATTGCAGTTTTAAGTCTATCCTTCTCCTGCTGGAAGATCGTGGGTGGATGGATCCCTGTTGCCTGTTGGAGAACACACTCCTTTACCTTGAATTCAATTCAATTCAGGCTTTTATAATATGACTCCATTGAATAATTTAGGTTCTAATCCCTCTTCCACTCCCACATTCAACTTCACACTTAGTTCTCTAACCTGTGTGTATGATTTATAGTTCTACACACATTACCTGTTCTTCCCTCCTTCTAGGTCTTTATGGACTGCCGTTCTCTCTACATGGAAACTCCTTTCTCATCTGTCTATCAATTCACATTAGCTTATTGCTGTTTCCAAGGCAAACCCAGAGACAAGTCATCAAGGGTCAAGGAGGAACATTTCACATCTCATCTCAAAAGACACCTTGTCTAAAACATTATTCTCATCAGCTGTTCCGGCACATCAATAGTTTCTTCATTACTTACTGAGCTTTTATGTCTGTTTCATTAGTGGGTTTTGTAAAATCTAAACTTTGTCTGTCTTAGGAACTGGTCCATTTCAGTCTTACTTATTTACTTAATGGCCCATGCTGATTACTTTTGAAGAAGGCCCCTTTGGACAAATCCTATCTAACTATGGGAGCCAGCAGTGAGGGCCAAGAGAGTGAGGTAGATGATGGGGGTGGAATGGGAGAAGCCACCACTTCCAGGTGCCAAGTTTCACTCCTTTTCCTTTTCCTTTTTTTTTTTTTTTTTTTTTTTTTGGTACTGGGGATTGAAACCAGGGGTGCTTAACCACTGAGTAATATCCCCAGTCATTTTTAACATTTTATTTAGAGACAAGATCTCTCTGAGTTGCTTAGGGCCTCACTAAGTTGTTGAGGCTGGCTTTGAACTCATGATCCTCCTGCCTCAGTCTCCCAAGCTGCTGGGATTATAGGCATGCACCACTGTGCTTTACTCCTTTTCCTTTTGACCATTTTAGATAGAACTGCTATTCCTCAAATGCCTTGAATACAGTAAACTAAATCAAATTATTTTCCTCTCAAAGAGGATCATGATAAAAGGTTTCAGACTTAGCCAACAGAGAATAGATGTATTTATATTTAGAAAAACATGTTCAGCTATAGCTCATCTCTGATACAATGGGCTTTACCATTTTCCTATTGACAAATAAGGAAAACATTTTCATCCCTGTCTGCATTTTGCAGACTCTAGGATACTCCCAGCTTGGCACCCAGTCATCCCATCTGCTTTAAACACATAAGTAAGGTTACTTATTCTAGAAGTCTATAATTCCTATCTTAAGTAGTGGATGCCATTTCTCACCAAGCTATTCAATCTGGATAACCTCTGGACACATTTTTGTCAACCGATTTATACCCTGGTTTAGGGTGTGTTTCTCTGTAGACACCTTATTTAATATATATTGTTGATTCATTAACATTGAGCTCATGGCCAACAGCATTGTAATTCATGCCTGAATGAAGCTTGTCTAATAAAAGTATTTTCTCCGTAAGGCACATTGCAACGTTTTTGCATTTAGCAACACTAGACAGTACGGTGGCACTACCCTCAGGGACCATTTTAAACAGCAAAAATCACCAACAAAAAGCACAAGATGTAAAAAATGTGGCACTAAAATAAGCCACAAAAAGGACACTTGTTTACAGCATGAGAGCTGAAGCAATCAGGAAGAATGTCGCCTTGTACCACCTCAACTGGGAATGTGCACATCGGCTCATTCAAAAGATTTTTTTTTTTATTGCTCTGCACGTGTCTGTGGATGACCACGAAAGAACATAAGTATAGATTTGGGGTTTTCTAAATTCAGAGTTGGCATATTCACAATGATGGAATCCATGAATGATGAGGACAAACCTTGTGTTCTAAAAGGCACATTGACGACAAGTTACAAGATTTATAAAACAAAATCAAAGCGAAAACAAAATATTGGCATCTGAATCAGCTATGTAATTTGCAGGGCCCAGGGCAAAGTGCACATGCAGGGTTCCTTATTCAAAAAAAAAAAACAACAGCAGAGCATGAAACCAAGCATGGGCCCTCTGTGAGTGTGGGCCCTTTACTATAGCACACTTCCTTTGCCCCAAAGCTGGACCTGGCCGCAACACTTAGATTAGTACAACCTGGGGAGCAGGTTTTGGGGTTGAATCAAGAATAGTTTTTTGGAGATGGTAATGGTTGGATGGCTTGGAAAAGTAGCTTCAGTGAGTGACTGAACACTATGAACTCATATGGGGCAGTCTGGATGTGTGCTAGGGCCTCCAGAGTACAAAGGTTGTGTGACATTTATTGACTATGCCAGGTACTGGGACAAATGCTTAACATGTTTCTCTCATTTAATCATCACAATTGTCCTCTGCGGGGTGATGCCATTATCTTCCCCTCTTTATAGTTGAGGAAATAGAGGCTTAGCAAGGTTAAATAACTTACCTAGTGTCAAACTTCAAGGGACAGAGGAAGACTTTGAATCCCGTCTCTCTGACTCCAAAGTCCCACATTTAATCTTAACCAGTCCATATTTCCCTATTTAATATGAAGTGCACATTGCTTACCTCATCATGGAGCTAACCTTGGTAGTCTTACTATTGACGGAGTCAAGTAAGCAGACACACAGGTCACAGAGGGTCACAGAGGGGATGACCCAAGCCTGAGATGGTACCTCTATCCCTAATCTACTCCTCCATCCTATTGAGTCATGATGAAGAAAATGCAGTCATGCCATTTAGACAGAGCCAGGGACCTTATGTTTGGATAATCACTTACAGTTTATGAGGTGCTTTCACATTTTTATCTTACATTCCTATAATGGCCCCAGAAATTTCTTACTCAAATTTTACAGATGGGACACTGATTGTGAGGGAGTATGAGTGAACAGTTCAAGGGCAGGTGGGTAGGTGACAAGAAAAGGCTGGAATTGAAACCCAGACTTTTAAGCCTCCAATTTAGTGTTCTTCTGGTTCAGCCCCTCAGCCTTTACCCAGGATCATTTGGTGATGAGTCCACTAATTCTCCTTTATCCACAGTTTTGTTTTCTGAGGATTCAGTTCCATGCAGTTAACCATAAGACAAAAACATTAAGTGGGAATTTCTCAAAATAAATAATTTATAAAATTTAAATTGCATGTTATTCTGAGAAGCATGAATGCAATCTGCCAATATTCCATGCAGGGATATGAATCTTGTCTTTGTGCAGTGTATCCACACTGCATATACTGCCTACACATTAGTCACTTAGTAGCCATCTTGGTTATCAAATCAACTGACAGTATCTCAATGTTTGTGTTTAAGTAATCCTGATACAGTAGCCTACTGCTATGTCAAAATACCTATATCGTCACTTTACTACATTTCTTCATGTAGGCATTAATCACCTGATATCACAAGAAGAAGAAAGATGAGTATAGTACAATAAGATATTGAGAAAGAGAGGAGAGATTACATTCATTCAACTTTTATTACAGTGCATTGTTACAATTTTCCTATTCTATGATTAGTTGTTAATTTCTCACTGTGAAAATTATAAATTAAACTTTATCATAGGTTTTGTATATAGGAAAACCCAGTATATATGGTTTTGGGCATCCACTGGTGGTCTTGGAATGTATCCCTTGTTGACAAGGGGGGCGGGATTATGAGGTTTAAAACTCGAGAGTTCAGCAACATATTGGCTCTTTTTCACTTAGAGCTTCTGATACAGTTTGTGTGTTCAGGTTTGCTTAGCAAACACATTCTCCTTTTTGATTCTGGTTCTTTAATAGTGGGGCAGAAACACAGAATGTTCGGCAGTATAATTAATACTCGGAATAGTATACATGACAGCAATCTTCTGGCAGTTTGGGCTCAATTTGTGGACTATTTAGCTGAGGGGATTTTTCTAGCTTCTCAGAACAGGTTAATTAAGCAAAGTTGCTGGAGGGGGCTCCCTTGGTATGGGGAAGGGAGAGCAGAGGAGTGTTTGAAGACTCAGGCACCGACTGGCATCCTTACCCAGCACTGAAGGCTCTTTGGATCTGAAAAAGGAGCCTTTCTTTGCTTCTTGCTGCCTTGGCTGTGGTCACCTCCCTCTGTCTCACAGTCAGTGTGCCAAGGTCCTCATGGGCCCTCTGTCTTACAGCAGACATGAGGGGATGGAGGGTTCTTTCTCTTTCCAGCTGCAGCCAAAGGAGGAGGGCAAGGTCCTTTCTACCCTATACTGAGTTGGGCTGTGTGTGAGTGTATGGGAGGAGGGGGAGGGGGAATAAAGTGAGATGCTGGCTCTGTTTTCCAGATTTAATGGTTAGCGTCTGCTGAGGCTATTTGCACTGTAAACGAAATTAAACAACAAAAAGCAGAGATGAAGCAAAACAACCCAAATGATCAAAAAAACATTCTGGTGGTGGGTGTAAAACTCGCTTTCTCTCAGTAGCAGAAGTCCAAGTGTGTATATCCATCGAAAAGGAAGGATAAACTGCTGAGCAGAATACCTATGTAGTCACTTTTTCTCAGGAACACATGCATGTGCATACATTTGAAGAGGAACGTGCAATTTGCTGCCCTGAGAAGTGTCACACGTCCGCGTAGTAAGTAGTACATTTCACACATGCATGAAGGGTCTGAATCTCAATAAGTCACTGGAGACCTGTGAAAATTATCAAAAGGGGTGAGTAGAAATTCAGCAATTTTATGTTGTTAAGGAAGGAATCATTCTGTGATAGCTAACCATCCTTCTGTCTCATCAAGAAATTTTGTGATAGACTCATTCTATGGAAAGTTTTGTCTACAGTTTTCCATCTGCTGTGATAATCATTATTAATCAAGCTGCCATCATACCATCTTGGGCTGTGATTTTGTCAATTCCTCAATGCTAAGCAGGGTCAGTCCTGAGGAAGAAAGAAGTACCTAGGGGGCTTGGATGGTGTATCTCCTTGCATCATATGAGAAATCTCTGGGCTGTTAAATACTATTTTCCAAAAGAAATAGAAAATGAAGACTGCAAACATCTATAGTTTCTAAGATGCATTCAGCAGGTTTTCCCGAGATCTTATTTGAGCTAGGAAATCGGTTTCCTACTCCAGATGTATTTACATTGAGTTTGTACAAGTCTGGAGTCCATCGGAATATCTCCTGTATGAGGAGACATTGTGTGTCTGCCCCCGATATCTTGGCCTTTGTTGAGAACACACATGCTCTATTCTCAGGTGGCTGCATCCCAGAGGGGAGAGGGAACTCCTGGGTCCTGGTGAAGGTGACTTGTCTGGAGCTGCCCTGAGTGGGTGGTCCGTGAAAGCCAGTGCTTTTATTTTATTTCTTGATACAAGGAATGGAACTCAGGACCTCACGCACGCTAAGCAGGTGCTCTGCCATTGAACCACACTCCCTTCTTTTTCTTTCTTGTTTGTTTAATTTTTGTAATATTTTTAGAAAGCTATTTAAGACTAAACAATGTTTTAAAAATAATTTGAGGATTTCATGCAGCAGCTGAGGTAATTGGCTACATGTGGAGCTATTTTAAAAATTAGAACCCAGTATGAAGGCAGGAGACAGAGGTGGTGGTGGATTTCCATTTCATGATTAGGACAATGGCAGAAAACTTATGAACATGACTTTGAGCCCTCATACATTGTAATCCATCATATTGGAAATATTAATGAAACTAAATGAACTTCAGCCTCTCTCTCTGGAATCCTTTGGGTCAAATTTCCCCTCCCCTCCTAGCCAGTCTAACCCATCTCCCAATATATTCCATTTTCAAGTCACAAAATGGAGCCCCTCCCCACAAAAAACACAAGATTATCAGAGCAGTAAGAGATATGGCAAACATATTCAGACTCGTGGATAAATTTCTTACAAAGAATGGAAACTACAATAATAATACAACTAAGATCGAGTGGTCATTATGTGTCAGAACAGTGTGCTAAGCAATTTACATCCATTGTCTCATTTCGTCGTCACAACAATCCTATAATAAGTCACTATTAATGTCCCCTTGTGCAGGTGATTTTTAAGGAAACTGTCCAAGTCCTACACCTAATAAGAAGCAGAGCTAGCATTGGAAACCAAGCTTGTGTGATTCTAGAGCTCACTCTTTGTAGTCATTTGGGAAAAGTGGGTTCCTAGCAACAAATAAGTATTGAAGTTCATGGCAACTTGATGTCAAAGAGATTGCCTTAGTCTTTAAGAAAAGAGTATCACTACATTCAGTCATCTGGGCAGTTAGAGATTTCCAGGTCAACCCTGACTTACCCAGGAGTTTGGGCAAACTGAAGATGTTGTTGCCAAATAATTTTATTAATTAATGTTTACATTTCTTTTGATGGATTTTTCTCTTATCCCTTGAATTTCAATTGTATATTAAATGCCTAGAATTTACCTTTCCTATGGAGTTTCCCTGTTCTTCAATTTTTCCTACTTTTTAGTGTTCCTCGAATTTTTATCTTAGTCCCATAGTCATTAAGTACATCATGGTATGTCTTTGCTTAGAGGACATTTTTATTTGTACTTTTTGATTTCTCTTTTTCACATTGGTTTTTTTTTTTTTTTTTTTTCAGAATAAGCCAAGAATGCCTCCTGAAGAAGGCAATTCCTATTCTTATTGACTATTATCAATTCTTTTGTTCTGCATTAGCCTAGTTTCCAATTTTTCTTTTTGCATTCCTGCTGCCCTTGTTTTCCTTGGTTTCTGCCCACCTTTCTCTCCTTTCCTCTTCTCACTGAGGAAAATAGCCCCTCCAGGAAAAAGGAGGTGCATCTTCCTAAGCTGCCAGTTCAGCATGGCAGTAGGGAAGGTAACAGAAAAGCATACATCTAAAATTGCTGATAGGCAAAGAAAAACCTTGGGAGATGGTTGAAAACCATGAATTCATGGTTTTCATGGAATTCATGGATTTTCCAGGGTCGTGTTCTTTGCTCACCTCTCTAGAGGATGGGTGCTCCTGCTAATGGAATTTTTCTATTTTCCTATGACTGTTTTGTTATCTTTAGGCAATGAGTCAAGCTGCATGTGCCAGTGGGGGTAGCAGCTGCCCCTGCTGTCACTGCCCTGGCATGGCTGTGACCCTTCTCTCTGTATCAGCATCAAGAAGATGCTGTCATCCTGAGACCCCAGCAAAGCATACTGCCCCACCCATTAGAGCACAGGTTGTCTCACCTCTTTTCCTTTCACCATCAATTGTGAAATTCCTACTACAGGAAAGGAAGGGGAAAAGACTGGGAAAGGGATGTATTTCTGTATCTGGATGGTGAATTTTCTTTCACTCTTTCTTTTTTTCTTTTTTCTTTCTTTTCTTTTCTTTTTTCTTTTTTTTCTTTTTTTTTTTCTGGTGCTAGGGATAGAACCCAGGCCTTTCACAGTCTACCACATATTCTACCACCAAGCTACCCCTTCAGCCCTAAAGGAAATTTTATTTATTTGGGGTTTTCTTTTGCTGGCTCTAGTTAATGTTACTGTAACTAATTCCTGGCAGATGATTTATTTTTTAAAGCACAATTAAATTAAAGCAGACTTTTATTTTGGTAAACTATTTTTAGGAAAATGCATAGGATTAAGAAAAAAAAATCCAACACTAACGATATACTCAATCTGGATGTAAAAGTATGTTGTTAAGTAAAAAACATTATACACATTTTGATAATATCATTTAAGAGATTTAACCTTGTGTAAGCAAGTATTAATAAGAAGCAGGGCCTCTTTAGAGATACTCAAGTGAAACATTTTAAAGTATTAAAAACACTAAAATGCCTGTAGACATACTATTTAATTTGCATAAAATACTATACAGGGAGTCACTGTGTAAAAGGACAGAGATGACAGGATGTGGAATCTGAAACATCCAGGTTCAGAAAACATCTAAGTAGGCCTAGAGTGACCAGTACTGGGGATTGAACCTGGGCTCCAGAGTGTGCGCTCTACCACTGAGCTACACCTTCAATCCCTTATTTTTCTTCCCTCCCTTTCTTTCCTTCTTTCCCTCTTTCTTTCTTTCTTTTGCAGTGCTGAAGACGGAACCCCAAGACTCAGCTTCATGCACACTAGGCAAGTGCTCTACCACTGAGCTACACCTTCAATCCCTTATTTTTCTTCCCTCCCTTTCTTTCCTTCTTTCCCTCTTTCTTTCTTTCTTTTGCAGTGCTGAAGACGGAACCCCAAGACTCAGCTTCATGCACACTAGGCAAGTGCTCTACCACTGAGCTACACCTCTAGCTCCTCTATTTTTCTTATAAGAGATAGGGGGTCACTATATTGTCCAATGTTTTAGTCAGTTTTTGCGTTGCTATGCTCAAAATACCTGACAAGAACAACTTAGAGGGGTAAAAGTTTATTTGGGGTTCATGGTTTCAGAGGGCTCGGACCATAGACAGTCTATTCAACTGCTCTGAACCCAAGGTAAGGCAGCACATCGAGGGGGAAGAACCTAGTGGAGGAAAGCTGCTTTGTTCATGGCAGGGTCAGAAAGCAAAGAGAGGGAAGGCAAAGGGGCTGCAGGAAAATGAACTTTCCAGGGCAGTTCCCAGTGACCTACCTCTTCCAGCCACACCCCACCTGCCTATTGTAACCACCCAGTCAGCCCATTCAAACTAGGCTGGGCTGATTAGTTTGCAGCTGTGATGATCTAATAATTTTACCTCTGACTATTCCTGCATTATCAGGAGCACCTCATATCCAAACCATAACACCCAGGTGGGCCTCAACTTTTGATGTTCCTGCCTCAGCCCCTAGAGTAGCTAGGACAAAAGATGTGCCACCATGGCCAGCTTTTCAGCCTCTTCAATTGCAAAGTCAATTTTAAGTTACTAAATGATATACACCTATTATCAAGATGTCAAGTGCCCAGTTACATGTTTTAAAAAAAGGAAACACAGAAAGTTCCTTTATTGAAGGTCAGCTTTAAAATGAGAAGTGTTTTATTGATGTGTGCCCCCCGCCCCTATAATATAAATGGTCCTGAGGTTTCTCTTCTCTTTTCCACTGAAGAGAATTATGAGTGAGAGAACGCAACACACTGAGAAGCAAATCCTCACTGCAAACCCAAAGGTTGGCATTCCTGACTTGATTTATTGCCCTGACGTACTCCCTTCTCCCTGGCAGGAGCATCCTCACCCCTGCCCAGGACCACAGAGCCATCTCCTCTGAGTTGATCACCAGACCTGCCATCCATTATCCCCTCCACTCAACAGCTGTTTCTTGCTTGCTCTCCCTGCAACATGAGGCTTTTTAAAGTCTTTTAAAAAATGTTTATATAGTTTTCCTGATTTCCTTTTGAGATCTAGCTAATTGATTGTTCTTCCTTCTGCCCCCATTACTATATTCAATACCACCAAACCAAGCATCTGTCTGTGCCAGGGTTAAAGTCTCAGTGAATTGGATAGGTAGAGCCTTGTCACTGGGGGCCACAGCCCTATCAGCCTTTACCATGGTACCAGTTTCATGGCCAACATCACCACTGGAGCATCTCTGGAAGGTGGAAGTCACGAGGCCAGCGTCTAATGCTCCCAGCACCCGAACGATGCAGAATGCATCAGGCTCCAACTGGAAAACAGGCTGCTGCCTTCCTTTCCTTCCAGACACTAGTGTAATAGGAACTGGAGGATTCTGAAAAGGAAAATGAACAGCAAAGAGGTTCATGCTTTTGCTATTTCCAGCCGACTGGACAGCATACACAGAGAATCTTCAGAGTGGGCCAACGAACAGAGCCAAAATGTAAAGTTTTCCACCTCTGCAGTAACTTTCCCCTTATAAATGAAAGCAGTACTTTTTTTTCATAGTTTACCCAAAGGTAAAACACATCAATGACTATTTTAACTCTCATTTTCTGCCTGGTAAATTTTAGAGACAGAGGAAAAATTACTTGCTGCAAAGCACACAGTCAGTGACACAGTCTAAGCTGGAAGTCAAAGGTCTGGTGTGGTGGCACAGGCCTGTAGTCCTAGTTACTCAGGAGGCTGAGAGGGGAGGATCGTTTGAGACCAGGAATTGGAAGCTGCCCTGCACAACGCAGTGAGACACCTTCTCAATAAATAAGTAAACAATAAATAAACAAATTGGAAATTGGAAGTCAGTGTCTTTTGAGTTCTCAACTTTTGTTTTGTCCACTGAGCTGAAAAAATAAGTATTCAATAGACTAAGAAACATGTACTGACAGGTTTCTTATAAATCTTATAAATCTTTCAGGAGATTCTTGAGACAACATAAACCATAAAGTCATATTCTGAGTGGTTTTCCACCAGATCTGCCAGGTGAGCTACTTTCTGTATTTCCTAGAGGCCTATTTGTCACATTTTATAACCCAAAGTTATTATTTTGGTACTTTGGGAAATAATTTTAATTTGTATTTGCACAAATATAACAAAACAAGAAAAAAAAAAAAAAAAACCCCACCAAACTCTAGAATTACAACATATGCAATGCATGTAGCTTTGGAAATGTGTACTTCTTTGTCTTTGGAAGGGAACTGTCAAAAATCAAGTCCTAACCCTGCCTAGTTGACAAATTTTATAGCTGTCTAAAGGTTTAAAGCAATACAGATTGTCTGAGCCAATAAGTTGATTTGGTGAGAGCGAAATGCTAATGAGTCTTTGATCCGTGCAGAGGCCAGTGAGCTCGAAGCACAGCCTCAGCCTGCACCCCTCACCCTGCCAGCTGTCTCGCAAATGCCTGCCATTGGTCACAGGGGGGACCAGGCAAACTGGGAGTGGGGATGGATCAGCGCAAATCCATCATCTCTCCAAACGCGTCACTCAAGCACCGGTCCTCTGCATGACAAACCAGCAGTGTTCTCTTTCTGTGCAGAGATGGGCATGTGGCAATAAAAAAATGTTCTTTTAAAAACACTGGTGTTGGTTTTTAAAGGAGACTTTTTTCCCCCCTTGCACTGAAAATAAATGTAGATTAGTTTCTACTTCCTGACTGGGGGTTTTTAAAGGTAGCGTGTTTGGTGATATTGAGGGTAGGAGGAGTGAAATCAAGTGCTCAGGAAAACTTGCTGGGTCCCAGGGACTGATCACGAGAGTGAGGGATGTCAGGCGCACAATGGCAGCATGAAGCAGCTGGGCTACCACGGGGAGGCTGAAACAACTTGAAGCAGCTGGACAAACGCAAGAGGTCAGGCAGTGTTTGTGGATACTGACTTCTTTTAAGTGTCCCTGGATGGCAGGATACTTCAAAGCCTTGTACCCAGGAATAACACCCAGTAGAGATTTTCTGGGTATAAACCCCTCCCAAGATGCTGACCTGGTAGAGACAGGTCTTCAGTTAGCTCCCAACCCTCTTGGGTTGGAGTCACCTTCCACCAGCATGTGCTATTTTCAGAAGTAGGTTGTATGATGGAGGAGGGAATAACCCACATTCTAATTGTAGTGAGATGACAAAATTAAGAATACTGTTTCCTTTGCTATCTGTTTTCTTTTTTATGAAAATGCCTTTTAGTAGTCAACAGATTTGGATCAGACTTCTATAATATGCCAGGCACTGAGGTTGATGGGTGACAACACAGATCCTCTTGTTGGGTCATCAGGGATTTCCACAGTTTCCACAGTACAGACCCTTTTTCTCATTGCTACTCTATATGAGGTAGTAGAATACACAAGCTTGTGAGAAATTATTTTATTATAGGAAAAACTAATTTGAAATGAAGACAGGAAAATGTAGTTTAATCTAAGGCCTAGGAACTTGGATTGTTATTATTTTTTAAATGTTGATCATTGCAGTGAATGGAAATGACTGACTCACCCTGACATGGGAAGAGGAGGAGACACAGTCCACCGGGAAAAACCATAGCAAAAGTTATAAGGGTCATTTTGTGCAAGACAATGTTTCAATTTTGTTTGCAAGTCGCTTAAACCTAAGGTGGTACAGTGTTGTTTCTGGTCTATTTAATATTTGAGAGCAGGGTTCCATTTTTAAAAGAGTTGAGCTCCCAAATCTGCTTTGGAAATCTGTCATGTGGAATTTGGAATGCTCTGCCTCATGAGACTGGAAGGCATATTCACAGGAACAGGGCTCTTGGGTTATATCACAGCAGGTCCCCTATATCCCACACATCACCTCACATGGGCAGCCTCTTGACTGCTCTCTCCTAGCTCATGCTGTTCCAGTCACACTGACTCACAGAGCATTGGCCTTGCTGGTCAACCTCCCACCTCAGGACTTTGAACTTTGTTCTACTTCCTGGAATATTGGTTAATTTCTGTGGCTAGCTGCCTCTCCTCCTCCAGGTAGACCTTCCTTCAACAGTCATCCCACTCTTTCACACTCAGAACCACCTTTGGCTATTCTCTTTTCATCTGTAGCTCCTTCCTTTTCTAAATATCATGCAAGAAACTAATTTATTTTGTTTATTGTTTGTCTTACCCACCGGAAGGTAGGCTCCCATGGGCAAGGATAGGTGTCTATTTTATTTCTTTTTTTCCCATTTGGTGCTAGGGAGTGGATCAAGGGATGCTTTACCACTGAGCTACATCCCCAGTTCTTTTTATTTTTTATTTCGACAAGGGTCTCTCCAACTTGTTATCCTCTTGCCTCAGCCTCCCTAGTGGCTGGGATCACAGGCTTGCACCATTGCATCCAGTTATTTCATTCCTTGATTATTCTTAGCATCTAGAACAGTGCCTGGCACAGAGGCAGTACCCAATAAATATTTGATGAATCAATATGATTATAAAAATATATTTTAAACCAATGTGCTTCAGTGGACTCAGAGTTTAGAAGCCTGCCTGTGTGACCATGAGCAAATGGCTTGCTCCAAGTTTATTTTCTCGCCTGGGAAACACGCTGTCTCAGCTCACCTCATAGCACTGCTGGGATGAACAAACGGAGCCCTGCTTGTAAATGATTTGACACATTCCCACTCTAAGCCACAGTTTTTCATCTGTAAAATCAGAGTGTTGTATTAGCTATTCTTTAAGATTGTTTAGGGCTCTTAACGTCCATGGTAATGATGGAGACAAAATCGGAGGCTCTTTCAAGTCGCCTGGTACTTTCTGAGCCGATGGTAGATGTGCTGAGTGGTTCATCCATCCCAGAGTCTCTGCTTCCTATGCCTGCAGGTGGCAGAACCCTGACTCCCTGTTCTCACAATCCCCGGGGTCCACTCAGAGCTTCCTGGGTATGCCATGGGTTGAGTGTTTCTGTCTTCCTTCTGACCCACTGGCATGCGACCAAGAGACTTCTCAGATTCCACCTGAGAAGGACTGAGGTGTCTTTCCAGCTACAGCTACCACAGGTCTTTACAGAGGTAGAGGTAGGGATAGGTTTCATGACAATGGATTTTCCAGCGACTGGGAGGAAAATGCATTAGAGAATAGTGGAGTCATCCCAATCCTCTTCCATTGCCTCAGAGCAGAACTGTCCCCATAAGCTTGAGCATGAATATGCCCTTTGAACTCCCCCAGTGCTATGGACTGACCCATCCTCAGAAAGAGAGCTCTCTCCCGTACAGTGACCTGGAATCACCTTCACATATCACCCATCGGCTCTCCAAATTTGGGATGTCTCTCAGTTTTCACGTCTGTTTTGTAGCCTTAGCCTATTATCAAAATTTAAATTTCTGAGATTTATTTTAAAATTCCTTTGTGTGTGTCAAGCAGACTTTCCTTTATAAATCCTGAAATCACCTTTGAAATTTTAGACAAGGGCAGATGTCACTTGATGTGACTGGCAAATGTTCCACACACCATTTGCTGCGTGTGGTCGTTGTTTTCCCTTTAGCTTCTTCTTCATCTTCTTCTTCTTTTTCTCCTTTTCAAAAATCGCCATCACACTACAAAACCAATTAAAACAAACTTTTCAAAGATTCTTATTTCCTGGCTGCGATTTTCCAACCTCTGACTTTTTCTGAAGCACAAGATACGACTTTCTGATTAACTGGGGGTGGGATGTTTATTCAATCTGTTCATTTTATACATTATGGATACTGCTTTTTAATTTTTATGCCATGTCAGTGGCATATACTTTCTTAAATTAATAAATACAATACATACTATCAATGTGTGAAATTTAAAAAAAACATATTTCCATAGTTTGACATACAAAATTGTACTCACACACTTTTGAAATCTACTGTCAAATCATTTCACATCTGTACCTAAAGCAAACAGACATAATGCTAACAGCTTGTTAGAATTCAGAAATGCCACCCGCTAATCAGCCCACCTGTGGCATTCTCAGTCCATCTTGCAAGCTGCATAGCCTGCTGCCAAAAAGCTTGACAAGAAAATGTATATTAAATTATTGAATAAGATTGGAAATATTGTACAGTGTGGGATAAAGAGAATGCGCACCGTGTGGCCAATGAACATACTGTACCTTTTCATTCTAATGTCTGCTTGGAGGTGACCTAGCTTCATCCCCATTTGCCATAAATTACTAAGCTACTGCTAAGTCCCTGGATGTGAAGTCGGCTGGGAGGTTTCCATTGTTTCTACCAGGTTTTGTCATGTGTAGCTGGAATGGGCTAAAACAGAAACCAAGAAAAAGAAAGCAGAAATCAAATTCTGAACTGAGTTTGACAGAAACAACCCCATTTTCATAGAATTCCATCTTGTGGTTCAGAGTGACATAAAAGATTTCCTGACATTCCTGACATTCTTTAAAAAATTAGAGTAGCGACAATGGGAACCAAATCCAATCACTAGGTTATTATTTGAAATACTAAAAAAAAAAAAAAAAAAAAAAAAAAAAATCTTTTGATCTTTCTTAACAGAAAAACCCAAGTAAAATGCAAAAGTGAAATAAAGCTATTAAGATCTTTGGAGCGGAGCGGGGCAGCAGATCACAGAACAAACCACAAGTGCCCTCTGCCCACGCCTGGAAGCTCACGAAATCAGCGTGTAAGCGTGACATTGCACAACACGATTACATTTCTACAAATTATTAGTTTATATAGAATATAAACTAATGTGCTCACAGAAGTATCTTCTCTGGGGGTCTGTGAGTAAGAAATGTTAGTTTAGCATCTGTTCTTTTAAGGCTATTTGCTCTGGGAAGGCAGTGTGTTTTGCCATAAATTTAGGTCATTAATTTGTATCTGTTCTTTGTTTATTTAAGAAACAGGACAAAAGGGCAGCTGCTGAAACATTTGGCTGTGCCGAGGGGTAGTGGGCTCAACATGCTGGAATTCTGCACATGACCAGCTTGAGTTGTATCCACAGCTACAGGACAGAACTTTATGGAAACACTTTGCCAAGCCATGTGGTGCTCGGCTTCCCTTTGCATCAATACCCTTTTAATTACCTGATCCTGAGGGGGAAAAAGTTAGAGAAAGTATCTGTGCAAAAGCGTAGGAACCTGCAGAGAATCAGATTTTTTTCTTTCTTTCTTTCTTTTTTTTTTTTTTAAATCATCGTGATGAAATGGCAGTTTTTCTACAGAACATCGATATAAATTCTGCAACTGGCCTGCAAAGGTAACTCTATGACCTATATAATTTGATATTTATAAACGGAAGCACAATAATATCCAGTAAATTGATTGTTAACAACATTTAATGCTCTGAAATTGGCCATTAAGTGCAGAATCATTTGAAAGGCATTATTGTTATTATGAAGCAATGCAGAGGTTTTATTTATTATCATAAACCTAATGGACTCAGTAAATTAGGTGTATTTAAAAAGGTCATTTGCTGCTTGTTGATACTGAATTGTGAGCACTTTAATTCAAAAGGATCACAAACATAGCAGTGTTTTAAAAAATAGTCCAGATCTAACTACCTTGAATAAAAAATGTGCAACCATAGGGCCTTGGGTTTGAAAATAATAATAATTATATGATGATGATGATGATGATGATGATTATATTAGTTATTAGTTAATAATTATTATAGTAGTTATTACTATTATCATCACCATCATTATTGTTATTATGTGACAAGAACTGTCAGGAGGACGGTTTAAAAGACTCTATTTGAAAATAATAAATTTCCTGTTCAAACCTACATCTTAGAAATAAAAGAAACAAAGTAAAAATCAGCACAGGTAAATTTTAAAATACCAAAGAAAATTTTTTTCCTAGAATTGTATTCCTTGTGGATGAAATACGATGCCCCCTTGCCCTAATTTTTCCTGGAAGATCCCTCACTGTTGAGAGGGTGTGGTCACTCTAAATCTCAGGAGTTTGCTTGTGTCTGTCTGGGTGGTGGGGGCTTTCCCCATGAACCACTTGCTGTGTTGGAAGGTAAAATAGAAATTAAATACTAAGCTGGGCAGAGATTTCATTTTTTTCCTGCTGAATATATTTTCATGGGAGTAGAAATCGTTTTGTTTCAGATGTTCTCCTATGAAGAAATTGTAACTGAAATTTTTGGTTAGAACTTGGGACTGCTCCTCTAGAGCAAAATTATACTCCAAGTCCCTTCTCTGGAACACTCTGGAAGTCCCAGGCACATGCAGTCACTTGTGATTATGGAGCTGTCCTCTCTGCAGCAGGGAGTTGGCAGATATCTGCAGGGGGACCTGGGCCGTCTGCATTAAAGACAAGGATGTAAGAACTACCCTTGAAAAAGACCTGTCTTTTATTTCCTATCGCCCTGTCTTTGGATTCATCATTAAGGTCTATGCAGATCCCCAAAGTCTTGCTGTCGGAATAAATATGTTCACTTGGTTCAAAGAAAGAATATGTTCTTTTCTGTCATTGCATTGTTTTGTGCTCAGGTGATACAGAGAAAAATTTAAAAAGTGTCAAACCACATTATTCCTAGGAAAAGCTGAAAAGATTCTTTTAAGCATGGGTGAAAAAGGGAAGAAAAGTGAAATCAATTAGATGTGAGATCTCATCAGATATCCTGTATGCTGAGACTGTTTAGAAACGAAAACACAGGAACGATGCTTCCTGAATATGCACATACCAGTCACTTGGTATTACACGTGTACTATATTAAGACCTTTAACAAACATTGGGATGGCATCCAAGTCGATATCTATTCAGTACCACTATAGGTGAAGAAATACACTAGATTCTGTAATATCTAATGCCATATGGAAAATGAAATAATCCTCAATAATCTTATCAGGAACTTTGGTGTACCAAGAATATCTAGACTTATCCTATAGGCTTAGATAAATTAAAAATTTTTTTTCTTTCGCTAAAAGAAATAAAGGAAGCCGAGATTATTCTAAAACAAAGGGAGATTCAGGGGCAGTGATACTTGCCTGTAGTCCCAGTTACATGGGAGGCTAAGGCAGGAGGATGGTTTGTGTTGAGAAGTTGGAGGCCAACCTGGGCAACTTAGAGAGACCTTGTGTCAATAAATAAATAAATATGAAATAGCTCACTATTTATCCTTTTTTCCCCCCCAAAAAATAAATAATCCAAGGGGGGAAAACCTCAGAACATATCTGGCTTAAGGAAACGCTTCACTATTTCACCATGGAGCTGGGCACAAAACCTTTTGCCCTTGTCCCACCCTGCCATTGTGTTTCAATTCTATTCATCTCTGGATGCTTTTCTTTTTGTCTGACCCCATCTAGACTCCTTTATTCTCTCACACTGTCTCCTGCTCCCCAAGGGTTTAGTGAATTTAAAAAGCGCACACACGCAGGCACACACACAGAGAGATGCAGGATGCCCCGCCCCCTACCACAGCCAAAAGGCAACTATCTGGCTCTTTATTGGGCTCTCAATGTCTCTAAAGAAGAGATATTTTATAGGTACGAAGATCATATTCATACAAGGTAGGGGTGATCTGAACTTCTCTCCTCCTACCTAGTCTTGCTTACTTTTCGATTCTGCCCCAACATCCTCCAACTGCTCTGTTCCTTAACTTTCTCAGTGTCTCTCTCCTTAACCCAGCTCACGTGTTCTCCATCTGATCATCTTCCCCTGGGTGGTTCTGGCCTTTGGGATGCAGTCTAGGTGTTAAAGGAATGATTATTCATTGTGATCTCCAAGCATGAAAGCCCTCCTCTCCTTATAGAGGCTTTTGCTCCCTAGAGAACAGTTTGGCAGCATTTTCCTCAAAGTGGAATAAAAAATGCATCACACTTTAAAAAAAATAAAAAACCCACATGGCATGTCTCAGGAGACTTTTGAGGCAGGTTCCTTTTCTGTCAAGAGAAGAGGCGATGTCGTAGTGGAAAAAGCATCGAACTGGGACTCAAGAGACCTTCCTTCTAGTCCTGGATCTGCTAATTAGTAATTGGGGATCTCCTATGAGTTGCCTGCTTCTCTGGGGGGCCTCAGGTCCCCAGTGTGAAACTAGAAGATGGGACCCATGAACATCGAGGTCCTTCCAGCTCCAACACTTCTGATTCTAGGGAATGCAATCCTGAGACATGAAAAAGAGACTCTGGTTAAAACTAGGATTTGATGGTGGTGAGTAGGTAATTCAGATTGTTCCCTTCTGCTATTTTTCTCCTGTGAATCATGACAATTTTGCCCCTTTGCCCAAGTTTCTCTAGGAAGAATTTCTAATAATCACTTAAAGTACACTTGCCCTTAAGAAATTGATTCTTTTTGAAAATTTGAAACCAATGTCCCCTCCCCCGCTTTTTGGGGTCAATGCCTATATAAAGAAAGGCAATAGTTTGAAGAAAAAGATTCAACCTCATGATTTTGTCTACTTGATTGGTGCATGCTACAATGTATAAGGCTTATATTTGAGAAAGCACTTTATAAAAGAAAACTTTCTTTCTGATTCTATAACTATAGTCAGGTTAACTGATCATTTTTTCTATTCATGTATGTACAGACTTATATACATGTACTTTATATTATTTTAAAAATAAAATCAAGAAAACTTTCCATCTTGTTTCAATATGTGTTCCATATTAAGTGTTTTGTGTTCATAAGATTTTCATCGTGGGGATGCATTCAAAACCACAGAGGATCTAGAACAAAAGAATGAGTAAAACTGCTTGATATTTTACACAGGGAAAGGAAAGAAGAGAAGAAGGAGGGAAGGGTGGGAGGAGTAAGGAAGAGCAGACAGGCATGGTAGGCGGCTCTTAGCCAGATCTGTGCACAATGGATATGATCCACAGTCTCTGCGTCAAGGACAGTCCCCATTCCTGCCACCAAAGTTAGGTAATGCAGGAACTTCAACAATATGGGAAACTAAGGTGCTTTCCTAGCTCACTAAGAGTATTGTGTCCTAATTAGATTATGTAATCCAGAGAGTTTATAAAAAACATCATTTTATTGTTGGTGCTTTGGAGAGTAGAAATGTAATTTAGGCCACTGTTTTCCCCACCTCCAGTTTAGCACATGCTACCACAGAGCAAAGTCCTCTCTGAGATGTCAGGTGTACTTTAAGCTTCCCCAACACAGAGGATTACTGTCACTGAGTTCCTGAGTCTCCCTTGTTGCATCCATTAATCAGTCCATATTTCAGAGAGTCCCTCAAATCAAGACCCAACTCCAAGTCAGGCTGCTCCCAGTGATCAATTTCCCTTTCTTTCTAGATGCCATCTCACTGCGACCACATGGCTGCCATATCAATCCTTTCTTTGTACCATACATTTCTGGCAATGTACTGTTTAGTCTTCCCTTTTCCTTTTTCACCACTTGATCTCATCAGTGACATTCTCTCATCTTACCCTTCCCTAGATGAGTTAAAAACATGTTAAAATTTATTTGCAAAACCTGGAAAGGTCAAATTCCCATCTGCAAGTAATGAATGAACTATCTCTTGGATCATTTTGACCTCAGTCTGCATAAACCTTCCACAGGTACTGGGGTAACGTTGATCATGATGTTATTAGGAAGTGATTCTGGTACCAAAAAGAATCAGACTTGATGTGAACCAGTAGCAACTCTCACCCTATATATCATACTGGTTTTAAAGATAAATAAAGGAGGCCCACTTTCTGTCCTATTCTTGGTAATTCCCCAAATTTATGACATCCCAATGTCTAAATCTATTTCATAATCAAGCAGATAAATTACTGAGAATATTAATGCTTACTGAGGGTTTACTGTATACTAAGAAATGAACTAAGTATTTTCTTTACATCATCTCACTGAATTTTCTCAAAAAACTTCTGTGGAAGGTATTATTACTTTGGTAAGCAACTTGGTCCTGATTATACAGCTAATAAAGTCACAGTCAGAAAAGGGACCAGGGACTGACATCTAAAATAGTACTCTTCTCACCATGCTAAACATGGTACTGAGTTCAGATTCTTAACATTGTCAGCCATGAAAATAAACTTTCAGGCAAATCAACTATAATGGGAGCATTTGTGCGGGCAGTGGGAGAAGATTTAATCATGTGAGGAAGAGAGGGCTACAGGGCTACTTGATTTTGTTCTTCCTGGGCACAGTGGAATTATGCAGAGGATGGCAAAATGTTATTCATGAGTGTTCCAAGAAGGGAGTATTTGTTGGACTATGAAGGAGTTAGATTAAATACATAAAATATTTCCTATATAGAGAGTTGTGAGACATGGGAATGTGTCTTTAAGGAAAATGACAAAACCTGTTTCACAACAACCCTTTAAAACACAGGACTGATTTTTCTTTGGACAGAAGTGGGGAAGATTCACATGAAAGGTCCAGAACTTTTGCCCTCTAGAATTCTGCAATTATTCTAAGATTCTATTCTATTTTATTTCATTTATTGATTTTTTGGTACTAGAGAGTGAACCCAGGAGCACTTAACCACTGAGCCACCTCCCCAGCCCTTTTTATTTTTTATTTAGAAATAGGGTCTCACTAAGTTGCTTAGAGCCTTGCTAAGTTGCTGAGGTTGGCTTTGAACTTGTGATCCTCCTGCCTCAGTCCCCCAAGGTGCTGGGATTTCAGGCATGTGCCGCCACTATCCTACAATTCTAACTAGTCCCCTGGTATTATTGTTCATTTAGCAATACTTCATTTGAGATCATGGTAGCCAAATGTTTGCAGAATCCGGAAAGAAAAGGCTGAGAGTCCAAATTGGAAAAGAGTCCATGATTCTTAGCCTAAAGATTACCGTTAAGATGAGAAATGAGTCACCACTGAAGGAGGGGCATGAATCAAGTGAAAGGATTTTATCTGGATTTAGTATTTGTTAATTAGAGAAAATTAGACCAGTCTCTTTCCTATTTTGAGGTACAAGATTCTATCCTGTAAAAGTCCTCTTTTTTATTGCGTCTAGAGGGGAGGTAAATTTTTCAATCATTCATGGGCTTTTAAATTTGTAGCTCACTTCTGTCCTGAGTGCTAAAGAAACAACATAGCTTTTTTGAAACAATGAGGGTTTTTATTTTTTGCATCTTAAAGTAGTTAACTATTAATCAAAGAAAAAATCTCTTTGCATGCAGAAATTGAACCAGGATTCAAAATCTAATTAGTGATTCATCTTGGGTCTGAATTCTCTGGTGAAAGATGAAGGTTTGGGGAGAACATATCAGTGGAAAATCAGGCTAAATACAGGGTCTATATATAAATATTAGGTCTTTACATAAATTTCTGGAGGAAGTAAGAATTTGGATAAAATTTGAAACTCTAATCCATGGAACTTTCTTTTTCCTTTTTGTTGATTTCTTAAGGCTCTGATGGCTTGCTGTCAACCAGATGCATCATTATTTTGACACTAATAAACATGGAAAGGCCTGGGAAAGTCTTGTGGGCTGGAAATTGCTTGTGGACAAGTAGTTCTTGCTTTTAAAAAGGCGATCATTGTCCTTTTTTTCTTTATTTTCATTCATAGAAAATATTATTTTTATGTGCCATGAAATTAATAATGCATTTTTATTTTTTTATTTTTTATTTGTGTGTGTGTGTGTGTGTGTGTGTGTGTGTGTGTGTGGTGCTGGGGATTGAACCCAGGGCCTTGTGCTTGCAGGGCAAGCACTCTACCAACTAAGCTATATCTTCAGCCCAATAGTGCTTTAAAAAAAAAAAAAAATCAATAATAACAGCAATTTTTTTTAATACCCAAAACATGCCTTAACTTAATTCTTTTAAGAGAATTAAGCATGAGCTTTGGATTTGAGTAAAATTTATTTTTTAAAAAAATTTTTAGTTATAGATGGACATAATACATTCATTTATTTATTTATTTTTATGTGGTGCTGAGGACTGAACCCAATGCCTCACATGTGCTAGGCAAGTACTCTATCACTGAGTTACAACTCCAGCCTGTAAAATTCATTTTTAATCCAGATTATTAATTCAGTAGTGGTCTGGGGATATAACTCTGTGGTAGAGTGCTTTTCCCAGCGTTCACTGGGTTCCATTCCCCACTATTGCAAAAAATACATTCAAAAGCAATTTGTGAATGTTTGCTTTTGTTTCATTGCTCTGCCCTTCCTTATGCTCCTGGACTCTCCTCAGAGGTTCTGCTTTGGGTATAACTTTTCCATTGTTTCCTTTATTGATTTAATCTCGCAATTTGAGGTTTGAGACTGATTATCCAGCTTTTTATACAGCAGTACAATTTTCTTTCTCTGTTTAACACATCGCAGAGAACTGAGTGTCAGGTTTCTATCTCATATGTTCCACAATTCTGTGTTCTGGTGTAATTTGAGACAAATAGTGATCTTTCCAAGTTTCATAAAATAAATGCTTATAATTTATAGAAATTAGAAATGCAAATATTGAAATGTTTTAGACTAGCACCTGGTTACATTTTATAAAATTTCAAAGGCAAAGAGAATTAAACTAACCTGACCTCCCTCACAAAAACAGCTAACCTTCTGGATTGTACAGGAATAAATGGAATGATTTCTCTCAGAAGGAGGATGAAGGATGAGCAAAAATACCCATCATCCTGTCATATTTTTCTGGTTTAGGAAGATTAACACAAGGCTCACACTTTTTCACATGTCCATTCAATATTGAAAAATAAAGCAACATTTAGGTGGGTATAAGCATCACTCTGTCAGTTGTTAAGGCCTCCACTGTTGCTGCCAATTGTGTTTTCCCAAATGTCTTAAAAATCTGTTTAAATCAAAATGTCAAACACTCGTCTGATTTCTAAAGTTGTGGGGGTCGTTTAAGGTGATTCACGTAGTCAGAGACAACCTCTTGATGAGTTCTACCTCCCACAATGCACACCACAGTGCTTGGCTCAAGAGTTGTGTGTTGAATCGTGGAACAAATGAATGGATCTAGTTTAACCGATACCTCAATGCAAACGTCCCTCTCATTCTTGAATATCTCACTAGTCAACCTTAGTCAATTGCAAGTTACCTCCAAGTGTTCCAAAGCTCCCCTCAATGGTGAATCCAAGTTTTTCTGGCTGTAACTTCCATTCACTCATCCTTGTTTATACTTTGGAGTGAGTAGTCTATTCCCTTTATTATAGGACAAGTCTTTTAAACTTGCATTTGGGCCCCACTTTTGCTCCTTAAAAGCAATGGGACCCTTGGTAGGCCACTTAATCATGTTTGTCATTTATAGACTTATATACAAAATAGCATCGTAAAACTTGTCTGCTTGCCTGAAAGTATTGTTTTGAGGAATTAAATCCTCTAAAAATTGTCAGATATTATTAAAGTATACTGTTATTACAATAAGACATAGTTTCTAGCTAATTGAGCAATCATACTTTTTCTCTGGTTGTACATATAGTTTGTCATTGTAGTAGCTGGCATTAAATTCGCTCTCCATCCATTATGGGCCATAGGACAAAGTACAATGTAAATGAATATGAGAGAAAGAGAGGAGAGAACTCACAGTATTTAAAACTTAGTATGTGCCGGGTCATTTCTTTTTCCCTTCTTTTAAAACTCATATAACCCTTTGAGGTATGTATTCTGTAGGTAGGTAGAGAAAACCTTAGAAATTCTAAGTAATTTGCTCATGCCGTAGATGTCAACTTGACTTGTGTTCTTTCCCTTTAGCTGTGTCACCTCCATTTCTCTTCCCATAAGCAAGACACTCTGCTTCTGCGATTGGAGCATTGGTGGGACAATATTTCCTTCTGGCTGGAGCATAATGCTGACTCATATTAAGCTTGTAGTGGTACAGGGCTTTAGGATTTCATTTTCATTTTGTGTAATAATTCTAATTCTATTTATCTTACATTCTTATGACAGGTTGAGGAGAACCTAAACTCAAGAACTGTGCCAAATCTGAAGTGCTGTCACATCATTCACATCCTATTTCTGTTAATAGTTCATTCAAGTTTTTATAGGAATACTCATCGGGGCTACCAATGTTTAGTCTCCATGTCTTGTTATCCCCCTTTTGAAAATGGAGACATTCATCCATCTTCTCATGCCTCTTATTTTCTCTCTTCTTCCCTCCCTCTTTTCCTTCCTTCCAATTGAGTTAATAAATACAGAGCACTCACAAGAGTACTTGTCACATACAAAGTGCTCAAAAAATTAGTTGTTATCGTCCATTTAACAAGTATTGGTTAAGCATTTCCCAAGTACCAGGGACTATGCAAGGTTCTGTATATTCATTGTTGACTAAAATGAGCCTAATCCTTGATGTGTGGTGTTCACAGTCCAGTGAGGGGACAGACAAATCCTTAGGGAGATCAGGAACCACCCTTTGAAGAAGTGGCATTAATGCCAGGACTTGAAGAATGAAGAACTGCATGAAGATCAAATCTGTCACTTCTTCCAGAGCCTGACATTTAGCTTCAAATTCATTCACAAATGCACAAATGCATGCTGAACACACACTTAACAGTTCCTCACTCAACTTGATCTTTCATTGTCTGATGATGGTATGTGTTTAACCACTTAAAACACAAAGGGCATTCTCCCTTTTTGAGAAACTAGAAGCAAAATAGAAAAAGCTCCACTTTTTTTTCATCCCTAAGAAATAATCCTGTCCCTTCATTTTCATCATTTTCCTCTATAGATGTGACTCAGTAAGCCTTTCTGTCATCCTCTGTGTTTTTCACAAACTCATCCTGTGCCTTAGCTTCCTAGCAGGCTGAATTATGGCCCACGAATGTATTAGGTCTTAATCCCTAGAATCTGTAAATATTACTTTAAATGGAAAAGATACTTTCAAATAAGATCTTGGGATACGGAGTTTATCCAGGTGGACCCTAAATGTAATCACAAATGTTCTTAAGAGAGGCAGAGAGAGAGAGATTCCACACAGACAGAAGAGAAGGAGGTAATGTGATTCAAGAGACAGATTAAAGTGACATGCCACAGGACAATGGAGGGTGGGGGTCAGCTCAAATGCTAAGAGGCAAGGGATGAATTCTCTAGATCCTGTGGAGGGAGTGAATAGGTGCTGACACCTTGATTTCAGCCCAGTGAAACTGATTTTGGATTTTTGACCTTCAGAACTGTGAGCAAATAAATCTCTCTTGCTTTAAGTCACCAAGTTGATGGTAATTTGTTACAGCAGCCACAGGAAACTAATACACTCCCTTACATATTTCACAAATGTTCCTCAAACTCTTCTGTAATTTCCTTGGGTTTTATGCTCCTCCTTCCTTTTTTTCTGTATACATGTTATTTATGTTTCTATAAAGCACATCCCATATGTTTTCCTTTAACATGTGAGCTTGCCAAATTGCTGTCCTTGCTTCACTCTAGCTTCTTTAAACGTTGTCATTCAGAGGTCAGAAAATGTAAAACATTGTGGACAGACAGATTATGATTTTCAAATGTCTTTTTTCCTTAACTTTTCAAATATCAGTGGTTCAAGAATGCTTACCTAATATTTTTTGAAATGGGAGATCTTTTGTTCAGAAAATTGGAATGTTTGTGTTAGAAACTCTACTCATGTCATTAGACTTAGTTAGCTAGTAGAGTGGGAGAGAGGGCTTATGGGGAAGGGAGAGGGGCCAAACAGAGACCTAGGGAGAACCTCCTTTGTCCTTAGCCCTGCCCTCCAACATCCTGTGAGGGAACACACCCAAATCTGCTACCTCTTATGCAAGAGATTTAATTTAATGCCTCTTTTGAATAACCTTGTGAGAACAGGGCAGCTGGGTGAATCTCAATGTAATGGCACCAAGGATGTCATGATTACTTCTAGCCTTTTTCCCATTGGAAAAGTATGTTAGTCAGCTTTCTGTCACTATGACAGAAATACCTGGCAAAATCAACTTAAAGGGAGAAAGGTTTGTTTTGGCTTATGGTCACTTGGACCCTGTCATGTTGGTCCTGTGGCAGAAAGACATAATGGAAGAGGCAGTTAAGAAGCTAAGAGAGAGAGTGTAAGGGACTGGAGTCCTATATCCACTTCAAGGGCACAAGCCCCCCAAGACCTAACTTCCTCCCACTAGGCTCCACCTCCTAAAAGTTTCGCTGCTTCCCACAAGTCAACTACCAAGTCTTTAGGTTTTTAGCACATATGCTTTTATGGGATATTTAAGATCCAAACCATAGCAAAAAGATATGTCTTATTGGCCCATTTAATATTTAAAATAATAAAATCTTAGAGAAATGATTGCATATTAAAAGAACCTGCCTGGAACAGCATAAATACTTTATGCATTTGTTCTTCATTACAAATATCATATATAGAAATACTATATATTTAGAAAAGTATACATACAGACAATAATTTATTGCTATCTAATTTACTTTTGCTCTCATCCTTCTAGGGGTGTTATCCATATCTGAGTATGAGGAAGGGGATATGAGTGGGAAAGGAAAGGGAAGTGGTTGGAAGGGAAGCGAGGAAGGGAAAGGGAAAAAAAGGAGACACAGAGGAGAAAGGAGGCAGGTTTGACCTGGATTTCCAGCTGCCTACTCTCTGAATATCAGAATTCAAATAAATGATATCAGAGGAGGAGCAGAGAACAGAACTTCCAGAAGCCTGAAGTGCAAGTGTCCAAATGTTTGATTCCATTCATTTTCCAAAGGGTGTCACCAGGTCATCTTCTAAAGCCCCACCTTCTGATTCACATGTGCTTATCTTCCAACATGGATGTAGTCTTTCTCTAGTGAGATGAAGCTAATATATTCTGTCACATGCTTCAGAAATACTTAACCTTGTTATCTGATAGCCATGTGTTCTCATGCTAAGGGAGGAGGAGCTGTCCCAACTCTTTTTCACTGTGAAAGAGATGAACTGTGTGAACTGAGGTCTTTGACAGTTGGAAATGGCAGTTATAAGAAACTGATGGGAGGTAACCCAGCACAACCTAGGGGTGCTCAGACTCACCTCTAAGCCACTGTAACAGAGTAAGGGTGTCAATGCCCATTTTACTTTACAATTTTTATACTTCCTAGAGAGGAGAAGCCTAACCTATTTGCAGATAATCTTGAAAGCAAAAGTGAGAGTGGAATAATGTGAAGATTTTGTTGTTGTTTATTGGTTTCTCTTGCATTCTCTAATGTTGACATTCTGAAACTGCTTCTTGATACTTTAAGTTTCAATCACTGTCCAAATCTTGTATTCTGGGATGCTCATGGATCCTTATTAAGCATCCACTGAGTGGAGGGCAGAGTATTTAGCCCTGTGACTGGCACAGCATAGGAAACTTGGTCCTAGAGGGGGACCAAATATCACAAACCTGTAGATGATTAGAACTCTCCCCTGGCAACAGACACCCACAGCATACTGGCAGTAGACAAGGAGGTCAGTGCTAAAAGATCATGGAGATTCTTAGCACTGAATCTTCATCTGAGACTCTCAGAAGCAGCAAGATGGGAGGAGAAGAAACCAGAGGAGCAAAGATGGAGTGAGGCAAGGGTGGCACTTGCCTCTGGTACAAAACTTAAGGGAGTGCCTAAAAACTCCAGAGTTGGGATAAGGAATATTTGAATGTAATTTGTTTTCATAAAATCATCACTGATAGAAAAAAAAATTAGTAATGTTCAAAATTTCACAATGTTAAAGAAAGGCAGACTAGATGATTCTGATTTTTCCTTGGTTATGTTTTTGCTCCACTCCCCCCCCCCCCCCCATCAAATGCCAGTAGTACTTTCCATCATTGGGTATGCTAGTCGACTTTTTGTCACTGGGACCAAAATACTTGACAAGAACAACTTAGAGGAAGAAGAGTTTATTTTGGCTTATGGTTTTAGAGATTCAGCTCATGGTTGGCTGAGTCCATTGCTCTGGGCCTGAAGTGAGGCAGAACATCATGGCGGATGTGCATGGCAAAGAAAAGTTGCTCAAGAAGCAGGGAGAGTGAGGAGCAAGAAACCAGGGATAAAATATAATCCCCAAGGGCATGCCCCAGTGACCTACTTCCTCCAGCCTCATTCCTCCTGCCTACAGTTACCACCCAGTAGTCCATCCAAATCATTAATCCGTCAAATGGACTAACCACTAATTAGGTTACAGCTTGCATAAACTAATCATTTCACCTCTGAGCACTGCCACATTACCACATGAGTTTTTGGGGAGACATCTCGTATATAAACCATAACATTGACAAAACTGGAAAAGGACTCACATATGTCCAAACTCTGCCCCAAAATGTGGTTTCTGGTCCTTCAGTCCAGGTCCATTGAGAACTCCTCTGGGAAGGAAAAGAATCTGGATTCTGGGGAAAAGTTGTCCAAGATATAATAGCATAGTAGAAAATCCAAGGGCAAAAAGGTTCCCAAAGTGAGGTAATCAGAGGTGTCAAGTATAAGAAAGAGCAATGAATAAGGACACCTGAAAAAACAGAAGACAATTGGAAGGGTGTTTCTCATTATACCTTTACTAATTCCAAATTAAATGTTGTCCTACACGGTCAGTGATTGGATAGCTATATTTTTTATTCAGGCAAGGCCTAATTTTTATGCTTCATAACATGTTCACACAGTTAAACAATTTGAGGATCTAGCCCTATTCAAAATGCCACACACTTAATAAATGTATTATTTGTATATGTTTGTACATTTGCCTGTATTATGGACTGATTTATAGGAAGAGCGTAGTTTTATAATAAAGTGTTATCTTGCTGTTGCTCTATATTCATTAATGCCATCTGTGAAGCTATCTGCAGCATGACAATATGCAAATTTTCCTTTTACTTCTTTCTAAATGTAAAGAATGTTTTTGTGGGTGTATGTGGAAACAAAAGGGCAACATCATCATTTCAAAATCAATTTCCCCAGCTATAAGTGGTAATTTTTATGATGAGCTGTAGTTAGCAAGCTGGTACCAGTCCCTTCCTTATCAGTCAAGCACCTTCAAAGATGTGTGAGCTCCTTCCTTGCATTTCTTCACATTTATATATAGTGTATCTCTGAACTTGCACAAAGGTTTGATTGTGGTTTAATATTTTAGAGTATTCTCTCTTGGAAGTGAAACAGAGAAGGTGATTTGTATGTATTATTTTTCATTCTGTTTAGTCTTGTCTTGCAGTTGGACACTTAATTTGGCATATGGTCTTTGGAGTGATGATGATGATTGTCCATTTCCACTGAGTTCTGAATTAAATCAGATAAAATTTTGTGAATGTCTACTTTGGTACCATGTTGTACCAAAGTTGTCCCTAAATTGTTGGTTTTGGAGTACTGGATTACTTCTTCAGTTCTAGTCACCATGTTCTTTCCGAATTGGAAAATAAACTATGGAGTAATATTTCTAAACATAAATTACTACCCTTAAAGGTTCTTAATTCCTCTTTTTGAATCTCATATTGTCAACAGAGGCCTTTTTTTCCCCTTTTCATAATGTTCAAAATGATCTGCCCTTTTATGAATGCCTTGAGACTATCACACAAAGCTAACAGGGAGGGAGCAGATGCCTCATTCAATTCCAAATAGAAGGAAATCTGTTGTCTCAAATAATCCCTAAATTCAGACACTTTCAGACAGCTATTATCAAGAGACCACATTCTAAGAGCAGATGTGTTATTAAGGCTGAGAAATGTTATGAGGACTTCGTGATCTGACAAATGATTTCAATCTATCCAACATTCCAACATCTCATCTTTTAATAAATTAGAGATTAAAATATCCATTTTGGGGAGACAAGTTGTGTAAGATAGTTGGGAACTGGAGTTGTAACTGCTACTTCATTTCCATGTAAAATTCTCCCTGAATGGTGCTTCCAGGTCCCTGACATATATGTGAAGTCTGTTCATTTGACTAAAGCACTAATGACGCATTTTAATCTCTTATTCAATCCTATGACTCCTTCCCACAGATATGAAATACAGCTACTGGTTCTTAGTGAGGAACAAAAAACCAAATGCATTCAGTCTTTATTTGTTCCACCTAGATGTGCTCAATCACTACTTTATATCATGAAGTTTCCTTTTGTTTGATTACTCTATTTAGAGCTTTTTCAATGAGGCAATTACTGAAAAATTCTGTTGAGTACTATTGCTCTTCTTTTCTAATCTGAGTGTGGTTATCTACTAGTATTAAGCTTTTCTCTCTCTTTCTGAGGGTGCAACCGAGTTCTTACATTCTTGGATAATAGACTCTTCTGGATTCAAGTGAATGTTTTCACCAACCCTATTCAGAATAACAAAGTATCCCATCCCATAACAAAGTGTACATTCCTCAGCACTTGCAACCTGCTTATTATCCAGGGGTTGTTCTTTGATCTCCTGGAATACCTGTGGTGCTGTGAGATTTTTACATAATCCTATCATTGTCAAATATATTAAAACTGAGATCCAGGTGAACATCAATTGTCATAGGTAACAAGGAAAGCAACAAAGCTACCCAAGTTATCTTTAGTAGAGTTGTCCCCAACTCTCTCTCTCTCTCTCTCTCTCTCTCTCTCTCTCTATATATATATATATATATATATATATATATATATATATATATATAGATAGATAGATAGATATATAGATATATAGATATATATATTGGGATTTATATTCCACATGACCTTACACAGAGAGATTAAAAAATGTTCTTGGCAAATTTTCTTTAATCATCTAGAATTGGTATCCTAGCTCAACATTTGTAGGTACTTCCCTGATGTGAAATTTGGGGACAGAGATGAATCGTCTAATAGTCTCTGGTCACTGGTAATAAATATATAAATATCATATATATATATATAAAATACATATAGATGTGTATGTATGTATATATATGTACACATATATGTGTGTGTGTGTGTGTGTGTGTGTGTATTGTGTGTGTGTGTATGGTACTGGATATTGAACCCAGGGCCTGTTATGCAAAAATTCTACCACTGAACTATATATATATCCCCAGCTCCACTTTTAATATTTTTATCTTTGACTTTAAAAATCAAAATTGGACAGCTAGATTTCAAAAACAAATGATGTTTACATTATAATTTTAAAAATATGTTAAATTGCCAAGATCCTAAACATGGAAATGTAGCACAACAAAAAGAATGGAACTCTGCAGGCTGAGGGGCAACTCTACACTTTATTGGCTGTTCATGGTCTGCAGCAAAGAGTACATTTGGCCTCAGTGAGCACACTGCTGGCAGGGATCAGATTTAACCTCTGGTGGGCTGGGGGTGTAGCTCAGTGGTAGAGCACAACCTAGCATATGCAAGATTCTGGGTTTCATCTCCAGCACTGAAAAAAAAAAAATTCCCTCTAACCAAAACACTTCTGATTTACCCTTAACAAATTCAATCTTTAAAGATATAAGCATTCAAAGTGTGTTTTCTTATTCATTCATTTAACATTGATTTAACTCCTACTAGGTGCAACATGAAATAAGCATGTTTGAAATGCCTTCATAAAGCAGATATTCACAGAAACTTGTTACAGACCACAAAAATGGTATAACTGTGGTCTAATCAAAGCAAAATATTAAGCACATAGGATTGTGTATAAGGAGTTGAAAGAACACTAAAGTTCATGGCAAAGCTGCCACTTAAAGCCTGTGATATAGGACACTTTCACATTAGATTGGTCACTTCTCTAACATAGCCATGACTAAGTAAATACCTTCTATATACAAGCATGTGTTGGGCACTTTTGATGATACCAAGATAAATTCAACAATGATCTTGACCTTATGTAATTTCAGATGTACACATAATTATGACACCATGAAGAAGAAAGAAATGAAGTCAGTAAGAGAGGCACAGATTGATATGAAAGTCCAAGGAAGCAGGTATATTTGTGTTTGGGGATATCAGAAGGAAAATACATTCGACTTGGGTCTTAAAGAGCAGGCAGGGTTAGGATATGCAGAAGTAAGGCAAAATTTTACCCCAGGCAGATGGAGCAAGTGGGAAAGCACACAGAGGCAGGATGAAGTACAAGAATTGATGTGAATGAAACTCTAGGCACTTTGGAAGGCCCAGGTTCTGTTTCTGTTTCTTCCTGTTTTGTAATTGCTCTCTTGCTAGTTTACTTTTTGCGAGATACATTCTTGATCTCATTTCTAGGTATGAGGGAATTCATCTAAGAAAAGATTCTAAAAGTGTATTTGGGGAGGGGTAGGAAAACAATGGCATAGAATCCTGGGCCAGATGAAGGGCATGGAGCCAAAGGGAGGGATGGGCATTATGAAGGAGGAAGATGAGGCCAAGCCAAGGACAAGCATGTGCAGAGGTGCAGGCATAACTCAGGGCAGCTGGGGCTGTCCTTACCTAATGGCATCTCTGTTCTCTATGACAGGTTGGCATCTGTTATTTCAAAGAAGCCAGGGGGTGGAGACTGAGAAGACTGATGAAGATTTAGAAGTTCTGATGAAATAGATGGGGAAAAGGGCCAACTATGGTTAAGGAGAGGAATTGCTGTGCAGCCCTGAGGACCTAACTGAAATCAGGAATCATACACTTGCAATGAAGTCAGATAGGATGTGATTTTGTCCAAAAATCAGAGTGTACAAAGATCCAGGACATGGGAGACACTAAAGGTAGGGGGAAGAGAGAGGAAACTTGATGAAGGGCAGAAGGACATGGAATCATGATAAAATACAGTGAGTAAAAGGGATCCAGCCCCATTTTTGGGGTTGAGCAAAGTTTTGGAGAATCAAATAGATATAATTTCCTCTGAATCAGAACAAGGAGAATTTTCAGCAAATCTCTCCTTAAGGGTTAATCATTAGGAGTTTAATTATGTCTGCTCCAATTCAAAATGGCAAACAAGTAAAATTTCAAGGATTTTAAAAATAGAAACAAAGTATGTAAATAAATTTTAGTGTTCCATTATGTAAATGTATCTTTAAAGCAGTCAAAAGTTGAAAAATAGTTTAACTCAAGGAAGGCAAATAGATGTAAACTATCAAACCAATTCCTTCTGCTTGATGGTGGTCGGTTGGACTGCTGTGTTGAAAATTCTGGGGATCAATGTGAAACAGTGCTGTGACCCATTGGAGTTGACACTTAAAGTTACAGAAAAGGAGAGTGGGTACATATGCCATTTAATCACCATTCATGAAGTATAGAAAGAATGTAGAAGTTTTGTACTTTCTCAGGTATGTTACCAAAGTGGTATAAAATCTTGTGCAAATCACTTAATCTACAATTATCACAGATTGAGCATCCCTAATCTGAAATCCTAAATCCAAAATCTGAAAATGTTTCAGTGGAGACCACACCATGAAACTTTGTTTCATGCGCAAAATTATTTTAAATATTGTAAAAATTACCTTCAGGCAATGTGTAGAAGGTATCTATGAAACATTAATTTCATGGTTAGACTTGGGTGGCATCCTCAAGATATCCCATTATATTATATTTGTTGATATTATGCAAATATTCCAAAATAAAAAAAATCCAAAATCCAAAATACTTCTGGTCCTAAGCATTTTGGATAAGAGATACTCAAACTGTAGTTTACCTTTTACTGAAATATGCCATTTAAATATATCTTTATAGACACAAGCATTTTTTATTTCTAAAGTCTTTGGAGTTCTTTCACAGAAGTTGACATATCATTGTTAATATAATTATGTAAGTAAATTTATTTTGTCAAATGAGTGCTTATCTTTTATCTGAACTAAATAAATTATTAGTAGGAGAAGGGTTTGGTTAAAGTGAACAATGTTCATGGAAACATGAGTATAAAATTTTTCAACTTCTGAATGCTTTAAAGACCATTGCAATTTTACAGGCTGACAAAAGTAAAGAAAAAGGTGATTTTTAAAATATTATCAAGGAAAAGAAGAAATTCGTTTGTTTTAAGTTCTTCATATGTGTTCTCATTTAGTCCTCAAGACAACCCTATAAGGTGGGGAACTGAGCAAGGCTGATGAAAGTGGTAATACACTCAAAGGCAAAAAGTTCTCAAGCAACAAAGGTGGAAAGCAAACCTAGGTCTTGCTGGCTTCAGGAGGCAGAGGGATGAGGGACATATTTAAATTGAAAACTAATGTTAAAGTGCTAACAATTTTTGCAAATAACACAAAGAAGGAACTATGATCACTATAATGCTGGGATTGTACATCTTAATAATTTACTCCTAAAAATTATCAGCAAGAAGAGAGGTTTTAAATGTTTTGTTAGTCCATTTTCCATTACTGTAACCATACCTGTGATAAATAATCTTATAAAGAGAGAAGTTTTATTTTGGTTCATAGTTTTGGAGGTAGATCTCTGGTAGGAGGGAGGTACAGCACATTATGATTGGAGCATGTGGCAAAGCAAGTTGACCTCATGACTGGGAATAAAAGAGAGAGAGAGGGAGAGAGAGAGAGAGAGAGAGAGAGAGAGAGAGAGAGAGAGAGAGAGAGAGAGGTAGAGAAAGAGATTGGGATCCCATAATCCCTTTTGAGGGTATGCCTCCCCTGCCCTACTGCTTAAAGTTTCCACCCCCTCCCAATAACCCCAAGTGGGAACTAACCCTTTAACACAGGGTTCTATGGGAGGCATTTAAATCCAAACTATAGCATGTCTCTATTTAGGTTTGCTCTGAAATATAAATCAGTAAGGATACCAGCAGATATTGTCAACTGATACTGAATTTTTGTGTATAGGAACTAGAGTCGAGTGTCCCCATTGACAATACTCATCAAATCTTATTTTGTTTCTCTTCTTTTATGCTATTATAGCCTAGATATGGGATCTTAACCTTGTTGGTTAAAATGAGACATTGGCCAGTTGCGGTGGCACATGCCTGTAATCCTATCGGCTCAGGAGGCTGAGGCAGGAGGATTGCAAGTTCAAAGTCAGCCTCAGCAACTTAGTGAGGTCCTAAGCAACTTAGTAAGATACACACACACACACACACAAACACACACACACACACAAATCTACAAAAAAATTTTTTTTTAAAAGCTGGTATGCGGCTCAGTGGTAAAGTGCCCCTGGGTTCAATTCCTGGTACAAAAATAAAATAAAAATAAAATGAGACATGGTCTACGAAAGCTAGGGTCATCTGAGCTTTCTGAACATTGATGAAATCAAGACAAAAGTAATAAGAATATTGATCCTTTGAATGTCCAAATGCAATGCCAACTTTAACCCACATATGGTATTTCTGGGGTTCAAATATAGTTTCCCTAACTCAAAAAAAAAACCTAACATATTAAGTGTTTTATTGAAGGCCCAATTATGTCTAGAGCTTGGTGCTGAGTTTATTTTAAAATATATCTCGAAAAGCTGGTGGTCCAAATTTTCCCATAGACTTACACATGATGAGAATCTGTCTCTTTATATTTAGCTGCAGGCCACCTAACAAGTTCTTAGGCGAAACACATTATTTTGCTAGCACAAGAAGAATAAATACTGTATTTGGAAAGTTCCAGTGTTCTTCTTTAAAATATCGCTGTTTCCATAGCAATAACATAATGTACTGAAGAGTAGAATAGTGTTTCTTTAGAAACCACGTGTATGGATGCATGTTCCCGCGAAGGCTTTGAAGCATCTCACCTGCTCATGGTCCAGAAATGGAACAACAATAGTAATTGAATCAATCATCATCTTAAGAAATGAAATTTGGCTAGAGCTTTACTGTCTAATTAGACATTGCCAGCCTTCTGCTTTCGGTCATCCATATAGTACCTTCTTAGGCTCGTAGAGGGTGAAAAATAGATCTGTGTGTGTTCTTTGAGTCATGAAATATTTATTAAGCACCTGTTATATGCTAGGTATATTTCTAGGTACTGGAGACTCAGTGACATTAGGGGGTCTTACATTCTGATGGGAAACACAAAATTCTCCTTGAACAACAAGGGATATCACATCATGTGCAAATATGCACATCTAAGTCCTTTCTGATGATGTTAGTGATGTTTTAAATACTTTGCAAGAATAAAACACGAAAGAATACCATGCTTAAAAGATGGGAAATAAGGGGTATGGAAAGAGGACCAATAGTACCTGATACTCTGATGGAGTAGATCTATGATATTAAAGGTAACAAAGGAGGGTCTCAGGGAATTAGGACAATTAAGGTATTAAGGTACACACTAATATAAAGACTGGGAGAATGAGTTTGTGCGAGTGAATGCTCCTCAGGAAAGTGAGATAAGTCTCATAGGATTTTACTATGATCTTGAAAACACCTATTAGTTTGGAAGACCCTCTTGGAATGCCTACCTTCTTCTTTTGCCTTGGAGCTAGGTGCCTCTGCCTTCCTGTAATCCTCCAAATTTGTTTCATGTGCTGACTTTGCCCTGATGAGCCATCCATCCCCACCCCCACCCCCCGGCTCTGAATCCCCAGTTCCAACTCCCAAAGCCTCCTTGGGGGAGTGAACGGGTGGCGGGAATGTCACTGAAAAGGTCGCTTCTCTGGTTCACTAATGGCCTTCTGGCATCTGGCAAGAGGGACGCAGGTCACAAATGTCTCCATGCTGGGTCCGTCACTATTCAGAGCAAGAACAGTAAAAGGATCAGAGTGTCCCCACCCCCTCCCGGAGGCCACACATCTTTGTCTCTTACACAAGGCTTCACTTGTGCTTTCAGGAGCAAAACCTTGAAGCCTTTAATGCCTTAAGAAACCCATGCCTATCTGCCCACGTTCAAGGTCCTTTTGTGCAGACTCACTGGTGCTCTGGTCATAAGCATGCAGACACCTCTTGACTCTCCCAGACTTTGAAAGGTTTGGCTCACTCTCCAGATCACTCCAAAGAGCTCTTGGCTTCAGACACTTCTCAAGCCTTCCTGGGAGCAGAAAGAGCTTTGTGGACCAGACGTGGGGTCACGGAGTCAAAAGGTTCTCAGCAGCCACCCTGTCCTCAGAATCAGACAAGTTGACCAGCCACCCCAGATGCCTGCCTGGACTCTGCTAATAAATCAGTGAGCAGCAGCAAGGTCAGGGAGTGCCGAAATGTACGTGCATATTTTTGAGTAAAGCATTTCAAAGTCTTGCTTTTGCCTGCAGCAGGGCCAGAAGTCCCAGAGGAGGAAAATTCTAACTTTATCAAGGAAGTGAATTTTGGGTTGCCAACCACCCCATCCTTTTAACCACTGTGATTCTACCCAGATGTTCTTCCTCAGATGCAAAGGCATCACTTTCTTGCCAAAAAACTTCAATGATTGATCAAGCCTTCTTTAAATCATTTCATCTTATCCATTCCCATCTGAAGGAGCAGATATTGCATTAATATTAATATTCCTATTGTCTCCCTGGAGAGAGAGATGCCCCTTTAACCCCCTCCCAATTACTGCCAACACCACAGGGATATGAAGTTAGAGAAAGAAGCTACCAATGTGGGGGCTGTGGTTGTTTTATTAGCAACAGCTGGTGGCGGGCCCTGCCCTTTTTCTTTTTTTTTTAATGCTATGCTTGTCAGATCTAGCTTGTTGAGACTGGATGGCAAAGGGTGAAACAAGAACTCTGCATATTTCAGGTTTTTCATGCAGAAAAGGGGATTTATGCTAAAGAAGGTGCAGTCAACATTCAGAAGCTGATTAAAAAACTTTATAAAAGATTATTTACTCTCTATACTGGATAGGTAACATTTGAGTAATTAGACAAACATATTGAGTAACTGAAACCACCTGTAGGATTTGAAAACAAAATTCTGTCTCTCCTTCTCATTTGTCCAAGATGCCTTAATAGGAAGAAAAAAATGTGGGCCGCACATGTCTTACATTTATTCTTATAGTAAATTTAAGTATGTTTATGATCAAGGGTGGCGTTTGTGGACACTGGGGCTCCTTCTGTGTTGACCATCAAAAGGAAAATAGTGCCATTTTCCCAGCAAAGAAATAAATCTTCCTTTACTCACTCTAGGCCTGGTTCCTATCTAAGAAACCCAAATGGACACCGTTTCATTTTATTTCTGTTTGAAATTCCAGGTAGCATTTTTGGGTATACTAAATTTGTATTTGACAGAAGCTTTTGGTCAACTAAGCATGTGTCCTTTGTAATTGTGGCTATTTCATCTTCATCTAGTTTTCCTAAACTAATCAAATGGGATGAATTTCAAATAGTTATTAAGTTCCTGAGCACATACCATACACTCAGAATTTGCAACTGTCCCAATATCATAAAATACCAATTATATATCATGCAACTAAGCAAAAATGAATTTGAATAAGACAACACATTTTAAGTGTTAGAAGAAAAAAGGCATGCTTAGGTAATGTATTGCTTGTCCAAGTCCATAAATAATGACTATTGGGAAGAAAATGGTTAACATAATCCAAAATGTGGTTCCATGATGTGCCTGCCTCTTGGGAAGACAGACCAGAATAATGTCAAATGGAAAGAAATCTTGGCTGTCTTCCCTATTTCTTTCATGTGTAACAAATTTAAGACATATATTCCTTCCCTATGGATAAACTATGCTTAAAAATAAAAATTGCCAAACATAACTAACCCCTCTAGGATGAATGCTTGATACCTCCATGGAATCATAAAAATAGTTCCCCAGTAAGCTTGGGAAATGTATGGTCCTTCTTAGATACAACTATTTCATTGGCTATGCATTCTATGTTCTTATTTTTATGGTCAGATCATCAGGAAATTCACTGTAATGGAAGCAGATACTCTGCTGCTGGTTGCTGTATCTATATATCAGTGGGTACTGTTTGGGGTAATTCATTTGCTTCTTATATATGACAAACATGATTTTTCAGAAGAAAGACTGCACTGCATCCTAAATTATTTTATTATTGTTATTATTATTATTTGTGGTGCAGGGGGATCAAACCTTGGGACTCACTCATGCTATCTAACTGTTCTACCACTGAGCTACATCCCCAGCTCTAAAAACATTATTTTTAGACAAGCCTAAAGATTATCATGATAGACAGAATAATGGCCTATCCAAAGACAAATGGAGAAAGAAGGGCATGAGCCAAGAAATGTAGGAAGCTTCTAGAAACTGGAAAAAGCCAGGAAATGGACTTTTCACTGAAGCCCAGAAAGGAACAGAGCCCTGTGGTACCATGATTTCAGCCCAATGAGGACTTCACCAGACTTCAATTCTTCAGCACAATAAGATAATAAATGTCACCACTAAATTTGTGGTAGTTTGTTAAAGCAGCAAGAGGAAACTAATCTACTTGTGATAGGTTACATTTTATTTCTGAGGATTCTGTTTGGAATTAATGACTCTGCCTCTGGAACGTATTATTATCAAGGAAATCTATCAAGACTCAAACCAAGACAGAGAAGAAAATGGATATGGAAGGATGAGGATGTGGCCTAATTGAGTAAGCATAACACATCTCAATTATGTTTTCTGAGAGCCCCTCAGAGGAAGCTGTGATTTTAGTTTCAAGAAATGGTATAACTTGGTGGGACATTAATGACATTTGTTTTTTGTTAGAATTTAAAGAGAATGACAATATCCTTTCATGTTAGTGATTTTGCAAACAGTAATAGAAAATCTGAATTTTAATGCCTCCATTTTTGGTTAAAATGTTAATCTTACAACCAACTAGACAACAGCAAAATCAATATCTTTAATGCTATTCAAGGGTCAGCTTTTAAATCTGTGGGAGAAGTCTTGATCAAACAGTTCCTTTTTGTTTCATTCTCTTTCATCAGAGAAGTTAGAGGTGTAAAGACCCACAAGATCATGAATTAATGATTCTGTGTTAATGCAGATGTCTCTTTTAATTAATAAAGGAAAGTAAAAAGTGAAGCTTGAATATACCTAAGTACCTTTTAGTCCTGGAGAAAGATTAAAACTTGTTTCTGTTTTACACAAAAAGTTGACTTATAAAATCTTGACCCTAAGACTTAATCTCTATGATTTTTTTTAAAAAATGAATTCTATCTCTAACTGAGGGTCAGACAGAATTAGGCAACCCTGAAGCAAACAGGAAATTCCCATGATGCTGGGTCACTAGACATAGTCCCTGAGTGTAGCCAGTCACTGCAGCTGCCTCTTATTTCTCCCCAGCCTTTTGCAGATTATCCTGAGTTCCTTCTAGTCAGTTCCAGGTACAAAATTGGAAGCTGTCAGCTTCAGAAAAGATGCACCTCCTAAATGGGGATATAATTTTACAAAATAATACACTTAGAAATGTAAGCTAATAAGACTCAGTATAAATGAATACGAAAGCTGGGTGTCTCTCATGACCTACCCTCAGAAGCTGCATGACATTATTTTATCCTATGTGTTACACTGATCACCACTACTATGTAGACTACCTGGGAACTCCACAGGGGCATGAATATTAGGCCCTTGGAGGGCTATTTTGGAGACTCACTACCACACAAGGGATTGTTTGCCTTCGAAGAAATTGATAAGGTTTGGCCCTTTTGATTTCAATCTACAAAAATACTCCTTTCAGAAGTGGAATGTTACATAAATGTTTGCCCTCATTCCTTTCTTCCAGAGTGGCAGAACCGGTGATCTTGATGTCAGGGAAATGGAAAAAATTATAATCATTATTATGATGGAAAAAATTATCTTCCAAGTCAAGTCCTTGATTAATCTCTTTTCTATAGTTTGGAATGTCCCACAAAGGCTATTGTGTTAAGGACTTGGTCCCTAGCCTGTGGCATTGTTGGGAGCTGGTAGAATCTTTAAGAGGTGTGACCTAGCAGGAGGAAGTTGGGTCTTTGGGGGTGTGCCCTGAGGGGCATTGTGGGGTCCTGGTCTCTTCCTGTCTTTTTCTCTTTGGTGGACCAGATGTGTTTAGGTGAGCAACCTCCTCTGCCATGTGCTCACACCCTAATATACTGTGCCACCATAGACCCAAAACAACAGGGTCCCAAACCTCTGAAACTGTGAGCCAAAGTAAATCTTTCTTTTTTTAAGTGATTCTCTCAGGTATTTTGGCATAGCAGCAAAATCTGACTGACGTTCTATGATCTGAGAGTCTTTCTTTTTTCTCAAATCAAACAAGCAAGTGACAATAAAATACCTTCTTCCTGAGGTTCAACTAGATACTCAAGACTTGCCATTTGGAAAGTCACTGAACTTATATGGATGAAGAAAGAACATCATATTCCTTAACAAGCTTGAAAAAATTCTCTTAGATAGCAAACAGATAATTCAAGGTTCTGATGCCGATGAAATTGACAATATTAAGCAGAAGTGGACATGATTTCAAAATCATTGGTCAAGTCTTTGAGATGAATACATGTCAATATGAAAATCAATGAGACAGGATGGTATTTTGTGCTTCTTTGTTAAGAAACAAACAAGGTGCTTTGAAGCCAAGCATGGCATGTGCTTCATAATTCAACAAGTATTAAAACTTTGTTTTCAAGTCAGACTTTTGATTGGCAAAGAAATAATTTTACAGTTTTGGAGATGTCAATGGACTTTGAAATTTCTGAAAGGGACTAACAAAATAGGAATTCTCTGATAGTACCAGCATGAATCTAATAAATAAAACCAAGAACTAGATGCATTGAAAAATGCATCATCAGTTGTGTGCCAACCTTTAAGTTGGGTTCTAGTAATTAAAGATGGAGAAAACAGCGTTCCTGCCCTTGAGTAATTCACACTCTAGGAAGTTCTTGACTACACTGAAGTTTACATCGGTTTGAAGAACTTGTTGAGGGTCCGCTTAGTTCACATCCTGCATGGAACCCACCACTAAAAGTAGGTCCAAAGAGAGATGATGGGTGTGGTTATGTGTACAGACATTCACACATGTGGCAGTAGCACAGCATGGGACTTCCTAAGTTCTATAAATATGAATTGCATTCCAGCACTAAGGTGACTGACTTACTATAATATGGTTACTGAAAGGTAGATTTAGAACATGACATGTTGAAAACATTATCTGGTTGTCTGATCTATACAACTGTGTCACTGATACTCTGTTTGGAAAATGTGCATATTTAATTCATTAATTTATTCACTTATTTGACAACTGTTTATGGAGAGCCTGCTATGTGCCAAGAATTGTTCTGAGTTCAGGAATGAGTGGGCACCATTGATTCAAAGCCTCTCATGAATCTGAGCCCAGCTTTAATCTTACTCTCTCCATAAATAGTCTAGATCCTGGAGTGGGACTCTTCTGAACTTCTTTACTAAGTTCTGGGTCTTCTATAGGAGCTTCAATAAATATTATTGAAGTATATAATACATATACAAAAAAGTGTGCATCGAATTCATGTTATTACAACTGAATACACTTGTGTAATCAGTACACAGATCAAAAAAGGCAGAATGCTAACACCCCAGAGTTCTCTTAAATTTCCAGTCCTTACCCCCAAATAAGGGTGGTTCCTATCCTGACTTCCAACAGCATAAATGAGTTTTGACTATGTCATACTTTATATAAATGGAATCATACTATTCTTTTCTAAAATTTGTTTATTTGTTCTAATTAGTTATATATGACAGTAGAATGCATTTTGACACATAATACATAATGGAGTATAACTTCTCATTTGTCTGGTTTGTACATGATGTAGAGTTACACAGGTCATGTAATCATATAGGAATCATATTATTCTTATCTCTAAAGGTATTTATAAGGTAATGTCTGGATTGTTGTATTTATAAATTCTGTGTTTTAGGGATAAGAATATAAATTCCTTTGTGTAACTTTCTGGTGGAAAAAAAGCATAATCTGTAAAAGTGTCTTGAATGAAATTCATTAAACTGGGTGCTCCTCAGCTTATTCAATTCACCCAAGTCTATGGAGATATAGACTTGAGACTTTACCTGGAACCTGTCTGAAATTGAGAATCTAGTTTCTGTTCTAGTCATCACTTCTAGACACCACTCTGTGTGTGTGTTTGTGAACTTTTTCTGGGTCAACTTGTCACTGCCTTATTGAATCAGCATTTCTGTGCATGAGAACAAAATTTTTTTTCCATCCTAATAATATTAATGGAGGTTCTCCAGACTGGAATTAACTTACTGATGACCTCTTGGGTCTATCAGAAAATTATTCTTAGCCTCATAGATTCCTCTGGTGACTTTATTCATTGGCAAGAGAAGGATGTCACAAGATCCCATTAGTGATCATGTGTCAGGTGGTTTATCTTCCTCTCCACCTAGGAAATACTCAGCTGCCATAATACTATTGAAAGATTCTTGTATTATGACCTATTCCATTTTCCTTTTTGTTTGTTTGTTTGTTTGACAGGTTACTACCCATTAACTCTTACTAAAAGCCAAGAAAGTGACATGCCACTCTACTGAGAATATTTTCTGTATCACTTTCATTTTCAGCTTTGTTATAAGCTTTCTCAATCCCCAGTCCTCTGGAAGGCATTGACCTTTACTGTGCACTCAGGACCATAGCAAATGGGTTGTCCTAAGACATAAGGAAAGAAGCCCTTGAAATGAGACTTCCTAATGGAGTCATTCTGGGAAACACTGACCTAGCAATGGCCCTGGGTATTCACTGTGGATGTCCATCTCCAAATAGTCACAAAAAATCCTACTAAATCACAGCAGTGCTAGTTGCTTTAAGGGCATCGAGGGAGTAGGAAAACAGTGACTGAATGAGAAGGGAGACTCCGATGACAGATGCTTGCAGTACAGGAAGCAAGGAGTTCCAGGCTGTGGTGGGCAGAGCTTCAGATCTGTTGAGCCTGAGAGTCACACCCAAGATTTTCTTCTCACTGCTTCTATTGTTATTTTAATTTTTGCCAACTCAGTGTTAGACCCTGAAGCAGACCTGAGCCTGGTCTCCCACATTCTAGATCATTCTTCCATCTGCTGGCTTTCCACTGCTCATCCCTTTGGAGCTTTAACTCTTACGGGAAAGACATTGAGACTCTGGCTTCAAGATCCATGGTGTTATTTCTGACCCTCTCTTCTTCTTTTCCTATATAGTGATGCTCTTTCCTATAATTCATAAGAAGATGGATTATAAGAATGCTATTCAGTAAGAGCCCTATTAAGCCAAACTGCACCTCTGTGTATTGATTCATTATTGTGTTGATTTTGTTTGGTTCCAGGGGCACTTTCCTGTTTTACCTTCTAGGTGATGGGAGAGGCGTAGAGCATGGTGGGCCCTGAGTATGTTCGGAAACACATTGTCTTCTCATTTGCTTTTGTTGTAAAGGTGACTGTTAAAGGTTTGTGTACAGTGCTGAAGCATGAGCTGCCTGTCTTCCTTAGTTGCCATGGCAGTGACTAACAGGGTCTCCAGTTGGACACAAGGACTTTCTGCAGTTTAAACAAAGACAATGGGAAAGTATGTTTTCTTGACCCGTTGCAGGAAATCCTGCCCAAGACACACAAGAATGCAGCATTTCCCGAACTGCTGGTAACTCAGGTCTCTTGTTAAGGGTGGGCTTGAGTAAACCTGGAGAAATATCCCAAGTAAATAGGAACACTTGAAAGTCATTACCTAGGTCTGAAGGTGTTAAAGTGCTGCAAAACCCCAGGATGACCTTGGTTTTGGACCTTTGGCATACAAAAAACGTGACACACTTGTCTCAAAATAGACTAAAAGAGAAGAGAAGCACACCTGATCTTGACTATGCCCCTTTACCCCTGCTTAGTTTTCAGTTTTCTAAAAAAAGTTTCTACCACCAAGAACGACAGGGTAAGATGCTCACTGGAAAGACAGGATAATGAGTGCTGTCTCAGGACATTAGAAACAAATGATGGTTCCATATCTTTTTCTAAAAGCCTTAACTAGGGGGAAATGCAAACTATGTTTTTCTTCCCTGAACTCTGATGAAAGTCACAAGGATAGGTAACACACAGCTGTCCTTGCTCTGCACTGGTGGCCCTCTCTGATGGTGGCATATCTGAGGAGCAATGGTGTCTCTGAACAAAAATAATGACAGAAACATCTGTCTCCCGGCTAGTCTCTTTTCCAGGCAAATGGCACTTACAATTCCTATTTTAGACTTGTAAGTGCTCCCCTGAAAAGCAACTTTGGTGTTAACCACATCTCCCTCTGAATCTGTTGATCACTTCTCTTTTACTAGTGTTTTTAAGACAGTTCAAAAGCAAAAAAGACAACCGCAAAGAAGTGCATACATATTGCTGACACTGGGATTAAACGAGAAGAGGTGAAGAGAATGTGGTGTTGCATGGGTGCAGAAAATTCTCTCTTCCTTCCTTCCTTCCTTCCTTCCTTCCTTCCTTCCTTCCATCCTTCCTTCTTTCCATCCTTCCTTCCTTTCTTCCTTCTGTTCTTCCTTCCTTCCTTCTTCCCTCCCTCCCTCCCTTTATCTTCTTTCATGTTGAATCTTGAACCCAGGGCCTGGTTACATGCTAAGTACACTCTCTGCCATGGAACTACACCTCCAGCTCCCATTTTTTCTTTTCTTTTCAACAGAAATTAGGAAAGTTCATGTTTTGGAAATGTTTGCATTTAAAATCTTACAGATTGGAAAATTACCAAGTGACTCAGTTTGTGAGTGAAATGGTGTTAAGAGTTGTACAATTGTGTAGTCAGGGATTATAGTCCAACTGTTAAAGACCTACCTGTCTCTTTCTGTCTCTCACTCTCTCACAGAAAACACACCCTGGCCCATACTAAACTAAGCCACACTCTCATAAAGAATTCAAATAATGTCCCTGAGATTAACAAATGACTTGTGAACTGGTATCTTTAAGGCAGCAAGTTGGGAACACAGGCTTCCTGCTTTCTCACTAGGGTATTGTAAGAAACATATGCATAAAATGATACCATTCTGTTTATTTGGCTCTACATAGAACCAAGACATTTTGGATCTGGGAGGAACTTCAAAAACAAAGCAGTTCAAACACACCATTTTTCTAATGAGGAAACTGAGGCTTAGCAAAGTACCACAGGGTGGTCAAGGAGGTAGCAGGAATGCTGGACCTCTCACCTCTGAACTCCCCAGCCCTCTTCCGCTGAGGTCTCTCAGCTCTCTCTTGCTTTTCTTCTCCCCTCCTCAGGCATTGTGGATCTATTTCCTCCTCCAAGTGGCTCATGACCTCTTCTGAAAGCATTCTGCTGCTATTATTTAGAAAACAACGAACACAGAAGGCATGTATTTCTGTGGATATTTTGGTGCTCACAGACTTGCAGCATCTAACAGGAGCACCAGCAGTGTGGCCATGTGTCTTGTGAGCTCAGTAACATCGGGTGTGCATAGGTCCTTAGTCACTTCAAACGTATCTTCTCTGCCAACCCTCCCTTGTTATTGAAAATGAAACAATTCTGAAAATGTTCATAACTTTAGAGTTAATTTGTTATGACCATTTAAACAGATTTAAGAGTGCCTAAGAGGAAGATAGGAAGAGTAGACCTGCAAAAATTCAAACTTATTCTGAAGAAGTTTGGTTAGTATCATAAATTGATGTTACATACATCTGTACATCCGTCTACCCATTCATCCTTCCATTCACCTACCCACCCATCCACCCATCCATTCGTTCATTCATCTATCTATTCATTCATTCATCCACCCACCTACCCACATCAATCCAATCACCTACCCATCCATCTGTCTGTTCATCCACCAAAACTTTATCCATCCAATATCTCATTTAAAAACATTTTCTGTATACATTCTAATGCCAGTTACTGAGTATGCAAGGTCACATGAAACACAATCTGGCTCAAGAGATGAAAGCATATACATGGAGCTTACACCATGGCATGATGGCTATATAGTATACACATAGATGCAAGATTATGTACTGCTTATGAAGATTTGTGCAAGGCTTATCACTGAGCACCATAAAAGACACAACAATACATAATAAATAGTTCTTGCCCATTAAGAGCTTTAATTAATAGGAGAGATAAGACACATACACTAAAATCTCTAATGCAAAGTCAAATGTATTGTCATTTATTATCGGTTACTCTGTAATTTATAGTATTTTAAAAATTGGAGACAGAAGCTTCATATATAAATACAAGAAAAGATGTAGAAGTTGTTATTGTATTTTGAATTAGAACAGAGCAAGATTTTGGGATCCTAGTGTCCATGGGTTAAAGATAATAATCAGCAAGGAGCCTTACAGTTTAAAGAGCGTAATGCTTTTATGCCTGTACGAAGAGAATTCAGGAGGTATAAACTGTGAGGAAATCATTACTATCTAGATTAGGGTTGGTATTCATGATTTAAAGGAAATTGTAAGAAATAGATTTCATTTCACTAATGAAAATGAAGAGTTTCTGATAGAAAAAAGTTAAATGTAACATCATTTCACCAAATGAAGAAAAGATGGATGTGTTCTTCTGGCCGGCCATCTTGGAAACATGGGTAAGGTTGCCCCTGATGCTGCTCCATGTGCTCCTGCAGCCTTTAAGAGGAGAGAGGACCAGGCGTGGTAGCACATGCCTGTAATCCCAGCAGCTCAGGAGGCTGAGGCAGGAGGATCACAAGTTCAAAGCCAGCCTCAGCAGCCTAGTGTGGCCCTATACAACTTAGCAAGATTTTGACTTAAAATAAAAAAAAAATTTAAAAAAAAGTTGGGGATGTGACTCAATGGTAAAGCACCCTGGTTTCAATCCTAGGCATGGAAAAAAAAAAAACAAAAAAGGGGGGTAGAGAGAGAGAAAGAAAGAGAAGGAGGGGATATCAGCTGATGTTTGTGATGTTTGGATGTGGTCCATGGACCTTCCTAGAGATAAGGAATTGAGCTTCCTGGAGCCTTCCTCCTTTCATTTTCTTTCCTATTATCAAATATGGTGTTGATTCTTTTTTTTTTTAATTGTAAACAAATGGGATACATGTTGTTTCTGTTTGTACATGGAGTAACAGCATACCATTTGCGTAATCATACATTTACATAGGGTGATGTTGGTTGATTCATTCTGTTATTTTTCCTCCCCCACCCCTCCCACCCCTCTTTTCCCTCTATACAGTCCCTCCTTCCTCCATTCTTGCCCCCCTCCCACCCCCCATTATATGTCATCATCCACTTATCAGCGAGATCATTCGTCCTTTGGTTTTTTGAGATTGGCTTATCTCACTTAGCATGATATTCTCCAATTTCATCCATTTGCCTGCAAATGCCATTATTTTATTATTCTTTATAGTTGAGTAATATTCCATTGTATATATATATACCACAGTTTCTTTATCCATTCATCAATTGAAGGATATCTAGGTTGGTTCCACAGTCTGGCTATTGTGAATTGAGCAGCTATGAACATTGATGTGGCTGTATCTCTGTAGTATGCTGATTTTAAGTCCTTTGGGTATAGGCCAAGGAGTGGGATAGCTGGGTCAAATGGTGGGTCCATTCCAAGTTTTCTAAGGAATCTCCACACTGCTTTCCAGAGTGGCTGCACTAATGTGCAGCCCCCCAGCAATATATGAGTGTACCTTTTCCCCCACATCCTCTCCAACACCTATTGTTGCTTGTATACTTGATAATCACCATTCTAATTGGGGTGAGATGGAATCTTAGTGTAGTTTTGATTTGCATTTCTCTTATTACTAAAGATGGTGAACATTTTTTCATATGTTTATTGATTGCTTGTAGATCTTCTGTGAAGCGTCTGTTCATATCCTTAGCCCATTTGTTGATTGGGATATTTGTATTCTTTGTGTAGAGTTTTTTGAGTACTTTATATATTCTGGAAATTAGTGCTCTATCTGAAGTATGAGTGGCAAAGATTTTCTCCCACTCTGTAGGCTCTCTCTTCGCATTGCTGATAGTTTCCTTTGCTGAGAGAAAGCTATTTAGTTTGAAGCTGTCCCAGTTATTGATTCTTGCTTTTATTTCTTGTGCTATGGGAGTCCTGTTGAGGAAGTCTGGTCCTAAGCCAACAAGTTGAAGATTTGGACCTACTTTTTCTTCTATAAGATGCAGGGTCTCTGGTCTGATTTCAAGGTCCTTGATCCATTGTGAGTTGATTTTTGTGCAGGGTGAGAGATAGGGGTTTAGTTTCATTCTGTTGCATATGGATTACTAGTTTTCCCAGCATCATTTGTTGAAGAGGCTATCTTTTCTCCATTGCATATTTTTGGCACCTTTGTCTAGCATGAGAAAATAGTATTTATTTGGGTTTGTGTCTGTGTTCTCTATTCTGTACCATTGATCTTCCTGTCTATTTTGGTGCCAATACCATGTCGTTTTTGTTACTATTGCTTTGTAGTATAGTTGAAGTTCTGGTATTGTGATACCCCCTGTTTCATTCTTCCTGCTAAGGATTGCTTTAGCTATTCTGGGTTTCTTATTCTTCCAGATGAATTTCATGATTGCTTGCTCTATTTCTGTAAGGTACGTCATTGGGATTTTAATTGGAATTGCATTGAATCTGTATAGCACTTTTGGTAGTATGGCCATTTTGACAATATTAATTCTGCCTATCTAAGAACATGGGAGATCTTTCCATCTTCTAAGGTCTTCCTCAATTTCTTTCTTCAATGTTTTGAAGTTTTCATTTTAGAGATCTTTTACCTCTTTGGTTAGATTGATTCTCAAGTATTTTTTTTTTGAGGCTATTGCAAATGGAGTTGTTTTCCTCATTTCCCTTTCAGCTGTTTCATCACTTGCATATAAAAATGCTTTAGATTTATGTGTGTTGATTTTATAGCCTACTACTTTGCTGAATTCATTGATGAGGTCTAGAAGTTTTCTGGAGGAGTTTTTTGGATCCTCTAAATATTGAATCATGTCATCAGCAAATAGTGACAGCTTAAGTTCCTCTTTTCCTATTCGTATCCCTTTAATCTCTTAAGTCTGCCTAATTGCTCTGGCTAGAGTTCCGAGGACAATGTTGAATAGAAGTGGTGAAAGAGGACATCCCTGTCTTATTCCCATTTTTAAAGTGAATGGTTTCTGTTTTTCTCCATTAAGAATGATGTCGGCCATGGGCTTAGCATAAATAGCCTTTACAATGTTCAGGTATGTTCCTACTATCCCTATTTTTTCTAGTGTTTTGAGCATGAAGGGATGTTATATTTTGTCAAACGCTTTTTCTGCGTCAATTGAAATAACCATATGATTCTTATCCTTAAGTCTATTGACATGATGGATTACGTTTATTAATTTATGGATGTTAAACCATCCTTGCATTCCAGGGATGAACCCCACTTGATCGTGGTGCACGATTTTCTTAATATGTTTTTGGATACAGTTTGCCAATATTTTGTGAAGGACCTTTGCATCTATATTGATCAAGGATATTGGTCTAAAATTTTCTTTCCTTGATGTGTCTTTGCCTGGTTTGGGTATGAGGGTGATATTAGCTTCATAGAATGAGTTTGGTAGGGTACCCTCCTTTTCTATTTCCTGGAATACTTTGAGAAGTATTGGAATGAGTTCTTCTTTGAAGGTCTTGTAGAACTCGGCTGAGAAACCGTCTGGTCCTGGGCTTTTGTTGGATGGTAGGTTTTTAATGGCTTCTTCTATTTCATTGCTTGATATTGATCTGTTTAAATTGTGTATGTCCTCCTGGTTCAGTTTGGGAGGAGCATATGTCTCTAGAAATTTGTCAATGTCTTCAGTAGTTTCTATTTTGTTGGAATACAGATTTTCAAAGTAGCTTCTTATTATGTTATGTATCTCAGTGGTGTCTGTTGTGATATTTCCTTTATCATCACGAATTTTAGTAATTTGAGTTTTCTCTCTCCTTCTCTTTGTTAGTGTGGCTAAGGGTTTGTCTATTTTGTTTACTTTCTCAAAGAACCAACTTTTGTCAGTTTTTTGAATTGTTTCTTTTGTTTCAATTTCATTGATTTCAGCTCTGATTTTAATTATTTCCTGTCTTCTACTACTTTTGCTGGGGCTTTGAGCTGTAATGTTAAGTCATTTAGTTGTTAACTTTTCATTCTTTTCTGGAATGTGCTCCATGCAATGAATTTTCCTCTTAGTACTGCTTTCATAGTGTCCCAGAGATTTTGATATGTTGTATCATCGTTCTCATTGACCTCTAAGAATTTTTTTATCTCCTCCCTGATGTTTTCTGTTATCCATGTTTCATTCAATAGCATATTAGTTAGTCTCCAGGTGTTGGAGTAATTTCTGTTTTTTATTTTGTCATTGATTTCTACTCTCAGTTCATTATGATCTGATAGAACACAAGGCAGTATCTCTATTTTTTTGCATTTCCTAAGGGCTGCTTTGTGGCATAACATATGGTCTATTTTCGAGAAGGTTCCATGTACTGCTGAGAAGAAAGTGAATCTGCTCGTTGATGGATGGGATATTCTATATTTGTCTATTAAGTCTAGGTTATTGATTGTGTTATTGAGTTCTATGGTTTCTTTGGTTGGTTTTTGTTTGGAAGATCTATCTAGTGGTGACAGTGGTGCATTAAAGTCACCCAGAATTATTGTGTTGTGGTCTATGTGATTCCTGAAATTGAGAAGGATTTCTTTGATTTACAGGGAGGCACCATTGTTTGGGGCATAAATATTTACTATCGTTATGTCTTCCTGATTTATGGTTCCCTTAAGCAGTATGAAATGTCCTTCTTTATCCCTTCTGACTAACTTTAGCTTGAAGTCCACTTTATCTGATATAAGAATGGAAACCTCCGCTTTTTTACTGAGTCCATGTGCATGGTAGGTTTTTTTCCCATCCTTTCACCTTGAGTCTGTGGATGTCTTTTTCTATGAGATGAGTTTCTTGCAGGCAGCATATTGTTGGGTCTTCCTTTTTAATCCATTCTGCCAGTCTTTGTCTTTTGATTGATGAGTTTAGGCATTAACGTTCAGGGTTATTACTGAGATATGATTTGTATTCCCAGTCATTTGGGCTTATTTTTGGTTTTTAATTTGGCTTGTTTTCTCCTTTGAGTAGTTTTCTCTAAGGTAGTTCCTCCCTTTGCTGACCTACATTGTTGTTTTTAATTTCCTCCTCATGGAATATTTTGTTGAGAACATTCTGTAGCACAGGTTTTCTATTTGTAAATTCTTTTAAATTTTGTTTGTCATGGAAGGATTTTATTTCATCTTTAAATCTGAAGGTTAGTTTTGCTGGGTATAGGATTCTTGGTTGGCAACCATATTCTTTCAGAGCTTGAAATATGTTGTTCCAGGCCCTTCAAGTCTGGGTTGAGAAGTCTGCTGCTATCCGTATTGGTTTCCCCCATGTGTAATCTGATGCTTGTGTCTCACAGCCTTCAAAATCCTATCTTTATTTTGAATATTAGGCATTTTCATTATAATGTGCCTTGGTGTGGATCTGTTGTGATTTTGTGCATTTGGTGTTCTGTAAGCCTCTTGTATTTGATTTTCCATTTCATTCTTCAGGTTTGGGAAATTTTCTGATATTATTTCATTGAATAGGTTGTTCATTCCTTTGGTTTGTATCTCTGTGACTTCCTCAATCCCAATAATTCTTAAATTTGGTCTTTTCATGATGTCCCATAGTTCTTGGAGATTCTGTTCATGATTTCTTACCATCTTCTCTGTTTGGGCAACTTTATTTTCAAGATTAATATTTTGTCTTCATTGTTTGAGGTTCTGTCTTCCAAGTGGTCTAGTCTTTTGGTAATGCTTCCCATTGAGTTTTTTATTTGGTTTATTGTTTCCTTCATTTCAAGGATTTCCATTTGGTTTTTTTTGAGAATCCCTATCTCTTTGTTGAAATGATCTTTTGCTTCCTGCAGGTGCTCTTTCAGCTTATTGGTATTATCATTCATTGCCTGCATTTGCTCTCTTATCTCATCCTTTGCTTTGTGAATCATCTTAATCATGTATAATCTGAAGTCCTTTTCTGACATTTCTTCTACCATACTGTCATTGGATTCTATTAATATAGAATCTAGATTTGTCTGGATCATTTTCTTCCCTTGTTTTTTCATGTTGTTCATGTACCCTCCCCTCTAGCAGTGCAGATCTAGGTATTGCAGATTTCCCCCTATAGGCTTATAGTGGCCCTATAGGTTTCCAAAACCTTTTCTTTAAGGGGAGATCAGTATTAGCAGTGCCCAATTCAGACACTATGCAATCCTAGACCAAATAGCCCCTGACAATGAACTTGAGGTCTCCAGCAGGTATCTCAGAATGGGATTTGCCCCACCTAAAGATCGGAGCTACGGCTTCCAGGATTATCCAAGATGGCCCCTCTGGCTTCCAAATGTGTTGGCAAATGGGGAGCTGCAGCTCAGGGTGTGGATGTGGTCAGCTGGAGGTCCTGGAGGCGGGGTGCGGTTGGTCAGGCAGGGGTCCTGGAGGTTGGTTGTGTTTGGTGTGGTTGTGGGATCCTGGAGGCCAGGTGCAATCAGTCAGTCTGGGGTCCTGGTGATAGGGCGCAGTCAGTTGGTCTGAGGGTCCTGGCAGCAGGGAGCAGTCAAGGGCCCAGAGGCAGGGAGTGATTGGTTGGGCTGAGGGATCCTGGAGACGGGGCTCAGTCAGTCTGGTAAGGGGTCCTATGGGGCCTGGCAGTTGTCTCAAAATGGCGGCAGCCACGTGTAATCAAACCTGCAGGTACTGTAACAGTGAACTTCCAGGCAACAGCAGGCAGCTGGTGCTCCACTGGCGGTCGGCGATCAGTTTGCTGACTGTTGTCGGACAATCAGGAGGTGAACCCCGTGCGTTGGGTGATGGATAGGTGTAAGGCAAGTGATGGACAGGCGAGAGGCAGGCAAATGGCGGATGATAGGCACCTGACAGTGAGCAATCAGCACTCAAAAAACACGTCAATATGCTGGCAGACTGCAGGTGATCACAGCAGACAAATGGGGTAAATAGCAGGGGATCAATAAGCAGTAAAAACTGCCTCACCAAGAAATAGATATCCTCTGCTTGAAACCAGAGTTACGGAGCAACATGCAGCCTCCCTCTAGTCTGCCATCTTGGATCTCCTCTGGTGTTGATTCTTTTGTAATTTTTTTATTTTATTAAGATGCACAATGGAGACCCATTATCTCCACAGTGATTCAAAAAATTCCTTAAGGGTAAAACCATCAGACCCTGCAGATTTAAAATTCGTCCTGTTTCATTGAGTCCAAGTTGTTACCAAAGGTCCTGCCTTTTGGTTGTCTGAAGCATGAGGCCCATCTGAAAGTGGGAAAGGGGTTTTCTGGACTCTTCTCATGTGTGCTTCCTTGAAGAGCATTTTCTATCTCCCCTTAGATCTTCACTAAGTTACATCTCTCTTCTTGCTTTGGTTTTATTGATTTACCTGTATATTTTTTATTCTCTTTCTTGAAATTAATTAATGAAAATAAAAGCAATAATTAGATTAGGAAAACATAAATTCTTGTCAGTCAGGTAACACTACTGCTAAATCTCAACAACCACTGTCCACATTCCACACAGCCTAATTTTTATATTGTAATTGATTGATTTTAAAACGTTTGCTTATTTTAAGTTTTGGCCCACAGTTCAGTTCTTTCGGTGACTACTATTCTCTAAATTTGTGTTAAGAAAATTATTGACAGAAAGTCAAAAACAAAACTTTCACTCCAAATTTGAAATTAAAATAATTTCAAAATATTTCAAATACTTTATCATGATTTAAGGCATTAAATCACAAGGTCAGGAGTTGTAAAATATCAAAGAAGGTACAGTTTTTGAGTGTGTACATTACCCCCATGAAATAATGAAAGGTAAGTGGCAAAAATAGCACTTGGAAAATTGAACTTGACCTCTACATTTGGAAATATCTGAGTTGAGCAAAACTGTTCTTAAACTAGCTCATTAGTTAAAGACCCCAAAATAGATTGTGAATAAAATTCATCTGTGGTGATTTTAAAACATAGCTGTAAATTCTTTGGCATTCTTCCTATAGAGAGGTGGAGTCTAATTCCCTTCCTTTTGAATGCAGGCCAGCCACATTACTGACTAGCTTCCACCAAAGAGAATGTGACTGACATCTGAGGCTCAGTTAAAAGGGCAAATACCACTTCTACCTAGCATGCTCTCAATCCTGGGATGCTTGCCCTAGGAACCCAGCAGCCATAATGTGAGGAAGCCCAAGCCACATGGAGATGCCACATGTCAATGATGCTGCCAACAGCTAAAAGTCCCAGCTGCTTTAAAATGTACTTGGGATGTGTTTTAATGAGGTACGATAAGACACACAGACACAGAAAAGATTTGCAAAGGAAGATGTTTTTATATTTAAAGATCTCAGAAAACAGAAGGCATACCATACCACAGGGACTATACAAGGAAGCATCAGGTTTGGTCAGGAGGCAGAGAGAGAAGAACCTTGATCATGGCTTCCTTTAGAAGGAACAGGGGAGGCAGAGTAAGCAGGTCTAGGAGTGACTTTTTTATTTAATTTCAGTGGGCTCTAGGACATAGGAATCTTTCTAGTTGTCTGGTTCCTGACCCTGTGGTAATTAGAGCAGGTAGGCAGTGACCCAGTCTTTAGAGTCCTGGGAGAACCTAATAAAGGAGGTAGTTGGAGTAAGGAACCTAGGTGGGTTGGTTTGCATATGGAAGTCATTTACTATGTGGAGGAATTAGCTAGCCCTGGAGGGGGTAGTTACTTCAGTATCAGGAAGGCTCAGATGTCAAAACACCAGAATAAAAGATACATAATACACCAGCTGACAGTCAGCATCAACTGCCAGACATGTTAGTGGGGAAGCCTTTAAGGTAACTCCAGCCTCAGCTATTCTACTCTGAGTACAAATCCCTGAATGAGAGCAGGCTACTTGAGATCCATCAATCTTCCAAGTCCATGACAAACAATAAGAATCAGGATAAATGTTGGTATTTTATTCCATAACTAGGTGTTTTTTTTTTTTTATGTAGCAATAGAGAACCAGAACACCCACTGTTTGTTAGTCAGCTTTTTGTTGCTATAACAGAATAACCTTAAAAAGAGAAAGGATTTATTTTGATTCATAGTTTTAGAGTTTTTAGTCCATGATTAGTTGGCCAACTGCTTTTGGGCCTGTGGTAGCACATCGTATCACAGTAGGGAGCATGTGATAGAGCAAAACTCTTCACTCCATGATGGCCAGGAAGAAAAAAAGAGAGAAAGGAAGTGACAGGAGGTCCCACAATCCTCTTTCAGGCCATGTTTCCAATTACTTAAAATCTCTCACTAAACCCCATCTCTTAAAGGTTCTATTATACTCCAATAGCACCAGCTTGAGGACCAAGCCTGCAACACATGGACCTTTGGGGGACATTTCGGATCCAAACTATAGAACTCTGCTTAAGGAACTGATATTAATATACAAATCACTTTCATATGGTGATACTCAACTTTAAACATTTATAAGAATTGTATGAATACAGATAAAGGCTACAGAGTCTCAAATATAGTATGGTCTCCCATTTGGCATTATGACATTTCTAGCATGTTTTAAGCATGTAGATTGCCCTATAGGTCATAACTTCTATTTTGAGACAATTTACATTCATCAATTACTATGTATGAATAAAGATGCACATTTTAGCTGAAAATGATTTAATTTGAGAATATAGGTGCTGAAGACTAGAATTATGAAGCAAACTCTGATTGGGCTCCTTCCTAGAGGGCATTCATGGAATTATTTTTTTAGGTACATAAGAAAATATTGTAGTGTCCTTGAGAGAGAATTGGGGGTGTGAGTTTTATGCTTGGATCTGCAGAGAGATTGGTGAGATCTTACTCTATAGGTAATCAACTATGTGTTTACTATCATAAAGAACAGAGTCTGTGTCTTTTGAGTCCCACTCTTCAGTCTGGTTCCATTGTGAGACAGTCTGCTAGCAGTTCAGATGCTGGTCCTAGTGACAAATTAGCTCAGCTCTCTACCCAAGAAGACAGCTCATTTCTGGAGTTGATGCTCATTACTGTGAAAGTTGTAACATAAGTAGCTGGTCTTCAGAGGGTCTTCATTCAAGGGGTGCTAACAATCCTCAGATCCTCACTATAATCAGGAAGGAAAGCCCTGCTCTAGTGAAAAAAAAAGAAAAGAAAAGAAAAGGAAGGGGAAAACCACATGCCTTCCCATGTCCTCCTCTCTAATCATCTCTGGATGGGTGGATCTGATATAGGCCAAGTGGTGGATGCTGCACAGTCTGGCTTAGGTGCCCTTCTGGCTTTCTGGATCATCTGGCTCCTCCCCTTGCAAGTTTCTTTTTCCCCACCCCTACTCTCAGGATGCCTCTCAGTATTGTCCTAAAGGTCCCCCCAACTTTGGAGGGTTGCTGGGGATTGAAAGTACTCTACCATTAAGCTTCATCTCCAGCTCTGTCTATAGATTCCTTGTTTGTAGAAGGTTTCCTGATGTGACCTCAACCTTTAAGACCCAGAATTAAGATGCTCTAGTGGAGACTATTCAGGTAAGAGTTAGGAATTGGGGGACTAAATAGTGGACCCAGAATCTCTTGCAATCAGCCAGCCTGATTGCCACAAACTCAGTGTCCCCTGGAGCCTGCTTTGTGATTTGACCCCAATAAGTTCCAAATTTCACTATTTACTTCATGAAAAGGCGATTCACAAAAAACAACACACAGCATTTTAGGAAGCATAAATTTAAATGTCATAAACCAGAGGTTGGAATGATTGCTTTTTAAATCCTAGGATTCTGACATTAACATTTTAATAAGTTGTTAGTCACACATTTTCAAAATAAAATCTGAAATTATCCATAAAGGAACTCTCTTTGGAGGTGTGGGAAGGAGGTCTCCTTCAAGTCCATCTAAGTTGCCCCAAGTATGTACATGTAACCTTTTGAGATTCTGCATCATCGTGTATCCCCAGTTCGTGCATATAACAAGGGCTGAGTGAGGGAATTAATGGATGGGAGGGGAAAAGACATGGTATCTTTGGAAAGCAGAGAAGTTACTTATGCATGCAACCAAAGAGACCTAGGATGATTGATACTTCTTTTAACACCAAATACTGGAATGAAGAACTATTTGAGACAGGATCTATACTACTAATTAAATTGACAGCAGTGGTCAATTGTGCCTGAATCTGTCTGCTCTGTGATCAACAAATATCACCCCCTACCACACACACACACACACACAACACCCTGCCAAGTGAATAATTTTCTCGTTAATTCAATTAAGCTGTTCAGAAATTGGTGTTTTGTTAGATGCAGGGGTTAGTTCTCTAGAAAGCTTTTTGACTTGATTAGATATACTTTTTTCTGATGTAGGGTAGGGTTTTGTTGAAGGCAAGCAAAGAATTTTGATGACTACTTTCAGTTGGTTCTTGTCTCTTAATTTATGATTGCAGATTTGCTACATGTACGTAAATTTAGAACTTTTTCTTTCATGCTATTGCTGCTATTCATTAGGAGTCTATAATTCTCCACAGGTTAAAATGCAGTCTTCCAAAAATGATTTGTGTTTATGTTAAAGGAAACTTAAACATATCTAAAAGAATTTATTTAAATACTTGATAGAACTATTGAAAAACAAAAACCACTGAATGTAAATGTGTCCAGTCAGCTAAATCAGTGCAGAGTGAAACATTGATTCTATACAGATCCTCAGAACCAACACTTGCAAAGAAGGAAGAGAGTGAATGAATAAATACAAAGGCCTGACCTGAACCATGTCTCTTAGGCTCATCCATGTGAGGAACTGAGATTGCTTTTTAATTATTTATATATCATGAGCATCTTAAAGGGCAGGGGAGTATTTTCAGAAGCTTGTAATAAAAGCATAGGTATAATAATGCCCCAGCCATTATCACAAGATGGAAGGAAACCCCCACAGAAATCACCAAGAACAGAAGGGAGGTCAGGTTAAGTGTGTGGAGAAAAGCTATTCCATTTTCAGCTATTATTCTAGAACTCATCTTCGACAGAGCTCTGTGAGTGAAGGCAGGCTTCTTCAACCCCTCACTTCCCTTGTTTATAAAACATGGATAATAATTGTACATATATAATAGAATTGTTAAGAAGATAAAATGAGGGAAGGTGTTTAAAGGCCTAGAATAGTGAATGACACTTAATGAACTCCACCTTGGTCTTTGTTAAGTTAAAAAAAAAACAAAAACTTTTTTGTTCAATGATAATGTAATGCCCAGAATGAGTCTGGAGGGGGAAAAATACCCATAAAACTAGGGGTAAAATCTTTTAAACATGTACAGGATCTTGAAGAAAGGAAAAAAAGTAGTTCATTTGATCCCAACCTTGTGGATTGATTATTTTCTGTTTTTATTTCAGTGCGATAAGTTTTGTGAAAGTCCCCTCTGTTATTATGATGTCAATATTTGACCTTCTTTGACCTACGAAGAAGTGGAAGACTGAAGTGGTTCAGTGCAATATTAGTGGGTAAAGAACAGCAATGCTCATTGGAAACTAAAACAACTTCTAAGTTTGCCGAGAGAGCTTCTGGACATTTCAGACACAAAATGATGTGGAAGTTGTGAGAACTTCCCTGAGTGTTTGCCCTTCAGCCCTTGAACAATGGGAAACTATCACCCTAGACTGAGCCACAATGTTTCCTGGAGTTCCAAAGCAGAGATTTTTCTATCATTCTTTTCTTTGTAGACTCAAGAATGTCAAACCACCTAAACAGTATGGGACTGGACTCTATGAAGTGGTCACCGCAGATGCCTTCAAGTTCAGCAAATATTTACTGAGTGTCTCCTAAAAGCCAAACACTAAGAATATATCATCATCAGTATCATAAGCATTGTAATTAGCAGCAGCATTTGAATTGAGTAGGTACCATTTTGTGAAAACTATATGCCAGTCACCGGGCTAAGTGCTGTGCACACATTACCTCTTTGAAATGCCTGGGAAGTAGGATCCCTGCTTTTAAGGAGTTGGCAACTGAGAGAGGGAAATGACAAGTGCCCACATGCCATATGATGGGCTACCTCCCTGTAGGCCCCTCCAGGCACATCCCTCCCTCCATCATGCCTCTGAACTTATGCCCAGCTGCTTCTGGAGTTCACTTTGGCTACATTCAGTGCTTCTTTACAGAGGAAATCAGTTCCTATGGTAGAGTGGGAGCCAATGCCTTATTATGTGGGGGGCCACACTGAAACACAGAAGACTTCCCAAAGTGCCATAAAGAATATATTATAAATCCAGATATCTCTTTCCCAGGCCAACAGACATACACAGAAAAAGTTAGGATGGCAAAAAAGAAATAAACTCCCTGTACATTTTACCAGCAGCATCAGGGTGAATATAGTACTAATCATAATAGCTCTCACTTATGTCGACACTATACAGATATGCTTCTGGGCTTCATCTTCAGAGCAATGCTCTGATGTAAGTCCTGTAGTCACCTAGAGCAGTTGTTATGTCATGGCCACCTGGCTACAAGAGGTGTTTGAGCTCAAGTCTGTTTGATTCTAAGTCCCAAAATGTCCCTAGGATATGAGCCCCTGTAGCCCGGGCACTACTTTATCTTCTGTCTCTCTTCTGTTGCCAGGCTTCTCGTTTTCTTCACCTTTTCAACTCCCCACTTGTGACTTCAGCCCAGCCCTGGCATGCAGTGACAACTGTAGCAAGGACTTTGTTGGTCAGAGCTGCCCAAGAATGGAGGTATAGGATGAGGTTTGAGCTAGAAATGGGACGTGGAGGATATAACAAAACACTAGATGGTTTTGTGTCTTGGAAACCTTCCCCATTCTCTAAGGAGAAAGTGACAGAGCTCTGAGGGGCTCCCATCCATCAGTTGAACAGCAACATGCTATTAATATTTACCAGCTGTGTGACCAGGCCTCCCCTTTTACAGATGTGGACACCAAAGGAGGATGAATGTTAAGGGACTCCCCTAGGGTCACGTATAGCACAGCAGGGATTAACATCCACAGTCTTGGTATTTTTAGCCTATTGCTTAGCCTGTCAATTTACTGCACATGCTGTGGCAAATGGCTGGCTAGCTGTCTCTTTTGATTGAGTGTGACTATACTTCATATGCTTCTGGCTTACCATGCTGAGGTCACAGTGTGGAGAGCTTCAACTACGCGTTTACCTCCAGGGCTCACAGGGGGGCGCTCTCATGTGGTGGAGACAGACTCCAGAAGCTGATGTTAAGATCAGGGTCACACATCCCTTATAGACACAGTAGACCTTGTGGGTGTTCTGTACTTTGCTTACCTTTCAAAGTATCTAAGGAAACTGATTTCCTTGGGAGAGTGAAGCCAGCAGGTAAGGATTCCAGCTTAACACACTCATCTCATAAATAGGCCTGCTTCTGAAATTCTGTGCTGTACAAACGGGAACTGTGCCCACTTGCTTGAGGCCAGTGCTTTGACATTTCAAAACCCAACTCCTCTTCACTATGACTAAACCAAGATATATATATGTGAAAGTGAACCAAGTGCCATATCTTTGGAAAGCCCACACTTTTGAGAAAATGGCAAATAGGCCTTCTTTCTCCTTTAACTGAGAATGTGAGAGCCAGGGAACAGCAGAAATTCTGAGTTTTGTTTGCTTTCCCACAGGGTAAGTCGGGATGGCCATGGGTTTTAGTTCACATCTTGGCCTAAGTCAGTATTTCTTCTGCATACATGCAGAATTTTCTGAAACTTTCACATTGGGTAGGTACTTCCTAGTTGTCAGACTCCCTCATCTTTCAAAAATGGCTTCCATGTGACCAGTTCTAGCTGGAATATGGATAGAACCCAACAAGCACCGATTTGAGGGTGTAAAGGGGTCCAGTTACCCCTCATACATCCTGGCTCCATTTTATGACTCTCCTACTTCCTGTTTGCAAAGGAAGCTCATACTGGGAGCCTGAAAACCTCATGCAGCCATTGATCTCAGATCCTGACTGACTCTTAGTATTTGTATTAATGTCTGGATATATTTTTATGAAATTAGTCATTGACTAAGCTGTACTTAATAAAAAAAAAGCCCTTCTTATTGCCTCGTGTGAAGTAATAGAATCATTTTAATAAACTGATGAGATCCGTTGCTTTGAGAAGGCCAGGGATTATTGGTAGAGCAGATGCCTGATGTATTTTTGTCTCATGGGCCATAAAATTATCAGAGCACAAAAAAACTAATGCCCAATATTAACATGACCATGAATAAGCATTCAAAGATGATTATGATAAAAAAAAAAAACCCAGAATGCCTTGTAGTAAACTTTTGTAGTTATAAAAAGAGCAAATCTGAGAGACAACATTCATTCTAAGACAGGAGTTAGTAGTTCTGAGTGGTGTAAACATGTTATAATTTGTATTCTTAAAACATTATTAATAAATAAAATATCATAAACCTGGCAATAAACTTGAGAAGCCAACTTTCATGAGGCTTAGAGTCAGAATTCTCCAGTGAAAAAATTATTTTTCTATAATTATGTTTATAGAAAAATTATTTTTTTTATAATTTTTATTTTAAAATATAATACCAAATGTACTTATTATGCTGAATGTATGTGATAAAGGTTTAAATGAAACATTAGAGTTAAATTATTCAAAAGTGCTACATTACCCTACCTTTTTAAATGTTTCAATCTTAGTATTACTTTAAATTATTTGGTAAACACAACTTATAAAGGAATTATTTTTCTTTTTTTCTTTGACAGCTGCATATAATGTTCTAAGAGTCATCTAGGATCATAGTCTAAAATTTGCCATTTTCTGATCTACTTCCTTCTATTTATAGATAGGTGTTTTTGCCTATGTTCTAGAAGGTTATTTACCTTTACATATAAGGCAAAGTAAGATCAAGGAGAATACTAAGGAACTGGTTTTGAGACATCTGATTGCTTAAAATTATTCCTTATGCATTTCTCTCCCATTGAAATAAAACCAAACTCACACTCACACACATACACACACAAAAATCAGAAAAATTCCCATTTTGCAAATGAGAAAACTAAAGCCTTAAGTAGTTAACCATGCTCACATAGCAATCCACACATGCTTGAAAAAAATTCACAGTACCATTAAAAAAACATATTGGATTTGTCTCTAATAACAGGGACCTGTACTATTACTTTAATTAATTAGTAAATTCAACTAATGATTCCTGTAGTATTTCATGGCTTCATCTACTCATTCATTCAAGATCTAGTTATTGAACAACTTTTAGATGCTGAACCATGCTAGGTACTGGGAGTGTATCAATGAACAAAACAGACATGATCTTAGCTCTCATAGAATTGGAGAGACAGATATTGCTAAGTAACTAAATAATTACTGAATTACATCATTAGATGCATGATTCAAGGAAGAAGTCTAAAGTGTATGAATCTGAGAGAATAGGCAAGCCCCTTCTTAAGAGTTGACCTTTAAGCTAAAGGAGATGACCTTCAACAGGAGTGTGAACACACGTCTGGCTCTTGAATGTTCATGACAAGATGACAGCTTTGTCCTCCTACCCAACCCTAATACAGCTGTCACTCAGAAATGTCTTTTCTTACTTCAGGAAACAATGTGGATGATCTACCTTCAGATACTTGTTAAAAAAAAACTCAGATAAAATTCAACTGTTTCTGGGTCTTGCTTAAGACATTGGCTCTTTTCTTCTCTACCCTTCAACCTATCATTATTGATCCCCTTCATTTGTATATAACTTTTCACTACTCAAATCTTCTCTTAGCAGAATTTTTGCAGCCACTTCCCTAACTTCAGGCTTGGTAAATACATTGTCCCCATTGCTATCAGGATTCAGTCAAGAAGTTCCTGTGCTAGAGCCTATTCATCAGCCTGGGTCAGGCCCCCTCATTCACAGCATCTCCACATTTGTCTTTTATTGTCCTTAACGTGGAATACTGGCACCTTTGGCATTGCTCTGGCTGTATGCACTGAATCAGGCTGGCAAGACTTGGGAAATAGTTAAAATCCAATCAAATGACAGTATTCACATATCTCAAGAGTCAGAGAAAGACAAATTCGGTTGAGGCAGAGGAGGAAGTTAGTTACATCCTGGTGGACATTGTGGATTTCAGGAAGTAGACAGAAAATCAAGAGGTAACAGGATTTAAGTCTTGGGACAAGGACAAGAGACCAATTCCTTTTTCAAATCTAGTGTACCTGTTATACTGACAATAAAGAGATCTTGTTGTATCTCATCATGATTACTGGAAGAACTAGGTCCTAGGGGTATCTTTAAGTTCTTAAGAAAACTTTAATATACTTGCTTGAGTTGGGATGATAAAATTGTTTCATTAGTGGAAAAGTTTTAAAATTTTCTTGAACTCTTAGACTTGGGAAATAGAGCATTAAATATTTAAATATCATTACAAATCAAGCCAATAAACTAAGATTTTAGGTTGAATTTGGGAAGAATAGGTATACATCTGCTATATCGAATATTTAGAATATTTGGGAGAAATGGGCACATTTCAGTACGTAACAATATCATTCTAATTTCACAATTCAACTAAAATAATGTGAAATTGAGTTCATTAATCTGATTTGTGATTCTAAGTTGAAAGTTTAAAAAAATATTACTAAGGTTATAAGCAAGACTTTAAAGAGCTTAAAATTCATCACATAGAGAAGTTTCTTTTTTAATGTTTACATTAGTGCAATATACATAATAGTGTAGTTCATATTCATACATGCTCCATTTCAATACCCGGTACTTCCAATTTCGCTCTCTCCTCCCTTCCCCTGTTCCCCTCCCTTTATTCTATTGGTCTTCCTTCTGTTTATTTATTTATTTAAATTGGTGCATCATAGATATACATAAAAGTGACATTCATTATGTTATATTCACACATGCACATAGCATAATTTGGTCAATTTTCTGCTGCAGTTCCTCCCCTTTGCCCCATCCCTTCTCCCTTTTTAAATTAAATTTAAGAGAATAATAAAGGTAGTTGGGAAAGTTTGGTTTCCCAGTCAACTGAAGCATTTAAAAAAGAAATCAAGTATATTATTTTTATAAATGCAGTTTAAAATATTTAAGGCAATTCAATGAAGAAGCAAAAGGTTCTTTAAAAATTTGTGAGCTATATAAATAGAATAACAAGATTCGTAAGTTGAACCTAAAAGCTTAAGGAAAAATTAGGTTTTTGATTTTGTGAATTTTTAATTTTGATAAATCAAGTATTCATTTATTAAGGCCTCAAATTCCCTGCAAGAACCAGAAAAATTCATACTAAGAATTGCGATTATCAGTGATTTATCAATCTTTTCCTTTATGCTGTGAGTACCTTGGGGGGTGTGGTCAAAGGTCAAGTCTCACCAAAATGATAATTTTGATTAACATGGTTTTTCCATCAACTGTTAACCTCCTTCATTAACTATTCGTTTGTTTGTCTGTTTCTCAGAGAAAGTTTAATGAAAATATACTTTGTAAGGACAAAAAATATAAAAGGTATGAATCTACATTGTGCACAACCACAGAAACGAAAAGGTGCACCCCATTTGTGTACAATGAATCAAAATGCAGTCTGGAAGAATAAAATATAATAATAATAAATGAAATAAAAACAAAACAATTTTTAAGTAGAAATACAGTTGAATTTCATTTAGTTTCAATTGCCCTCAGTCTTTAAAAATTTGTAAGTGTTGCCTTAACTATTAAGTCAATAAAAAGAGATTTATCAAATACATGTAAAGCTTAAGAAATCAACATTCAATAACATGTGTGCCCACCTCCAAATGTAAGGAAAAGATCATGACCACGACTTCTCATGCTTTCTGTGAGCCCCTCATTATTTTCACATGCCTCCTATCTCATGGCACATGTTGCTATTCTAAAATTAGTGCTTTATTAGTGCTTATTAATCACAAGATTTTTAAAATAGATAAGCCATATATATTTATGTCCCTAGACATTTTAGATTTCCATGTGTTTTTCTTATAACAAACAAAACAGAGCCTGCTTATTGTTTTTTAATGACTTCTTTTTATGCTCAACTTTATGACCCCAAGTTCATCCAGGTCATCTGTAATGTAAACCCCACCCATTTTCATTTCTGTTTAGCATTCCATTTATAAACATGCCACAATGTATTCGTCCATTCTACAGCTGATGGGAAAACGTGTTGCTTCCGCCTTGCTCTGTTGAACAGTGTGATACTGAACTTCCGTGGGAATGTACAACATCATTGCAAGAATATAGGGCAGTAAACTGGGAACCTGGCACAGGGGCAAGCAAGTGTTTTCTATGTGGTCTGGAGCACTAATGTTTAGGGGAACCAATTTCCCAACGCTTTGCTTCTATATAAACTCTTTTTAAAATTGATCTCTGTGAACTTTCCCAAGATGCGGGTACTGATTTTCTATTTATGTAACAATCTTCCTCCCCAATTTTATAAAACACTCAACCTTCCTCTTGATGAATGTTACTATAATGCTTCATTTAGGAATGGAAAACATTCTAGAGTACTGAACAAAGAACAGATTGAATTATCATTCTAGGATGGTATTGAGAAAATTAATTATTTGAATGTCTGCTGTTATGGCTTAATTGTGTCTAATCAAAATTCTTTTCTTTGGGAGTACAACTTTTCATTTCTCTGGTTGTACATGATGTAGAGTCACACCATTCATGCAATCATACATGTACATAAGGTAATGATGTCTGTCTCATTCCACCATATTTCCCCCTTTCCCCCCTCCCCTCCCCTCATTTCCCTCTGCACAATCCGAAGTTCCTCCATTCTTGCCTTACCTCCCCAACCCCCTGTTATGTATCAGCACCCACTTATCAGAGAAAACATTTGACTTTTGGTGTTTGGGATTGACTTATCTTGCTTAGCATGATATTTTCCAACTCCATCCAATTACCTGAAAATGTCATAATTTATTCTTCTTTATGGTCGAGTAATATTCCATTGTGTATATATTACAGTTTCTTTATCCATTCATCTATTGAAGGGCATCTAGGTTTGTTCCACAATCTAGCTATTGTGAACTGAGCTGCTATAAACATTGATGTGGCTGCATCACTGTACTATGCCGATTTTAAGTCCTTTGGGTATAGGCCTAGGAATGGGATAGCTGGGTCAAATGGTGGTTCCAGAAATTCCCAGTTTTTTAAGGAATCTCCATACTGCTTTCCAGAGTAGCTACACCAATTTGCAATCCCACCAGCAATGTATGAGTGTACCTTTTCCCCCACATCCTTGCCAATACCTATTGTTGCTTGTATTCTTGATAATAGCCATTCTAATTGGAGTAAGATGAAATCTTAGGGTAGTTTTGATTTGCATTTCTCTTGTTACTAGAAATGTTGAACATTTTTTCATTTAGTTGTTGATTGATTGTATGTATTTTTGTTTGAAGTGTCTACTCAGTTCCTTAGCACATTATTGATTGGGTTATTTGTATTTTGGTGTTAAGCTTTTTGAGTTCTTTATAAATTCTGGAGATTAGTACTCTATCCGAAGTGTTTGTGGTAAAGATTTTCTCCCACTCTGTAGGCTTCTTCATGTTATTGATTGTTCTCTTTGCTGAGAAGAAGCTTTTTAGTTTGAATTCATCCCATTTATTGATTCTTGATTTTATTTCTTATACTTTGGAAGTCTTGTTAAGGAAGTCTGGTCCTAAGCTGACATGATGAAGATTTGGGCCTACTTTCTCTTTTATTTGGTGCAGGGTCTCTGGTCTAATTCCTAGGTCTTTGATCGATTTTGAGTTGAGTTTTGTACAGGGTGAGAGATAAGGGTTTAATTTCATTTTGCTACATATGGATTTCCAGCTTTCCCAGCACCATTTGTTGAAGAGGCTATATTTAATCCATTGTGTTTTTGGCACCTTTTTCTAGTATGAGATAACTGTATTTATGTGGGTTTATCTCTGTGTCTTCTATTCTGTACCATTGGTCTACCTGCCTATTTTGGTGCCAATACCATGCCCTTTTTTATTACTATTGCTTTGTAGTATATTTGAATTTCTGGTATTGTGATACCTCCTGCTTCACTCTTCCTGCTAAGGATTGCTTTGTCTATTCTGGGTCTTTTGTTCTTCCAGATGAATTTCATGATTGCTTTCTCTATTTCTGTGAGGTACGTCATTGGGATTTTAATTGGAATTGCATTGAATCTGTATAGCACTTTTGGTAGTATGGCCATTTTGACAATAGTAATTCTGCCTATCCAAGAACATGGGAGATCTTTCCATCTTCTAAGGTTTTTTTAGTTTATTTTTTTAGAGTTCTATAGCTTTCATTGTAGAGGTCTTTCACCTCTTTTGTTAGATTGATTTTTTATATTTTGAGGCTATTGTAAGTGGGGTAGTTTTCCCAATTTCTCTTTCAGAGGATTCATCACTTATGAATAGAAATGCATTAGATTTATGTGTGTTGATTTTATATCCTGCTATTTTTCTGAATTCATTTGTTAGTTCTAGAAATTTTCTGGTGGAATATTTGATTCCTCTAATAGAATCATGTCATCAGCAAATAGTGATAGTTTGAGTTCTTTCCCTATTCTTATCCATTTAATTTCTTTATTTTGCCTAATTCCTCTGACTAGAGTTTCAAGGAGTATGTTGAATATAAGTGGTGTAAGAGGACATCCCTGTCTTGTTCCAGTTTTTAGAGGAATGCTTTCAGTTTTTCTCCATTTAGAATGATGTTGGCATGGGCTTAGCATAGATAACCTTTACAATGTTGAGGTATGTTCCTACTATCCCTATTTTTTTCCAGTGTTTTGAACATGAAGAGGTGCTATATTTTATCAAATGCTCTTTCTGCATCTATTGAAATGATCGTATGATTCTTAACTTTAAGTCTACTGATGGAATGAATTATATTTATTGATTTCTGGATGTTGAACCAACCCTGCATCCCTTGGATGAAACTCACTTGATCACAGTGCACTATCTTTAATATGTTTTTGTATGCGATTTGCCACAATTTTGTTAAGAATTTTTGCATTTTTTTCATCAGGGATATTGGTCTGAAGTTTTCTTTCCTTGATATGTCTTGTCTGGTTTTGGTATCAGGGTGATACTAGCTTCATAGAATGAGTGTGGAAGGGTTCCCTCCTTTTCTATTTCATGGAATACTTTGAGGAGTATTAGTTCTTCTTTGAAGGTCTTATAGAACTTGGCTAAGAATCTGTCTGGTCCTGGGCTTTTCTTGGTTGGTAGGCTTTTGATGGCATCTTCTATTTCATTGCTCGAAATTGATCTGTTTGAATTGTGTATGCCTTCCGGATTCAGTTTGGGTAGATCATATGTCTCTAGAAATTTGTCGATGTCTTCAAGATTTTCTATTTTGTTGACCTTCTATCTTATTCTGAGTTTATATAAAGCAGGACTGAATATTAAGTCAATGTCATTTTTCTTATTGTATTCAAATAAGCTGTAAGACACAAGTGGTTTAGAAGTTAGCTTGTTTTTTAAAAAATTGTCTCAGAGTTTGTGGGAAATATTTTCAACTCAATATACTGTCAGTACAATTCTTGGTCCTTGAGACAATCCGGTAGGAACAGTACAAGTCCTAAAGTCTTTAAGACGTAAAGACCATTTTTATCTACTTTGTAATTTCAGGCTAGTAGGCTAGATTGAGAGAAAAAAAATACCAGAAAACAAAAACAACAACAAACCAGTTCATTTTCCAGCCCTCTTCAATGATATGCCCCCAGAGCTGTATGATTTACACAAATCATATAAGATTTTACACTATTATTACATTTTGTGTTGCAAGTCAAAAGGCAGAAACTTTAATTGAGGTAAAATTTATTTAAAGACCAGAGCCAGGGGCAGGGTATGTATCTCAGTAGTAGGGCGCTTGCCTAGCATAAGTGAGGTTCTGCTTTCTATCCTCATCACTACTAATAATAATAAGAAGAAGAAGACAGACCAGAGTCAATCCTCACCAGGCCACTGGAGATCAGTAAGGAGGTGGTGATATCACTGTGCTCTTTAAGAAACATTGGGGTTTCTACCAACCCAGCGATCACAGGGAACAAATTCTGAGTTGTTTTCACAACAGAAGTGACTCCTTTCCATGGGTTCCACCCTGCTTTCCTGTCCATTCTCCCCCACAGTTGATCCAAGGTCTCACATTTATGAGGTTTCTGGTTAGTCAAGCCTTCTGGAGTCACAGAACAAGTGTATGCAGCTAACCAGCCACGTGCACATCCGACTCATGACTTTGGCCCAGGTGAATGCTAAACAACAGCCAGTGTGGGACATAATATGCAATTTACTGTAGACGGCAGGGAGTGGCATAAGCAATCTCTTAGAACTGAAGGGCACAGGGCCCAGCCAGGGCTTTGTGGGCAGGATGTGTGCAGGGGGCCCCGGGCAGCTGCTCTGTGCCAGCACAAGTGGGACAGCTGCATTGAATGGGCCAAAGAGCCACCTCAAGGCACACTGTGCCCAACTTCAAACACAGGGCCTTGCTGCGGACAGCTGAGAAACAGCAGCAGCAGCGGCAGCGGCAGTGGCAACAATCAGATAGCCTGAGCAGAGCCTTTGCCGGGAGGGGTGAGATGACTCCCCATTGTGCAGAGCCGGCCAGCAGGCAGAGTTGCACAAAGCGCGTCACAGCAGCTGCAGCCGCCAGCCGAAAGGTATTTTTACATGTGAATCGTTTGGACTGGGGGCTTCTGGTCACAAAAGCATTTTCTTAGCTCAGTCAGAGTATGGGACAGTTCTAAATTCCCATTGATCGATCGTATCTGTAACGAATTTTGCTGTGTGCTTCTTCTGCCTGACTCCCTTACAATGCTTTCCAAATCTGCACCATCATGTTTTACTGTTACTGACCACTGAAAGGACTCCAGTCATGCAATTGTCAACCTAAGTAAAGAGTCTGGTAACATCTCCCAGAGCGCTACTGTTGGGTAACTCTGCTTAACTTCATTCATTCATTGCATCTTTCCCCAAAGCCAGTCTCCAGGAAGGTCATGCCAGGTAGATCCATGCTTACTGCTTCTTCTACTTTATGGTGAATGGTGAATTTTGTAAGAATAAGACACATACCTGATCCATCACTGAGAACTTAGAACTTTATTATTTAGAAGCCAGTACCCACCCTGCATCTTGATCATTGCCATGTTATGTATATTAACCCTCAATACCATATTCCCCACCCTGAACTGATTGATTTTGATTTTTTTTTCTTTGTGCTGCCTTTATTTTAACCTCACTCCTCCTACCCTCCTCTCCCTCACTCCCAGACATCTTAAGGTATGTATACTATGTATATTATGCCATGGAACATTCTGAATGTTTCTGAAACTTTTTTTTGGCTGGTGCCCAGGTCACTCTCAGGAGAACCAGATGTCATTTTGTGAACAGGAGTTTGATGATCTATTGTTAGAATTCAGAGACTCAAAACACACTTTTCAATGGCATGAAGTGCATTCATAATGTTGTATAGTCATACTTTCTGTATATCCAGAACTTTCTCATTATTATAAATAGAAACTGTGTTTTGTGTTCTGTGTTTTGTTTTTTGTTGTTGTGGTGTTGGGGATGGAACCCAGGGCCTCCCTCATGCTAGGTGAGCACTCTTCCATTGAGTTACATCCCCAACCCTAAACAGAAATTCTGTAACCATTGAACAATAACCCCCAGCTCACAGCCCTTGATAATCTCTGTTCTTTCTCTTTGAATTTGCCTGTTCTAGATGTCTCATATAAGTAGAGTTATAATATTTGTCCTTCTGTGCCTGGCTTATTTCTTTTAGCATAATGTTTTCAGAATGCATCCATGTTGTAGCATATGCCAGAATTTCCTTCCTTTTTATGGTAATATACTATAAATTGTTAACTCATTCAACCGTTGATAGACAGGACAGCATCTTTTGGATATTGTAAATAATGCTGCCATATCTAGTTGCTTTTTGAGAATAAACAGTTCGGATGTAACTGACAACTGAGAGTATCTGTTTAGGACACTGAGGGTTTCCTGAGAAATTTTTAACTTAAAGTATTCAGAAACCTGAAGTGTATGCAAGTACCTATTGACTCAACTTTGTATTGCCTTAAATATCAAAGTCTAGTAAAAAAAAATAGAGAATACCAGAAAATTTATATTAAGAATTACCGTAATCTCACCATCTCGTGCCTTCTAGATGGACCCAACATGGTAACAAGTAATATTCAGACATTAGACAGAGACCCTGAGTGTTTTACATATCAGCAGATAGGAGGAACCATTGTTTTGGTGCAAATATCTAATTTTTGCATGAATTATAATTTGTCATGCTGTACCCTCAATTTTGCATTCTGTGATAGTGCATTAGAGATGAAGTGATTTTCACTTTTTAAATTATAGGAGTCAAGAATAATCATATTTACCAATAGAAATGACCCCTTTTTCAGTTAGATTCATCAGATTGTCTTCAAGTCCCACCACGTCTCCAATTTGTTTGAGTTACTTTTCTCAGTTCAGATATTTTCTTCTCTAAAGCCACATCAGTTTCCATGGGCAAGGAGTTTACAGGTAATGTTGTCACCTACCTACCTTCTTTGTTTCTCCTCTCCCTCTCCTTCCACCTCTCCTGGTCTCCCTCCCTTCTCCTCCTGTTCTGCACTCCTAGCAAATGGGAATCCCTTCCAAATGCTCTCACTTACCTATAACTCCCCTTGACCAAGAGATGTAGATATATCTGAGGTGCGTTCAAAGTCAGAATTGTCTTCTGGGGCACTATTTCCTGGGCTCCAGTCAAGGACAAATTTCCCTTAGAAAGAAAATGGAGAATTTTCTTAGCAATTTTCCTATAATTTCTCAGGTCTTTGAATATAAGACTCTATATGCAGCAAAAAGTGTGCTGTGCATAATGTACATGGTTGGTGAGTGTGGTGAAATAGGGTGGTGGGCTCTCAGGTGTAGACTTTACCTATTAGTCTAGGAAGCTGAGGAAGAATATGCTACACATTTATCTTCCTGTTGGTACCAATGGCCTGGCATGGTGCCATGAATCCCTGCATTAGCAGAAAGCCAGGTGGGCAGGGCTTGGAGAGGAACAAGGCCAGAGATGCCCAGAATACACACCTTATTCCAAATCTGCATTTAATTGAATGTCACAATTCCAGTCAAAATTCAGGGTAAGAAGGCATGTATTTCTTACCCTTTATCCAACCATGAGGCTGCCACATCCATGTTCCTGGCCCTACCCTGTTTCATACAGTCATATCCTAATAGATCACATCACTGAATGCTGGGGTGTTCCAGAAACTATTTTGCATCACACCACAATAATTCCATGGGGAAGTTATATTCTTTTCATACCCGGTTTCACTGATGCGGCAACAGAAGTTTTGACAAGATTGACATATCTGTGGTTACCCACCTCGTGAAGGGCAAAGGTGAAATCCAAGCTAGGTCTGTCTGACTCTAAGCTAGGCCTGTCTGACTCTTCCAGCTGAGGTGCTTTACTCTGGTTGGGTCATGGTCTAAATGTTACAATTTAAATACCACAGTGTCCTAGATACTGTGGGGTGTTCATCAGATGCAAGCTTGTGCCTTTCCCTGCTGCCTGCCCCCCGCATGTGGGTGTCCCCCAAGTCCTCATGAAATGGTCAACCTTCTAGGTAGACTCTTGTTAGTTATCTTACACCAATACATGACTGGCCTCAGTTCCTGTCAGGTGGGGTCTGTCTTTGTGAGTTTTCTTGGTCCTGAGGACTTCCTGTGGGTGTGTCAGCCTTGACATAATCCCTGCTATGTTGCTGTGTGAGGGGTCCCTGCAGAATGGCAAAGTCCTCTCTGTGGCTGCCCTCCCTCCCTCCATATCTAGCACATTACATTTCTTGAACAAATGAATCCCTCATTCTAGAAGCCACCTAAGAGGCAGCAGGCAAAACCGAAACCAAACAAAACACAAAACCCACTGCCCCCCTTAAAAAAAAAGATATCTGGCAGAACTCACTTGGGATGAGAGAAACCATATTTCTGTTTTTCCTATTTATTTATTTTAATTGTACACATTTATACAGAAGAGTGTCATAATTTAACAGATGTATAGAAAGTATAACAATCAAGTTAAGATAATTAACATTTATTGCTCTCTTCAAACTTTGTTTCTGTGGTGCTAGGGATTTCACAGAGGGCCCTACACATGCTAAGTACATCTTCTACCCCTGGCCTCAAACTTTTTAAAACATGTTTAATTAATCCATAATGTGCTTATGTACAGTAGAGTGTGAGCTTTCAATACCTATATACAATAGGTACTGATCAAAACAAGGTAATTAACATTTTCATCTCTTTAACATGACTGTTCAAGGTCTTTGAGCTCCTCCTCTAGTGGATTCATAAAATATATAGTAGGTTTTTGTGACCTAGAGTCACCCTACTGTGCTATACAACCCTAGAACTTATTGCTTCTATCTGACAGTGTTTGGGTACCATTATCCGACTGCTTAGAGTAGAAGCAAATATGTAAACTTGACCCCAAAGTTCTTTTCCTTGGCCTGCCACTGTGCTGACCCCTGAGAGAGACCAAAACGACCTGCTTCCCTCTCAGCACTCAGTTTCCCTGCTGCCCATCTACTTGGGCTGTAGAGTTGAAGCCAGTAGAAGGAACTAACACCCGTGAAAACCTCACCAAGCTCTTCAAACACTGAGTATTCTTAATTATGGAGTAATGAAAAGATGAGCACAAACCGATTTTGATGCTCATGTCCTGGACCATAGATCGTAGAAGCAGGTTGTGTGTGCATGTGCCCTTGCGTACACGTGTGTGTGCGTCCCTAAAGCAAGGACAATGAAGTTATTATTGTCTGATATGTGCATTCCACATATGAGAGCAAGTGATTTTTGTCTTTCCTTATAGTTGAGAAAGAAACTCCCTCTGGGGTTAAGTGCGGGTCTTTGACCTACAGCTTTATGGGTGGGCTGAGTGGGGATTGTGACCCAAGGTTTGGCAGAAGAAAAGGGAATAAATAAAAAAGAAGGTAGAGGCTTGTGCTGAACTTAAGCTCAAGACCCTTCAAAAAGAGGCCTCTGAAGCATATTTCTTCCTCGGTTAATTAAGCATGGACAGGGAATTTATGGGGCAATGTGTGGAAACCAAGCAGCCATTTTCCATTTTTCCTTACCTATGGCCATGGCACAAGAATGTGGTGGGAGCAGGGATGTCCATAAATAGTCTGGCTCCCGTTTAACAGAGACAATTCCTTTCACAATCACAGCTTTAGCATGTGCTAAAAATGACAATGCCATCCAGTGTCAATAGTTCCAGGGAGACCCTTCATTCCTAGTTACAGCAATAAAACCGCTGGTGGGTGGTCTCTGCTACTGGTTGTCTTCATTATCATTTCATTGTGCTTATGTGAGGCCCAGTGCACTTTGGAACTCTCAGGCATTTTAAAAGCTTTTCATGCATTGGAGTGGCTTGACATTCATATTTATATATCTGCTTGCATGGCAGCAGAATCTCTATTCTTGGGATCCTCATCCTTTGTGTATTCAAGGTCACACCCCATCTAAGTGGGAATTGTAATATGCCCTGAGAACATCAAGCCATCATAACTCAGCTCTGCAATCCAGATTCCTCTTGGGTGCTTAAAACTGTGACTCAAAGCTTTGGTTCAAAGTCAAAGTGAAACCTGAAGAAAACTAGTTGAATTAAGACAATCAGAATTTACCTCAGAAACTTCAAAATGTTTCCTCTGGAAACTTAGAAAGTTTTGTTGCCTTTGAAACATACCCCTTCAATGTTGCATTTAAAAGCAAAGGAGGGCATGCCTGACTCAGAAATCTGGGCATCACACCCCACTCCTTTTCCCTCCCTCTCTATGTGGAATGGATCATTGATTCTGCTCAGTCCCATTTAATCCCATACCTTTATTCCCATCCTTGCTTCTCTCCATTCTGTCCTCTATAAGGCCAGAATAAATTTTCTATCATGTAAGCCTGATCATGCCAGACTCCCTGCAGCCTTCAGAGTACATGGCAGCATCCTTAGCATAGCCTAGAAGAGTCTCCATTGCTTGGTGCCTGCCTTCCTCAACTTCCCCCAGGTGTCCACACACACGACTCCTTTGGAGCTCTCTGAGGCTGAATTAGGTGTTCTTCCTTGCCCCGCTGACATATGCTGCACACCTCCCTGCCATAGAGCCTACAGGATCATCATCGTTGTTCTATCTGTTCCCATTGACCCTGGGATCCTCGAGAAAAGGGGCTCCTTTCTTTCTCTGGGTCCCTAGATATTCCAAAAGGCTGAGAGTGGGCAAGTCGTTGTTGAACAAATACCAAATAAATACTGCTAAGGCACACTTTAGATAATCTTTCAAGGTGATAGTGTGTATCAAGAGTCTGAACCCAGCCCTTGGAATTCTTTGAGGATCAGCTGAAGTTACAACCAGATGGAACCGCTAGACAGCTGTGAGGTGAGGCAGGGGGCACAGTGCTGCTTCTGATCACCGATGGTTTGTCAGACCACTGTTTGCCAGGGCACGGTTGGTCGGTTTGCTTGCTTTTAGAGTTAGTTTGCCATTTCTCTCACAAGGAGATGAGCAGAGGCATAAGAATTTTTCCTTCCTCCAAGGTCACTGACGGTTCCCTTGAGAATTTTGTACCAAATAGCAGAATGAGACACAAGGAGGCCCTCCACTGGCAGGGAGGCAATAGTATTTTCGGGGTTTACCCCCCATTATTCAGGGAGGTCTTTTAATTAGTTTTACTTTGTGAAAAAAAAAAAAAAATGAAAAGGTGTTCTTTCCCAGTTGTCTGACAATGAGCTTGAGATTCAGTTTGGTGAAAGATTCTGGCAAGAGGGAACGAATGGAGCTTGCCTCAAGCTCAGGAAGGTGATTTCCCTGGGTCTTCTTCACACTTCCAGGTAAAGTCATACTGGTTCCTGGCAGCCTTTCCCCGATCTTTTGGTGGCCTTTGTTTAAGCATTACATGGATGTTTGCAAGATTATTCAAGTGATTTCCCACAATTTATTTCAAGCATTTACTGTAGGTGGCTTCAAGAATTTTAAGCAGCCTGTAAACTACAGACCACCTGCCCCAATGCAACATATCCAGCGTTGGTTTTATATTCTAACAAAATGGGATAAGGCACAGTTCTTGAACGACTGCCAACTCTGGGCTCTGGGCTCTGGGTACATCGGAAATGCCTCACGGAGGCCCTTCGAGTACTGTCCAGATTCTCTGACCCTCAGAATGTGGCCCTCAGACCTGTTCCTCTCCCACAGATGGGCTCCCTGAAGACCCTTCCTGAGACACTTTTTGTAGGATTTAACAGTGGAGCATGAAAAACATCTGAGAATTTTTTAAAAGCCAAGAATATAGATTGCTATATCTCTTCTAAAATCCAATTGTCCTCCTTCTCCAGTGTTGTAAGCAAGCTCTGACTCACTTCCCCTCCTAGATAGGATTTCCTCCCCTGTATACTCCCAGTGCATGGGATTCTTTGAATGCCTTTGCCATTACTGCCCTTTTTCAGTTTGAGTCTCTGAATATTCTTAGGCCTTGCTGAAGGTAGGACACCATCTTTATAGCTTCTGGCATCACCTAGAATGTCCTCACCCCTGGAGTGGTCCTTGGGGATCAGTCTCTGGCACTTTACGTGAAGTGCCCCAGGGCACAGGCATGGTTGTCTTGTGCCTCCGGGAGCCTCATGCTAGAACACATGCTCCTCAGTCCTCACTCAGCAAGAACCAAGGAGGGCAATCCATGACATCTAGTGTCCCTCCAAACAAAAGCTACACTTGGGAAAGTAAGCCACGTTTATACCCATCTTTATCACGTACTTTAAGTGTTCTCATGTGATTGGTGCTCAGTGAAACTTTAGACCCCACTACAGCCTCTCAAACAGCTAGTCACTACTCTACAGACACCTGTTCTGGGCAAATCATCAAAATGAAACACAAAAGATATCAATTATGCATATATAGATGTGTCTCTTAATATTTTACCCTGAGAAGTGCTGTGGTGTTCTTTCGTATTTTCATGAGTGTGAGTATTGCTGATGATAATGATTACATTAAAGAGGGACATTCATTTTATCAAACCATTTTCTTAAGTATTTTTCTGTGGTTGATGAAAAGCAACATCATCCTAGCTTCAGTCCATGAGGTAGTATAAACTTACATTCTAACAGAGGGAGTCAAAGAACAAACATAAAAAACAGATGTGATGGATTCTGGTTCTTCTAAGTTCCCTAGAAGAGGAAATAGGACAGAGAGGCTGAGGGGTGGGTTGGGAGGCAGACTGGTACTCTGGAATGAGAGAGAGAGGAGAATGTCTCTGAGGAGGTGCTGTGTGAGCTGAGGCCTGAAGGAGAGAGAGAGAGAGAGGAGCCACACACAGATCCAAGGGAGGAGCACTCTGCCAGTCTGTGCAGCAGATGCAATGGTCTTAAGATGAGCATGTGGTTGAAAGGACAGTAAGAATGGAGTATGGACAGCAATAGGGAGATGGTCCTGGGGGAGGTGAGAAGGGGAAGCAGGATCCAGATGATGGTGGCCATTTTGAATTTTAGGCATAATTAAAAGACAATAGAGAGCTTTAGGCTGGGGAGTGACATAATCTGATTTATGCTTTAGTAAAATTTCTCCATCTGCTCCATGCAAGATCGACAATAGGAGGCATGGGGGAGGGGGGAAATAAATAGGAGCAACAGTTTATATGGGGATGATGGAGTTGGGGTCTTGAGATGGTAGGGTGTTTAGGTTGGAGATATATTTTGAGTCACCATATGGGAGATGATGGAGTTGGGGTCTTGAGATGGTGGGATGTTCAGGTTGGGGATATATTTTGAGTCGTCAACGGGACATACTTGTGGATTGGTTGTAGCATTCAAGGGAAGGACAAGAATCAATAATGACGCCAAGGTTCTTAGTCTGAGTAATTGGGTAGATGGTGATGACATACACTGAAAGGGGGAAAGAAAGTTCAGTTGTGTTAGGAAAGAAAAAAAATCAAATGTTCAGTATTGACACTGTTGATTGTGAGAAGCCTGTTAGTCATTTCAATGAGGATGGTGAGTAGGCAGTTAAGTATTTGAATCTAGAGCTCAAAGGAATGTCAGGGCTGGATAAATGAATGTGATGTTCAATAACATAAAAATGTTTTAAATTTATGAACTGAATGAGATCATCTTGGGAGAATGTAGAGTTGTAGGTAATCCTGACGTTTAGAGAGGAGTAAAGAAGAAGAACATCAGAGAAGTGTAACTCAGAGTCAGGGAGGCAGGAGCATGACCAAGCTAGTGCTGCATCCTAGAAGTTCAGGGATGAAGAATTTCCAGAAGAAGGGGGTAGTGACCCCACCCAGTGCTGCTGAGTATTCTCATAGGAGGAGGGTGGAGGATTGGCATTTGGCTTTGGTATTGGAAACCAGAATCAAAGCCATTTTGGTGCAATGAAGAGAAGGCTTGATTGAACCTGTTTGAGGAGAAGCTAAGGTGTGGGAAATGGAAAATGAGTAATAACCATCAACTCAGAGATTTCCTATGAAGGGAGGCACAAAAAGGAGCAGGATTTGAACTGGGAAGATAAATCAAGAGAGTTTGACATGAGCGTTATTGATGCATGCTTATTGGCTGATGGAAATGAATATAGAGAAAAATCAGGGGAGGGAGAGAGAGAAGAGGAGATAATTGTAGGAGTAAAGTTATTGAGAAGAGCACAGGGGATGAGAATTCTGATCATAAGTGGAACAGCTGACCTAGGAAAGCAGTAGGTATTGCTTCTATTTAAAAGGAGGCAAAGGAATTTCAGTGCAGCAACTTTCAGGTCTCAAGTCCCAGCAAGGAATAAATGGATAGGTAGTTTTGAACCAATATTTGGCATTTTAGAAAGCATGTATGATGGAAAAACAAAGGCAAGTCTTTAGTGCTGGACTGGGAATCTAAGCTAAGAAAGGAAGTGAGAATGTGGGGGGGGGGGCGGAATGGGATGGCAAGAGTGGTGACAAAAATGAATTGTGAAGAAGTGGGGTGCCAGCGGGTGGTGGGTCATGCTTGTATCACAGTACTATTGGAAGGAGATACTACAAAATTAACAGCAAAGGTGGTCAGAGTGAGATGGTTGGTTGAGAACCAGTCAGTTGTACCCTTGTGAATGAACATCTTGGGTTTGGCTATGGGAGGGTGTAACTGATCTCCACAAGAAAAGATCTTTTGTGTGAACAAGATCAAGGGAACTAAGGCCAGGATGTGAGCTGGATCACAGATGTGGAGGATGAAATGCCCATGAGCAATGACCATGGGAGGGGCACCAGGGAGCAAACGTTCCAAAGTCATCCCTGAGTGATGGAGAAAAACTAGGGTCAGTAAGTTCAAGAAAAGAGAAAAAGCCATGTATAGTGAAGCAGTTTGATCATATTTATTTCAAAGGAGGGTTTTTTGAAGAAAGAAGGAGGAATTGGCACAGGGAACCGGGACACCCATCACACCCTCTAGGTTCTGTGGTATGTCGGGTGTAGAATAAAAAGAGCTCCATTTGAGAGAGAGTTATAGAGAAAGCAGGGTCCTCAGAAGACACCGAGGAGCACATGAGAACAGGAAGTAGATGGGACTTTCAGATGGAGCCAAAGAAGAGGTTAAACAGTTACTTAAAACTGTTACAGAGAGATACCTGGGACAGACTCTGACCTTTTGCTCCAGTCTCATCGGGGTTGTTTGTTGGAGGATGCAAACCATCACCACATTCCACCATTCCACAGACTCCATCTTATCTGTGTTAGGTGAGTCCTGGGATTAGAGATTAGCAACATTCATCCCCTTGACACACCAGAGATAGAATATCAGGCTCTGAAAGATCTATCGTTGTGAACTGTACCACGAGACTGTCTACAAAATGGTATAATGTGGACTTCTCATGTCTAAATGAGGAACCTTGAGGTCATTGGGCCTGAATCCTAATGTCTGTGTTAATAAGGATGTGAAACTAGCTATGTTCCAATAATAAGTTGTGATGACGATTCCATAACATCTTAAACTGACATCACCTTTTCTACTGACAGAAACCAAAGTGGCAGAATTTTGAGGAAGTATACACAGAAGTTTTAGTCTAAAAAGGAAAATATTTTCCTCTATGTTATTAGTAAGAAAAAAAAAAGGGTTCAAATGGAAGTTATTTTAATACCATGATTGATTACATATATACAATTGGTTCTGTTTTCCTAATTAAACTGATGAATGCATTCAGTAAATGTCCTGTTGATTCAGTCAAATATTTGATTTGAGAGCGAGAAAAAGTTCTCCTTATTTGACTGAAAGGATTTGGTCCCTCGAGTCCAAAAGCACACGCCGTCTCAGTGGAGGCATTTGCTTGCTCAATAGGGATTGAACTCTTTAGTTTACATTTATTAAATTAGACCTGTTTAGATGAATTTGATTATACTTAATATCAGTTTACTAGAAAAAACTTCTGCTATTGTAGAAAGTGATACCAGAACAGGGAACCAATATAAAATCAGTGGACATTTGATGTTCATAATGATTTTAAAATAGAAAACCTGGCAATATTAACTATGTAGGGATGATCTGAAAGCTGGGATTTGGGGCATAAGGCTGCCCTACGTATGAAAATCTATGAACTCATCCGACAGCGCCAACAAATGCCTTGCCTCTTCCCCTAGTCGTCAATCATTAGCTAGTGATTGCATCTTGCAGTCCTTTTGTTTTTAAAACACATGAGTAACAATAAACCAGAGTAACTATCCATATTTACTGACCCTTTCCTACTTCTGGGTGTATTGAAACTTAATTTTCTCAATATCTCCAGGAGTTTTCAGCTCCTGTAAGTGACTTTGGGGACCAAAAGATCACCCGATAAATTCAGGGGAAAAAATTCTTTTTTCTATGCCCCATGAACCTACTTCAAACATAAGGGTTTCAGGAGCCACTGGATTTCAGAGGTGAAGGAGAAGCCTGTGTGAGCTCTTCTAAGAAAACTCAGCTTTTCTGGATTAGAAACAGAGCTGCACTTACTATCCTTAAATTGCACAAAAAGGTATTTTAAGCCTCGATGACCTGAGATTGCTATCTGAGTTCCTTCTGTTTTCTGAGAGCAATCTGCCATGCTAGTTTTTTTTTCCATCCCAAATAGAACTTTGTGAAAGCACTTGGTTCATTTTATTGACATGTATGACTTTGATATCTGAATGTATCACTTTAAACTTCATCTCTTTCTTATCTGAAGGCGTACAGAAAATATAATGGTTTTCCTCTCGGCTTTGGTTTCAGAGCATACAGAGGCAGCCTGCATATCTGGATTAGAGATGCATAGGTTAGAATCTTGTTAAATGGGAAGATCATCCCTAAATCAGAGTTAGGAGTGTGTGTGTGTGTGAGTGTGTGTGTGTGTCCCAAGGTAAAGCATGCTCAGTCCCTAACACACAGAAAGCACTCAATAAATGCAGGAATCCTTAGCATTAATACCCAATAGCATCTCTTACACTATTGCGTAACCTTTTGTATAACCTTTGTATTGTATAACCTTTTAACTGATTCACGTCTTCTGTTCTTATTCTTCTACAGAGTGACCAAAATGATTTTTTAAAATTTTTTCGATACCATGGATTTAACCCAAGGGTGCTTAACTACTGAGCCACATCCCCAGTCCTTTTTGTATTTTTAGAGACAGGATCTCGCTGAATTGCTTAGCACCTTGCTTTGCTGAGTCTGGCTTTGAACTTAAGATCCTCCTGCCTCAGCCTCCAGAACCTCTGGGATTACAGGCATGAGCCACCACAAAGTGACATTTTTTTAGCACATAAATTCATTGTGTAGTTCCCCTAATCAAAGCCACCAATGTTTTTCCATTACTCTTAGAATAACTCCACACTTTTTACCATGACACACAAGGACACAGCACTATGCAAACAGACTGCTGCCCAGTTCTCTAGCAGGACCCTTACTCTCTGTACCTCCAGTGGGCCAAGATCCATCCCCCAATGATGCCTTTGCCTTGTTACTTCCTGTTCCAGGAACACTGTCCTCCAGATCACACCTGACTCCTTTTTATCCTTTAGATATAATGTCACTTTGTTAAATAACTCTTCCCAAACTATTCCCCTCATTTTACTGAATTTTAATTAATAAATTAAAAATTATATCATTCAAGATATACAATACAATGTTTTGATATACATGTACATTGTGAAATGATTGCTATAATCAAGCTAATCAACATATCCATCACCTCACATGGTTACCTTGGGTGTATATCGATGTGTGCTAAACATTTCAGATCTATCCTTTTAGCAAGTTTAAAGTGTCCCTACATTATTGTTAATTATAGTCTTCATGTTGTGTACTAGACCTCCAGAATTATTCATCTTACAACTGCAAGTTTACATCTCTTCGCATTTCCTCTACCGTTAGCTCCTGTAACTACCCTTTTACTTCCTGTTTCTATGAGTTCAACATTTTTAAGTTCTACATATAAGTGAGATCATACCATATTTGCTTTTCTGTATCTTGCTTATTTCATTTAGCCTATGTCTTCCAGGTTTACCCCCAAGTGGCAGAATCCCTTTCTTTTTTAAGGTTGAATAATATTCCATCGTGTGTGTTTGTGTGTGTGTGTGTGTGTGTGTGTAGATCACTTCTTATTTCCTTTCATCTGCTGATAGACACCTAAGCTGTTTCATATTTTGTGAATAAGGCTGTAATGAACATGGGAATGCAGCTATTGTTATAGATAGTGATTTTATTTCCTTTGGATATTTATTCAGAAGGGAGACCAATCAATGTTAAATAGCTCTCCTCCTACCCCACAAATTCTCTACACAAAATTATTCTTTTATTCTCTTAATAGCACTATCACTCTCCAAAATTATTTAATTTTGATAATTGATTTGATAATTGATTCATTTTCTACCTTCCCTTAGTAGAAAGTAAACTCTTTGAGAGCAGGATTTTGTGTGTAGTAAACAATGGTTATTCAATAAATAAATGGCTGCCAACAAACAGATCAATGAGAGAGTGAATGAACTTGAGAAATACAAAATTCTGATAATAGTCCTCAGGAAAAAATGTATTTTAATTAAAGTACAGGTATGAATGTGTATACAGAGCTTAGAGTTTTTTAGTGGATCTGAGGGCTAAATAATATCTATGGTGGTAGGATTTCATAATTCTAAGAAAATTGGAAGCTTTTCCCTAGAGACCAGAGGCCCAGGGAACACTAATAGAAGTGATCTGGCTTTGATCTGTGTGCTTAGTTCAGATTAAATTAAGACTTAGTGTTCACCCTTCTTTCTTGCCATGGCTCATTTGGACTGTAATGTGGTACAGGAGAGAAGGTGGGAGGACCTCCCTCATTCATCTTCATTCCCTCAGGGTCTGATTCCATTGAAAAGACAAAAGAAATTAGAGTTTTTCTGATCTGAGGAAGTCTGAGCTCTCCTGTGTTTCTCTCTTTCCAGGTAACCACACAGCCTCATCCTGGGGAAGGGAGAGATGGTAACATGTGATTGGCCTCCTTCCAAGCTCTTTAGAATAGAAGTGCATGGGAAGAAGCAAGCACATGTGTAGACCCACCTTCAGATGGCCCTGTCTCCTGCCCAAATACACACTGACCTCTGCCTCTTCAAAGGCAAAATTTGATCCATTAATGTTCTCCTGTGTTGGTTTCATAAAACATTTGGATGGGCCCTTCTTCACAAATGAATAAAAATGAGTAAAGTCCTCAGAATCAAAGGAAAGCCAGGACTGGCTTCCAGAAGCACGAGGCAACCCAGAGAGTCCATCTGCAGCCAAACCATGCAACAGACCCAGACACAGCTTAGAGGCTGGCAGCAAGTCTGCCTACAGGAGCTGCCAAGGAGCCAGATGCTGTTGCTTCCAAAGCTTGGCATCAGGGCCCCTGATTGCCATCCAACAAAGAGGAAAAATAGGAATGATATAATGTGGTGGGATAAAACACATCCCACCTCAACCTTTTTTATTACTCACTGAAAAAAAATATGGAAGATATTTATGGGAAAGTACCAATGTTTTTGGAAATATTGTACATACATTAGCTACAACACCATTTTTGCCAAATGGGAAATATATTTAAATTATGCAGTCTGCGTCTGTCTAAAAATAAATTGTCATCTTTTCTGATCAATGTATATGTCCAGGATATGGAAATGACTCTGCTAATTGAGGATGCTGTCAACCAGTGCACTTGTAAGTTACCAAGAAGTAAAGTTGTGAAGAAGTCTGTCTGTGTATGTGCATAAAATAGCAATTAATGTTGTTGTCATATAAAGTGAGTATAAGAAAGATTGGGCTTTGAAAAAGAAGAACTATCCAATGAAGGTGGAGTGTTGAATTTCATGGTTATATAAAGTATTAGGAGTTATGTTAGGTTGGATGAGATAAGATGTTTATGAAAAAGTAGAATGTGGAATGTGATGAAGGGTGGTGTTTGCCAAGGCTCCAGGGTAGTATTAATAACCCACTATATATGACAAAGTACTGTGCAAAGTACTTTGGGTATTGAAAATCCATTGTCATGTCTCCTCATCTGGGTTTGAAATTAGCAAATGAATGTCACTTTTGATAATGCTGGTGAGATTTCTATTGTTTTGAGAATGACTCAGAATTCTACATCTAAAAATTAGAAAAATAAGATTGGATAAGAGATTGTACCTTTTTTGTTGCGTGAGATGGGGGGCATGCTGAGACCAAGGTGCTTCCACTTTTCCCTGGATTTATACTCACCTGAAAGTCCACCCCGGAAGTCTCTGCAGGATTCAGCAGCACAACTAGAGTTGATTCCAGGAGGCTCAGCTAAAATGCATATTGCTTCAGCACATTATCACAGACAAATTTGTCATCTTAGCTTGTTGACAGGCATTTGAAAATACAGGACATCTGTGAGTGAGCAAGGAGACGGTGAGGGTATTAGGTAAGGTGAACCTGGAGCCCAAGATGTCAGTGAGGAGGTGAGGGGACACTGTTCTGATCAAGGTGGACCCTGGGGAAAAAAATTCAGCCTCCTCACTGCTTTGCCAGGCTGGAACATTATTGCATTTTCTGTCGCAAAACTGAGAATCTAGGACAAAAAAATCTAAAAAAAAAAAAAAAAAAAAAAAAAAAGTTTGGTCTGAAACACAGTGGCTGCTTAAATTACCCATTTAAATGTGAATAATTGCAACTCTAATATTATTTCTTAACCCAGGATCCTTGGGTTCCTCCCATGAATAAAAAAGGCAATCAATTTGAATAGAATACAAAGATCACTCCAGAGAGGAATGATAGAATCACTCCAGATAGGAATGATTCTCAATTTTAAAATGTTTTTAAAATGTTTTGTGCTTCATATAGCTCCCACACTTCACAGAAAGGAATAGGCTCTGAAAACATATAGCATTTTCATGAAGAACCTCCCAAAGATCTTCGTAGGTCCCTGTTTTAGAGAAAATGATTGTGTTAAAGGATAAATTGGAAAGGTCTGGGTTTGATCCCCGGCCCCACTTTGGGACAAGTGTGTATCCACACAAAAACACTTGTACACACACACACACACACACACACACACACACACACACACTGGCTGAAGATGTGACTCAGTAGTAGTAGAGCACTTGCTTAGAATGCACGAAGTCCTAGGCACAGGATCCTATCACATTCCTGTGATCCCGGGCACAGGAATGAACACACACACACACACACCATTCAAATAAAGACCCAGGGAGATTTTAGCAGACTCCTTGTTTTTCAGATCTTGAGAGTAATTTGTTCTTTCATTTTTCCTCTTAGCATCTCTGAGGATTGCTGGGATGAGACTAGTCTGTTCTGATCTCTTACTCAGTGTATTATTTACATAAAGGGATAACAGATAAGAAAAAAATGAGGATTTTTTTAAATCAACAATTTGACCTCCTCATTATGTGTACCACTTCACATTGGTCCTTCCAAGAAGTGGGAGGTTTCTTATCATAACACCAGCAAAACCAAACAGGTTTATAAAAATTATATTTTCAGGACACTTCCAAATTAGAGTAGGAGGTCAGGTCTAGCTCAGGTTAAAAATGTTATGATATAAACACAAATTCATCACTGTTGCAGTCATACATTCCAGAGTGTCAGGCAAGGATCATGATTTGTGTCACTGCAGAGAATGATAAATCACCGCTGGAGACAGAAGGACCAGAATCACTGCCACCATATAATAGATCATGATGCACCCGATTTTTCCCAAACATTATTTACAGTTATCAGGCGTTGAGGACGGCAAAGCACACATGGATATTAATCTTTGCTCTTCCAGGGCTCGGCAGACTCAGAGTTCCTGTCTCTCCGGTCTTCCCATAATTTCCAGCAATGTGATAATCTCTAGTTATGTGCAGTCTGTCCAAAAGGGATCAAATATAAATATTTCCAAAAAGAAAGAGTGTTTCAAACCCCATCAATCAACCTTGAGAACTCTGTTACTGTAGCATTCTGGAAAGGATCACTATGTGAGAATTTGTTCCAGAAAAGAGCTACTGAAGTAAATGAATGAGGCCATGTTATGGAAAGAAGAGGGGGGTAGGCAGAGGTAGCTCACGGGAAGCTGGAGCAAAGTGGCTTTCCTAACCCAGACCTTTTGTCTGAAGTCTAGAAGGGAACTGTTTCTTTATGCACCTTGATCTCCATACTATACAGATTAATGAGTACTTGTCCCTCTGATATCTAACATGTGACCTCAGGTCAGGACTACGTCACACTTCCTCTTGCCAGAGACCTACACCTTATTTTTTGAGTCACCAATCCCATTCCATATCACAATATTAGATGTACCAATCCCACAATAAATATAGAGATCATTTTTTTTGTACACAAAAATATATTTTAAATTAAATTTTGCTTTTGAATTTTTTTTTTTTTTTTTTTGGCTCAAGTAATTTAAATTATGATTGACAGTTCTGGTGCCTACTTAGGAATTTTATAAAAGAGAATATCTGTATATTTATTGTTTTCAAGTACAGATCTTTTATTAATACAGTGGCCCTCTGTATCCAGGGTTCTGTATGCATGCGTGTTAATTCAACAAACCTTGGGTAGAAATATTTGGAAAAAAATTGTGTCTGTACTGAACATGTACAAATTTTCTGTTGCTTGCCATTATTCCCTAGGCAATACAGTATAACAACTATTTATACAGCACTTATACTGTATTAGATATTATAAATAATCTAGAGATGATTTAAAGTATATGGGAGGTAGTATATGGGTTATATGCAAATATTATACCTTTTTATAAAAGGGATTTGAGCATCTGCCAATTTCAGTATTGGGGGTGTGGGGATCCTGGAACCAGTCCCTCATGGATACTAAAGAATGATTGTAATAAATTCAGCAATTAAATAAGTCACTGTGATGATGTTTCTGCAAATAAATATTATTAATTTCAATTTTACAGTTTTCTTTTGGTGCCAATAAAGTTTTCAATTCTCATATATTTTATAAGTTCCTAAATACCCTGTGTCTACTGGCTAGAACCCGTAGTTGCAAGTCCTCAAGAGTAAAGTATCATGTGTACAAGGTGGATATTACATTCATTAAACCCTGTACCTCTGTCAACTAAGTTCCATCAGCTCTCTGTTTTCTCTAATTCCTTCACACAAAACTCATGTAAGAATCCAAGAACGCTGTCCTGTGGTAGACGGGAACATCAGGGCAGTACACAGAACATAGATGAGATTTGTCACAAGGATGCTACAAGAAATCAAAGAACAAGGAAATCCCTTGTGTGTGTTTCTGATTTTTGATCCCCTTTGCATAAAACTTGAACCCTTAAGATGACGGTTTCTTCTGGCAATGCTCCATCTTTCATCTTTCTAGATCCAAGGCAAGTTTTCAATCTATGACTCAGTATTAAGTTTCCTTAGGATTTAAGCCCTAAGTACATCTTTTCCAGCATTCTAACTGTGGATAGAAACTGAATGTGCAATACCTCCTTCAATTTGGGGAGTGCATGTGAGTGGGGTGTGAAGGCTGTTTCCCTGATTATCGCTCTGATTTCTTCTGATTCAGAAAAGTGCAGAGAGATATAACCTCTGATAAATATTTTAACTACCCCACCTAAATAAAATAGGCAGAACTAGACTTCTTTCTTTTGCCTTTTTCTTGTCTTTGGTTCAACCAGTGGCGTCCTATCTTGCTTCTTGTGCTGTAGGGGTGCCATCTTGGACCTGCCCTATCCTTCTTGCCTCAGATAGTTCATTTGGGTTGTGATTCTGACCCTGTAGGTTTCCCCTCCCTCTTTCAGAATTTTACAAGCCATCTTTTGGTTTGTCATCACTCTGTCCTCTGGGTATCACCCACACTCTGTCCAGCAGAAATCTCACTCGCCACAATTCACACCAAAATAAGATCTCCTATCTCAAAGGCATGGTTCACAGTGACCAAATCATACTCAGCATTTTAAAAGTACCCCTCCATGATTTTGACTGTGAGTTCAAAAACATTCAATGTGACAGTTTTGCATTTCACTTTCTCTTGGTTTTCTTCCTACCTCCTAGGTTATAACTAGTATGTCTCTTTGTTCAACTGGCACATTACTAGGGAGGCCACTCTGATACTTTTAGAATTTCAGATCTTCATCCTCCCTCCACCTTCAGTATTCCAAGTCTATCCTGTCCTGTTTTGTTTTGTTTTCTTTAAAGAAGATGGGACCTTTCATTTATTTATTTTTTCATGATACTGAGAATCTAACCTAGGACGATGCTAGGAAAGTGCTCTACTACTGAGGTACACCCCCAGTCTTGGCCCCTTTTAACCTCCAGTGGATCTACTCATTTATTATAGTGTCATAATGCACATTTTAAAAATCCCCTCATCAGAATGTCAGCTTTACAAGAACAGGGATTTTTGTCTGTTTGTTCTCTGATGTAACACAAATATCTAGAAAATTTCATGACACATAATAGATACTCAACAAATATTTGTTAAACAAACAAATGAATAATACTCCTCTAGCCCCTGAGGTAAAGGCTTAAATAAAAATCTCTCCTATTTGGTATCATGGATTCTTAATGTTCTGTAGCTAACATTCCTAGCCAAAGGATCTCATCTGAAAGTCTTATGCAAACTATTAGGTCCTTTACTTCCTGGCCAAACTCCTAAAATGCAGCCCGTTCCATTAGCTATGTAAATATTACAGATAAGAGAAAAAATATCATTCAGGCAGGGTTTAGTGATGTGTGATACAGAAATTGGGTTATCTGGTCTCAGAAGCCTGTATTGAACAAGCATACCTGTTAGGTTTCTCACTTCATTGGAACACAGCTTTGTTTAATTGGAAACTCACTAATAACAGGCAATCACAGCAAGTGTACTAATACATATATTTTTCTCAAATTCTCTTCTGATTACACAAATCATATGCCTCTACTCATGTACAAACAGAGAAACAAGATGTATCCCATTTGTTTACAATAAAATAAAATTTTTAAAAAATGCTCTTCTGCAGTGTACCTCAAACAACTTACATAAATGTCTACAAAAGAGATGTCAAGCCCAAAGGGTTGAAATGTCAGAAAGATTCTGAAATCCGTTTGCTTTGCTTCAAAAGACAGAACTAAAATCAAACAGGTAGATATCATAGGAAAATGTTCTAGCATAAGCAAGAATGCTTTAAGAGTGAGACCTACTTAGAAATGAAAATGGGTGACTGAATATGTAAGGCTGCAGATCCTGGATGAGTTACTCCAAGGCTGCACCCACCTCTCAGGAATGCTGTGGAGAACATTCCCACAATGAGTGAAGAGTCAGATTGGGTGAACTTTTCCTGCACTGGAATTCTGTAAAACCAATGGATTATAATTAATCCATTTCATAACATACTCTTTTTAGAGGACCAGAAATATCATGTTAGCTGGTAGATAAGGAAACTGAGGCAGAGAAAACTGAACAGATGACCCAAATTTTCAGAGTGAAAACTCATGAAAAGAACGCCCATATTTCTGAATTCATTTTCCTTCACATCAGATTAATTAGCTTTCAAAGTGAAAAGTATCAATCAAATGTGAAGGGCAAGGCAGAAATGTTTCCACATTCTTTCTACTTGGATAAAAAGGAATCAGCTTCCTAGCAATCAAAATTTACTTCACAGAATCCAAATTAAGCTGAGATAACCCAATGGGGATGAGCAGCCATTTTTTAATTGCCTCTCAGAGTAGTCAAAAACATTCCAAAAGGGAGAAGATAGGGAAGAGAAAAAGTGAGTGCCAGAGGTCTCCCCTGAGCAGCCTAGACTCGCAGGCTTAAAGCAGAAGACATTGCTGCCTCTGGGCATGAGTTGATTTAAAAACTTAAAGTCATAGCCAATACCACCAGCATGATGCTTCTCAGAGAGCTGCTTGTAATAACAGTTACCATCCGTTTCTTCTCCCCTAAGCCCTTGGAAAAGTCTTAGAAAATTATTCAGTTTTGAACCTACCTATAAAATTATACTTGGGTCCCATTACACAGCACATCTAAAGAGCCAGAGAATTCCAAATATCCAGTGTCACAGTTACTGCCACCACTCATCTATCTGTTCCTGGATGTAATGACAAGAGCTGGAAGAGGCAAGGCGTGCTGTGTTATCTTCCAGGCTCCAAGAATTCTGGTAACCTCCATGGTGGGCAAACAGGAAGTTGGGAGTGGCTGGAATTGTAGGTTTTAATTTCAGGACTAGAAAGGAGTGATAGAATTTATCTCTATTACCCTTACATTCTAGATATGTCCAAGTGAACCCAACATCATGACAGTATGGATCCCTTTAAAGTATTTTCATTAGGAAATTTGAGTCTTAAAAGTTTTGAAGGTTATTCCTTTATAAAGGAGAAGGGATATTATCTACTAGAAAGATATCAATCCTGAAGAGGAAAAGAGCATGTTAAAGAAAATAATTGCTTTGGGGATTTATCCTATCAAGGATCCTAAGACTGTAAACTTGAAAACTGATGTAAACCCACCAGTGTGGGGTCTTAAGGAGTTCTTTTTCTTTTACCAAATGTACAATGGTGTTGAGTAAAGGACTTCTTGGCTTCTCACCAATTCCCTCTTCCTCTCTGCCCTTGAATGTTCTTCCTTCCCCACATCTTGGGTCTGAGCTGTAACATGGCCAGACATCTTCAGGTTGTTGATTGAGGTATTTTGCATTTGTTTTGCCCTAGAAAGAGGAAGGGGATGATTCTGGGGAGCAATTCTCTGTTCATTTTAGTTTTCAATCAACTATTACCCAAATCTCTTCCAAAAATAAGAAGAGGTTCTAGAGGTCATTACAATGTGACATGTACTACCCTACCCATCATTGGACAGTGGCCCTCCTGGTGATCTCCTTTTGTTCAAGTTAACAAAGTTGGCATCTACTTCTTTTGCTCTTTTAAGGATGCAGCACAGAGTTTTTGCTGTTCGAATGCTCTAAACTTTGTAAGATAAATTTCTGTCTTCCAAACCACAATCACTGGCCGTAAACTGTGCGTATATTTGAAGAAGAGAAGGATCTAGAGCAGAGATCAACCAACTGTGGCTCCTGGACCAAAGTGGGCCACCACTTCTTCTTCTTCTTCTTTTTTTTTCTTTTTTTAATAAAATTTTACTGAAACATGCTTGTCTATATTTGCCTAATGTACAGTCAGTGGTTGAGATGGGGCAATGACAGCAGAGTTGACTAGTGGTCATAGAGGTTGTATGGCCCACAAAGTCTAAAATATTACTATTTGGCCCTTTGCAGAAAGAATTTGCTGACCTCTGGCCTAGAGCACAATAGCATAAAATACTCATGACAGAAGTGGAAAAACCACCTGTCCCTAATTACCTCTGTGACTTCAGCTACACCCAAGTATTCCTCCTCCTGCTCCTCTTCCACTTCTTCCCTCCACCTCTGCTTCTCTTTCTTCTATTCCTCCCTGATTCTTCATCTATAAAACAAGAGAAGTGGCCTATGTGCTCTTGAAGCTTCTCTCAAGGACAAAAACACAGTCATCCTTGAGTAGTACAGACCCTAACTTCTCTTTCCCTCTAAGTTACATGATTGCTAGCACAGTTCTCTCAACCTGTGTTAAGAATTACCTCCCACCAGGCATGGCAGTGCACCCCTGTAATCCCAGTGGATTGGGAGGCTGAAAGCAGGAGGATTGCAAGTTCAAAACCAGACTCAGCAAAAGCGAGGTGCTAAGCAACTCAGTGAGACCCTGTCTCTAAATAAAATACAAAATAGGGCTGGGGATGTGGCTCAGAGGTTGAGTGCCCCTGAGTTCAATCCCTGGTACCCCTCTCCAAAAAAAAGAATATCCCTCCCCTCCCTTCAGCAAACCCTTCATTTGGGGTGTGCCCTCAGGCAGGCCCTTCCTTGGTTTCCATTATTATTAACATGCCCTTTCTTCAGGTACTTTCCCTGTGACTAACAGACAAATCTAACAAACTAACTCCTGCTAGAGTCACTCTGCTACAGCTGTGCAGGCTGGGCACAACCTCAAGTTTTTTCCCCCACTCAGGAATGCAGAGCAAAGCTCTGATTCTCCATGAATAAACAAAAATCAGAAGCCCAACAACAAAAAAACTTGACATCATCTTTCATCAAGAATTTCTCCATGGAAATCTTTGTTGAATCTTTTCCCCCCTAAGTCTTGGTGGTCCAGTGGCAGGATTGCCAGTACAACAGCTGGTCAGAGCTTCATGTCTATTTTTGGAGAATATCTGGTACATGAGTTCAAATACTTGCTAGGTCTCTAGCCAGCTGTGAGACCAGGCATGGATTATTTAACCTCTCTGGGCCTCAAGTTGCTGCATGTGCAGAGTGGAGATAATAGACTCGTCCCAAGATTATAGACAATGGATATAAAATCCCTGAAACATGGTAGACACTCATAAAAGTATTCTCACAAAGTCTTTTTTTTTTTTTTAAGATGCTTCTTCCTAAGCAATAGTTACCATTTCCTGCCTGCAGTTTTCTTACTGGTGAGACCCAGATGGACTGTTTTTCCACATCTTATTATCTCTTAAGTCCTTAAGTATATTGGGAAGGTTGGAAAAGATCAAGTAGAAGTCTTGAGGATGTCCATGGACCCAGGCTCCAATCTGCTCCCATTTCAAACTCCTGTCACCACTCTAATGACACAGGAAAAGTATGAGGATGGTCACATGCTAATTCGCTTTTCATCACTGTGACAAAATACTGGACATAAACAACTCACAAAGAGAAAAAGTACAGTTCGGCCCACAGCTTCAGAGGTTTCAGTTTATGGTCACTTGGTCCTATTACTTTGGGCCTACAGAAGCACAGTATATCATGGCAGGAGCACGTGGCAGAGGAAGACTTCACTTCACAGCAACCAGAAGCAAAGAGAGAAAGGAAAGGGCTGGGGTTCCATTATCTTCTTCAAGGGCATACCCCCAGAGACCTAACGAGGCCTTCCTCTTAAAGGTTCTGCCGCATTCCGATAGTGTCCTAGGCTGGTGACCAAGCTTTTAACATGTGAACCTTCGGAGATACTTCTAAACAGACAGCAACCAGGGACAATTTTCCTAGGAACCATTAAGTGACTAGAATTAGCCCTCTGTTCTGCTCTAATAATTATTGTAGTTCTCAAATCCTTGCTTAATTATTTTCTGGCTGAAACTGATTTTTGCTTTTGACCTCCCAGTTGAAGTCTAGAAACTCCTCAAGGGGAGATACCATGTCTTATTCACACTTGTGCTGTGTATACAGTGCCTGGCCCAGGGATGGAAATAGATTCAGGGCAGTCAATGATGCAATGATTAATCATGACTGATTAGTGATGAGTTAATAAATGATAATGATGAGTTAATTGGATATTGAGAAGAGGGAGCTCTTGAACGTTCAGCTTCATCCATTGTATAAGGCAAGGATGGAAACAGAAGGGAAGATAAGGGCACTGTGAGCAGAAAGGATTCTCAAAAGGAAAATAGCATCCAGCAAAAGCCGGAACTAGAGGCAGCCCAACTGTGAGCAGTCCAATTGTCCAAGTCCGGGGTTCTCGGCGCCAATCCCCAATCTCTGAGCCGCCAGGCCTCCCTGGGTTTGGTGTCAGAGCCCATGCTGCTGCCGGGAGCAGTCATGCGTGTTACCTCAGCAGCCCAGGCCTCGCGGAGTCCTGCCAATTTACCTTCCACTACAAGGGCCAAGTCGCTCCATCCAGCAACTCTCCAGTCCCTTGTCCCTCTCTGACATTCGCGGAATGGCAGCTCCCAATCCACAGCAAGTAGTTTCAAGAGAAATGCAAATGTGATTCCTTTTCTGTTGGCTAAGGAAGACACCCACCATATCAGGGCTATTTGTTGACTCTTGACACAGCAATTAGTTTTATGTTTCTGTTGTATTCCAGGATTGCCTCTTCCCTCCGAGGGACACCACACAGGCCCACACCCAGCCCCAGGACCTGCCTTTGGCAGCCTGGAAAAATTCCCTAAAGCCTAGCCGTAAGTATATTTATTTCTGGTAGATGGGACTGCTTGTGGCAGATTCTTATCTTTTGAGAAACCCTGACTATCTGCTGGGTCTGAGCAGGAGGCACACTTCCCTGGTTCATTCTCACTTATTGTGATTCTACCTGAAATGCTTCTGCTCCTATCTCCTCCAGGAAGTTTAGGGTTTAAAGTCACACATTTCTGCTGTTTGAGACTATTCCCCTGTGAACAAGGCAAACCCCACCCCCTGCTTTTTGAAGCAACAGCGGCCTGCTCTGCCACCATCCTTAAATCAGCAAGCCCACCCTCCAGATGCCACATGATGACCAGGGACACAGCACCTTCACCTCTTCTTGGAGATCTGTGGTTAGTAGCAAAGATTTCAGATCTGACCTCTGGTTCAAATCCTGCCTCTGCTGCTCACAAGCTGGGTAACCTTCAGCAAGTTTTTGTTTTCTCTGTACCTCAGTTTTCTCATCTGAAAAACAGACATGAAGCTAGTGCCTTCTTGGTGAGGTTGCTGAGAGTCAGATGAATTAACAAATAACCCACTAGCAATACAAATGCTTAAGCAATGTGACAATTTTGAAGATCCCCAGGACACTGCTGTTGAAGGGACCTGGCCTTAATCCATGGTGTTGCCTGCTTAGGGAAATGCTGGATATCTTGGTCTCAGCTTGCCTCTCACTAGCTGTGTTCATGGTGGGAACATGGCAGCTCTGCATCCCAGTTTTCTTATGAGGAAACACAACAGCAATACCCAAAACCACAAAGTTATCAGAGGAATCAGGTGAGGTCACATAAATGAAAATGCTTTGTGAAAAACTTAAAGTTTTACAAATGCTAAGTGATTGGGTCTAGAGCAAATGATTGATCTGCTCTTTCTTTTAGAAAATCTCTCCTGGGAGAGATAATCCAGTCCCTGCTATAGGCTAACATTCTGGTGAATAAGTTCTTTATGTTGTTTTAATGTAATATCTCAAATTTTGTCTTGCTATGGTCTAAGTGTTTGTTCCCTGCAAAAGTCATATTGAAACTTAATCCCCAAGGTCAAATATTAATGGTATTTGCAGGCGGGGTCTTTAGGAGTTAGTTAGGATTAGATGAGATCATGAAGATGGGTCTCCATGATGGCAGCATTAGTGGTTTTATAAGAGGAGGAAGGGAGACCCAAGTTAGCAAGCTTGCTGTGTCTCCCCACATGATTGGAGGCCCCATGAGCAAGAAGGCCTTCACTAAAGACAGTCATTCAACCTTGGGCCTACCGCCTCCAAAACAATAAGCCGAATAAAACTTTATTCTTTATAAATTACCTTGTCTGCAGTATTCAATTATAACAACAGAAAACAAACTAATATACACCTATGAAAGCATGAACAAAAATTAGTCATCACCATCTTGTAGTTAGGAAAGAGGAAAAAGTCAGGTCAGAGGGTAGGAGGTCACATTCTAGTTCAGTTTCCAAGAAGTATCTGTGTCCTCGGTGTAAGCCACTGGTCTTTTTCTTGATTGGTTCTCTTCATCATTAATATGAGGCAGTAAGCACATTGTTGCTCATTCATTTGTTCAATGCCTGTTTACTGCAGCCTCCTCTGTCATTCACTCTTCAAGGAGCATGGAGCGTGGTGGATGGATCCAATGAAATGCTCAACAGGAAAGGTGACAAGGTCTTCTTTAGGACTACTCATGTCATCTGCCTTAGAATCTCAGCTGCTTTTTTGTAAAATACCCACAAATTAAATTTCTCAGAGAGTACATTTATGGACACCACAAATCCACAATTATGGACAGATCCAAGCAACATATAGGTACCAATGGGTACCCAGAACTGTGGAAACACTATTTTTAGGGATTTTTTTTTTTTTTTTTTTTTTTGCGGGGCTGGGGATTGAACCCAGGGCCTTGTGCATGCCTCACAACTGAGCTATATCCCCAACCCTCAGGGGTTATCTTTTTCCATTTGTTTGCTTTTGCTTTTTACTTTACCAGTGTCTGCTTATTGGTGAGATCCAAACTGATCACTCTTGTAAGTGAAAGGTCCCTGATAAGTTACCACAGTAAGAAATTTCTGGTTTGGACATGGAGGTGCCCAGAAGGTGGAGTTCCTGGAGAGGGCATGCAAGCTCTGCACCTTCTTCCTTCACACCTTGCCTTAGCATCTCTCCATCTGTATCTCTTGTTACTATCCTTTATAATAAACCTGTTAGTGTAAAAAAAAAATTCTCTGGTTTGAGTGCTGTCTCTCAGAGCCCCTCAACTCTCTTCTCTTCCTTCTCCAAGAAAAAAAAAAAAAAAAACCACCCATTTTGGTGCACTTATAGGTCCTGCAGAATGTGTGGGGAACCTGTTCCACTTGTCATCAATGGCAGAAAGGAGAGAGGAAAAGATAGCCATCTACAGGGGTTATCTGTCCCTGAATCTTTTCTGAACCAGATCCTCTACAAATCAAGCCATTCCTGCTCCCCTGCCTTCCTATGCACCAAAGGTAAAAGCAGGTAGATGTCACAGGGTGGTAGCTGGAGCCTCCCTTTCTACCTCCACAATCCACTATGGGAAACCTGAAGGTGCATTTGGAAGGCACCCAGGTTCAGCAGACTGCAGAAGCAAGGAGGCCTTCCTGCCCGGAAATGCTGCGTCTGAGGTCAAGGCTCCAAAGGGCTTGTTTAACTGGTGGTGGCAAGCACCCGCTAGGCCATGCTACTGGGCGGCAGGTGTGTGGGGACCAGTCGTTTGCCAACCGCACAGTGTGCTAGATGCTTCCCTAGACCACAAGTTGTGAGGAGAGGAAACAGGACGTACGTGAGGCAGATGGAAAAACAAGTGTCAGGGAAAATAGGGAGTAACACAAAAAAGGAGTGGAAGGGTCAGCTCTGGAAAAAGTCAATATGAAACCATAAACCTCAATGGTGACTGTGATGGAGGAAACACCTTCACTGGTACATGCCACCAACTCTATGTGTCAGTGTTTCCTGGTTGACTGTAGCAAGGCCTAGGAAAGATTTACATTTTTTGAACTAGTACTTGAATCTCCAAGAATATAATTTGGAGGGACTCAGGGTATAGCTCAGGGGTAGAGCACTTACGTAGTATGTGCAAGGCCCTGGGTTCAATCCCCAAAACTGTAAAAATAAAAACAAATAAGAATTACAACTCAGAAAGGTAATGGAAAAGGGAAAAAGAGAAAAGGGAACAGACTATTCAAGGATGAAATTTAAAAAAAAAAATTCTTAAAATAGAGATATTTTAAGAATTTTCATCTTAGGATGAAATTATAAATATATAAATGTAAATATTCATCCCAAACACACAGAGTGCTTTTAGAGCAGTGAAAATGTTCTTTATAATACCATAAGGGTGGGTGTATGTTATTATACATTTATCCAAACCCACAGAATGCACACCACCAAGAGCAAACCCTAATGCAAACTATGGACTCTGGATGATAATGATGTATCAGGGTAGGTTCATTGGCTGTAATAAAGGTACCATTCTAGTCTAGGATGTAGATGTCTTGGGATGAAATTATAGATACAGAAGTATAGGTATAGATATTCAACCCAAATATCCAAGAATTGTGCAATGACCAACGCTATTTAGATGTCACTAGAGCGATATAACCTATGGTCTCTTAAAGAGATAAGAATGGCAGGAACTGGAGAGTGTAGTTCAGTGGCAGAGTGCTTGCTTCGCATATGCAAGGCCCTGGGTGCACTCCTCAGCACTGGCAAAAAAAAAAAAAAAAAAAAAGAAAAAGAAAAAAAAATGCTTGGGGCCTATACTAATGTATGAGAATATGTATATATATCACATTATGTGGGTAAATGGAAACTCAACACAGTACACACACACTGATGTCAAAATGCATACAAGTGCAATTTCAAAGCTCTGAGATAAATTTGGAATTACATAAATAGTTGAAACTTTAATTTTACTTTTTTTTCCTGTCAAATATTTAAGGACACAATAAAAAGTTTGAATTTAAAAAAGAGAAGTGAGGATGTGGCATAGGCAAAGGGAACTTTGGAAGGTTCAGAAAGCGATTAAAAGAAACAAAACTAAAATTCCCATCAGAATAGAGTGAGGAGGAGGATCCCTGTTCTCTCCCCATCTCCTTCTACCTGCCCTGCCTTCTTAGGCCTCCACTCTACCCACTGTCAGCCTCCAACTTCACCTCACTTTCTTTTTTTTGAAGATTTGCATTTCTCTTTTGTCTTTTCTCCCTCCTCGATAAGACAGACTGAATGCCAATCGAGCATTGAAGATGCCTATGACAGGGCCTCCAGAGCTTTTCAGGACATCCAGCTCCACATCCTGTGGCCTGAGTTCTCTCAGAGCAACTGTGTGGAGGGAGCGAAGGCACACTCCACAGCCCCTGATCCCAGATTTGCCACTGGCATCAGGTCCCAGCGCCCTAGATCCAACAGTGGGCTCTCCTGGTCCAGCCACAAAACATTTATAATCTCTCCAAGCAGTCCTCTGGCAGAGAGAAGCAAACTGCGAGCTCAGGAAGCTAATGACCTTGAAACTATCCATTTATCTTGGCCTTTCCCCCTCCGTGTGAGATGCCACAAAAGGTGCCAGTCTCTCTCTTTCTCTCTGAAGAAGAATGAATATCGCCAGAAAGCCAGGCCTCACCCTTGCTTTCCCTCCAGGGCCAGACCCAGAGCTGAAGTACCAACGGGAACCAGAGGGGAGAGGAAATCATTCTTGATCATTCCTGAATCCTCCACATACGGGAGAGAGCTCACCTGAGTTCTGCTTCAAAGCCTAATGTCTGTCGGCTTCTCCATAAATCTTCATAAGTAGACAGCACTGATTCCTAACAAACCTCCTGCTTGGAGCCAGAGACTGGTGACAACTCTCCCAGTTCGAGCTGCATTGGCAGCCAGCGGTGGACGACACAGCTCCCAGCTACCTCCACCCTCCCGCCAAGAGAAGGAGGGCGGCCACCCTGAGGAATTGGAGCTTCTGAAACCAATCGTTCTTCTCAGTTGCCCAGCATCTGCTTCAGTGGCTGCCCTCATCCTGGCACGGGGACATGGGCTTCCCGCTGGGCCCAGCCAAAGCCAAGAGCTGGCACCACAAGTCTCCCCTTTGTTTATGGTGTGGGCCACTTGGGTGCGGGTGTTTCCTCTTTGCTGCAATACTCAATTGGATTTGGGTTAAACAACCAATTCCTGGACTGTGGCTGGGTTGAGAAGGCAACTTGTCTCTAGCCTGGAATACAAACAAATAAACAAGCAGACCAAAACCAACAAAGAAAAATAAAATTCCTATGAGTTTGAAAAAGGCAAAGTGGGTTTTAGGATAAAGAAGCCCGTTTCCCCATAATACCTGCATCTTATCTCTCATGTTGGCAGGTCTCCATTTGTTTGGTAACTTTTTTCTCTTTCCCTCCCCACCAAAGCTGTATTTTTCTTGTTTAGTGGAATCACACCGGAGCCTTGTATATTCTTCCGTATCCAAGCACATCAAATTTCCCCAATCATTTAGATCTTTTGCCTCTCATTTCCAATGCCATTCAGAGGGCAATGTGAAGGAAGAACATTTTGGCAAAACATCTTGAAGAGGCAGGAAAAGAACTAGGGGCTGTGATGGTCTCCATTCCAATGACTAATTTAGGGCTGTCTCTCTAGTTGGGTGTTTTTGTTGTTGATGTTTGTTTGTTTTCCCTTATGTCTGGCTTTTGGGATAAAAAAATAAATTATTTCCAAGTAAATTCAAGGCTGTTGTTAAAATTCCCAGGCTGTCTTGGATACCTGAGAAGTTAGGTTAGTTTGTTTGCAACTGTATTAATGTGTGAAATGGCTAAATTAATCCTTCCATATGATGTCTGAATAGGTTATTATAAGGTGCTTAGAGATTTGGCAGGCTAAGCCCCATCTTTCTTTCAAGATGTTAAGAAAATAAATGCAAATGCAGGAAACACTGCATGTGGGGCATCTGCTGTCCAACTTTATAATTTGAATGTCAGTGTAATATTTAGGAAAAGTTAACCACGAGAACAAGGGCACACAACCCTCACTGGAGTTGATTTTTCTTCTGACCCTCCATTTATTTGCATTTGATCCTAAGACACTTGAGACTTGACTGCTCCCAGTTTCCCAACACTTTTGTCTCATTTAAGACCCTTTTGTCTTCTATCTAACAAAAACCAACTTGACCTAGTTTGAACCAAGAGGGGAATTTATTAAAAAGTTACCAGGTCATGTCACAGGATCCAAAAGCAATGGGGCCTCTCTGGAGCACAAAATAAGAACTGGAGAGCTATCAAGAATCCAGGCCACAATCTTGCTCTGTTTGTTTTTCTTTGTGTTTCCTATTTACTCTGCTCTTCTGTTAAGTCTGACTTTCTCTGTTTCTGCTTTTACATGGGAGAAGATGGTAAACCCAACTGCTGAGTTTTAAAATGTCCCTTAATTCCATCCTACAAGCAGAAGATGGCAACCCTTGAATTAAGATTTCACTTTGGCAATCAAAAATATGTTTACTATATCTGAGCTCTTTCTTGTGGTCTCATTTGCACTGTTGTTTCTTTACAATGTTCCTTTTTCAAAACATCCTGTTCTTGTTCTACAAATGTGAAACTTTTCATCTCTCCCTTAGGATACTAATTAGGTGTTTGTGTTGCTTATTTATTTGAATTTCAATTTTCTCTTGCGTTCTCTTAGTTATCTTTTTTTCCTCAGGGTCCATTTATTGCATTTCATTCTATTCATCTTGTTTTCAAGTTACTCATACTTTGAGGTCTGGTTAACTCTCCTTGTCTCTTTTTCACTAAGGGTGGAATAATGGCTTGATTTGTTTGTGGTTAGGTAGATTTCCCCCTGTTGTCATATGTATACGTCTGTTCTCTTGCTCTTTCATAAATTAAATATTTGATTGGAAGATTTGTAGTGTGATCAGGGCTAATGAATGACAAACTTCACTTCAGAGTAAGCAAAGGGGTAATTGGCCAGGTATGGTACCTGATTTGGGGGTAGGGCAAAAACAAGAACAAAGAGGTTTTAACCCTGGTATACTGATATCCACCTTAGGAGCCCTTGTTCTTTTTAGGCTGACACCCCCGGGCCCCCATCACTGGGTGTTTTTGTCTGTGGGTAAAGAACTGATTGCCTTTCTAGGGATCATAGAGAGGTCAGGGAGGGATACATGGAACAGTCATTCAGTAAGTAGAACATTGTCCCTACCAGCTGAGCTTGGAGGCTTTCCAAGCTTCTGTTGGATGAGCTGGACTCTCTGTTGTAGTAACCTTCTGCGTTGTCTGGACTGATCCTTTCGCACTCCATTTTGTGTGTCAATAGGTTTTCAGATTCTTCATATTCTAGAGATTTGTTGAAAAATCTTGCCTGCTGCTGGTTATCTTCATATTTATGGATTTATTCCATTACATTTTATGGGTTTCAGGAGCGAGGAAAGAAAAATGCTTGGGATCATTCTACCATCCTGAAAAGAAAATTACTGAATTCTAATTTCAAATTCCAAGACAGAGAATCTGATTGGTCCAACACAGATGGTGTATCACCCCTGAATCAATAAACAGGAGATGGGAGGAGTTCATGTCTGTCAAGGCAACCATGTGGTGAAGCAATTCTCAGAGGCGGGTCATTGTGGCTTGAACAGATGACCATAAGGCTGTCAGGACACTATAAGTTTAAATAGCCCATCTCTCTGTGCTCTTTTCCCCCCCAACTCATTCCAGCAGAGCTGAATCCCATGTAAGCCTCTTATTTTATCTAAAGCAGGTTGAGGTCCAGTGGTGATCAGGTAAATGTTTAACAACAGAGATGGGGGTGGGATTCCTGATTTACAGCATTTGCTAACTTCTGTAGTATGAATACTCCCACCTTGGCAGATTTTAAGCTATGAATATAATAACATACATAGTTGGGAAAAGATACTCAAAATCGACTAATCAAAGTGTGTGCGAACCATCTTCAATATACCACCAGTTAGGTGTAGTCCTAGGCATAAAACCATCAACCAACGAAGTAGATTATATTAATTAAAACCCAAACACACTTAGAGTAAACAAAAAGAGAAACATATTGGTTAAGAGTCTGGGATATATGAAACCAAAGAAAAGTTGAACCACCAGGACTTGGGAAGTACCAATATCACCTTGGTGACCTCAAAAGCAGCGTTTTCTGGATCTTCAAAGTTTCACCATCATTTGTGACTTGAGCCCTATTTCTAGTCTCCAATTCTAGATGAAATTCTCTCTCAGAGATTCTGATTGCTCTTAAAGTAGGTGTCCTGAGCTAGGAGTAAAACCCAGCATTTGCCTAGCATGTGTGGGACCCTGGGTTCAATCCCCAGCACTTGTATCCTCACTTAGTAAAATCTATCTCTAACCTGTGATAAGTTTTCCTATAGCAAAAACTGAGGGCAGACTTGTTAAGATAATTTGTAAGTTTCAGTGGAAAATGAAAATATAGGGGGTCGCTTCTTCAAAAATTGTTAAAAATTTTGGGATGATACAAAAGACCATTAAACCAGTGTGGAGGGCCTTCCCGTGTGACTACACAGGTCATATGCCCTTGAAGATGGTCATGACTGGGGCTCACTCCTGTGGTTATATTGTGACTTCTGTTTTGGGTTCTCTCTCTTATTTTCTCTTCAATTGCTCACTAGTAATGTAATAAGGAAACCCCATGGAAAGACAATATGGCAGGGGAGTGAGGTTTGTTACTACCCGAGGGAGTGTGAAAACCCTAACCCTAACTCTAGTCCAATTCCAACAAGCCTTCTGATAATTCTACAGCCCTGGATGACACCACTGACCTCATGAGAGACCTTGAGTCAGAGTCATCCAGGTAATCCGTGCCTGGGTTCCTGACACACAGGAACTGAGATAATAGATGTTGCTTTAAGTTCTTGAGGCTAATTTGTTACCTGCATTAACTAACTAATGTAGTATTATTCACTATTTCTGGCCTGTCGAAGTGCATTGTAATTTATATCTGAGCAGTTGAGTCAGTTCATGGGTTACATTGTAGAGTTTTAACTAAATTCACCCTCACAAAACTGGACAAGTGGTTTCAAGAGATTCCCACAAAGAAAATGGTGATTGAAGATAATGCTGATAATACAAACAAATGGAACCCCAAGAAAATGACTTTTCATCAAATATATTTTAAGGAAAAAAGTGATGACTAATCACATTATTTTGGTGCCCCAAAATGGTACTCACAAAACTCAACATTTTTTGAAATATGGATTTACATGCACTTGGAAGGTTAGCTGATAAAGGTAGTACATGTGTAAGAATTATAAATAAATATTTTTATATCTGTGCATGTTCAAAAATAGATCACTGATGGGCTACATGATAAAAAATGTGACTGCTGAGTTCCTGCTTGAAGT